>NC_138548.1:7680527-8014969 GCF_964273705.1 Natrix helvetica
ACTAGTATATAAACAGAGAGCAAACTCCATTCCCTTGTGGCACTGATGATGTTACCTAACTGGGTCATAAAATGTTTGCAAGAAAACAAACAGTGGTATGTAAATATAAGCAAAGAGCAAACCTCACTCCCTTCTACAACTGAAGATTTTATCCAAGCCCAATAGAGGTCATCCTTGTTCAGTAAGCAAAATTGGCACCTGTGACTTGGTCATTAAGAGAAGCAGTCGCTAAATAAAATCATCTGTAAAGTGCTTCAAGACAAGGAGGGCTCTCAAAGTGACTTTTTCATGAGCGTAGTAACTGTGAACGGTCTTTGCCTTAGGCAGTCACTAAATGAGGACTGCCCTTATTTAGCCTAGAAATCTATCTTACAGCAATCACACACACTCTAGAGCAGGGGTGTCAAACTCCACTTCTTTGAGGACTGCATCAGGGCTGTGGTTGACTTCGGGGGGGGAAGCCAACTGGGGGGCATGGCCAACTGGGCTGTGTGGCCACTGGGTGGGCGTGGCCAGCTGGGCAGGTGTGGCCACTGGGTGGGCGTAGTCAGCTGGGCGGGTGTGGCCACTGGGCAAGCATGGCCAGCTGGGCAGGTGTGGCCACTGGGTAGGCGTGGCCAACTCGGCAGGCATGGCCACCCAAGTGGGCGTGGCCAGCTTGACGCCACTGCCCAAACTGCTGGCATGTTTGCATTGGTTAGACCAAGACGGCCCCATGGGCTGGATCCGATCACATCGCGGGCCGAATCCGGCCCATGGGCCTTGAGTTTGACCCCCGTGCTCTACAGATTCCCATTTGCCTCAGTTCTCCTTACCCGACTTATAGAAATGGAACTGGAAACTCCGAGCGTCCACACCCAAGGATATCGGTCCCATCGTGGCTACGGCTTGCTCCAGAGCTGTCTCGTTCTCTGGCTGAATCCGCACTAAGGACGTGCAGTTGCCCACCCGGGTTTCTGGTTTGTAGCGACAGTACATCTCGTCCTGCAGAGATGGGATGAAAAGATGCAGGGAAAGTTTAGCAGCCCCTTTTTCAGGCTGACCCCTAGAATGCAGAATCGGAGGACTAGAAGGGATTGTTCTAGGCTTCCCAAGATCATGAAGCCGACTCCTCGGCCCAATAAAAACCCCTTTTTATTTAGTTTAAAGGGAATTCCTCTCCAGCAAAGTTCTGGCAAACAGTCTTTCTAGAGATTTCACAACTACGGACCTTGATCAGGCTTGGAGAACTGCCAGGCTGATTATCTTCTAAACGCCACTCAGTAGCAGACGATACTTGGCAAGAAGTCAGGAACAGATCTTCACCCTAATGAATTAAACTAATTGTCTCCTGCAAACTCCCCTCCCCTTTCGCTCCTCTTCTATTTCCTCTGGGCCATTCATTGTCCACCTGTGGCCTTACTCCCAAGTCGACCCCTGTTCTTTAGCTTTTTCCTTCATCTGGCCACTCTGCGCATGCGCACACTGGGAACAGGCTCCAGCTGTTCTTCTGCCTCACTGATGTCTGACTCTGAAGGCAGCTGATAACTGGCATATGGCTCTGGCCCCCTCTCTGCCTCCGACACAGAGCCTTCATCCGAGCCTTCCCCAGACTCCAGGATCGGCCCAGGTTCCTCCCCAACCTCCTCACTCTCCGATTCTGCTGCCAGCTCCACTGGCCACTGGCCAACTTCCTCTCTTGAGCAGTATTTTTCAACCTCAATAACTAGACTGTGTTGTTTCTCTGTGTCATATATGTGGGTTTATGCATAATTTTGACTGACTGACTGTCTGTCTGTCTGTCTGTCTGTCTGTCTTCCTTCCTTCTTTCCTTCTTTCCTTCCTTCCTTCCTTCCTTCCTTCCTTCCTTCCTTCCTTTCTTTCTTTCTTTCTTTCGTCATGTTTATGTATATTGGAGGTGGTGACCCTTTTGAGAGCTGTATGCAATGAAATTTCATTGAAATATATGCCGATGAGCGTACATTCAAAGTGACAATAAAGTTATTCTAAGTCAACTTTAAGACGTGTGGACTTCAACTCCCAGAATTCCCCAGCCTACTTCTCCGAAACACCTGAAGGCAGGACAAGAAGCAACGGATGGAAACAAATCAAGCAGAGAACTAGAAATAAGGAGAAATTTCCTGTTTTCAATCATAATAATGTTGGACGGGACCATGGAGATCTTCTAATCCAACTCCCTGCCTAGGCAAGAAACCCTGTACCGTTTCAGACAGATGGATATCCAACATCTTCTTAAAGACTTCCAGTGTTGGAGCATTCACAACTTCTGGAGGCAACTTCTGTTCCACTGATTAATTGTTCTCACTGTCAGGAAGTTTCTCCTCAGTTCTAAGTTGCTTCTCTCCTTGATTAGTTTCCACCCATTACTTCTTGTTCTACCCTCAGGTGCCTTGCAGAATAGTTTGACTCCCTCTTCTTTGTGGCAACCCCTGAGATATTGGAAGACTGCTATCCTGTCTCCCCTAGTCCTTCTTTCTCTTAAGCTAAACATCCCCAGTTCCTGCAACTGTTCTTCATATGTTTCAGCCTCCAGTCCCCTAATCCTCTTTGTTGCTCTTCTCTGCACTCTTTCTAGAGTCTCCACATCTTTTTAATATTACAGCAAGCAAACTGAGGGACCAAATTAGCTACCAATTTGCCATTTAGTGCCTTTACAGGATTGCCTTCCAACTCTGCTATTGTATTGCATTGTGTCTCTATTTGATGCCCTGCCCATGTCCCCCTCGTTCCCCCCCCCCTCACCTTCTCCTGGTAAGGGTAATCCTGCTCCGAATTGATGCCTCCGTTCTGCCGGACGTATTCGAAGGCGTGGCTGACGTAGCCCCCGTGGCAGCCGTGGTTGCCCAGCTTCCAGGAGCAATCCATGAGGTTCTGCTCGCTCAGGGAGACCAGCTTCCCCGTCTTCTTGAAGAGCAGCCCTTCCAGAGCCCCCGTGGCACTGAAGGCCCAGCAGGAGCCGCAGCTTCCCTGGGAAGACAGCAAGAGGCATGGAGGAGCTCCAAGGAGGACCAGCAGGCCGAAGCTGGCCCTCTTGGTTCCGTATTTAATGATGATGGTAGAGGAAGATGGAGACAGAGAAAGAAAAGGAGAAGGAAAAAGGAGAAAAGATAGAAAGGGAATGGGAAATAGGAGAAGAGAAGGGGCAGGGGCAGGGAAGCAGCGGTAGAGAGGGAAGAAGGAGAAGGAGGAGAAGAGAAGGGGAAGGAGAAAGGGAAGGAATGGTAGAGAAAGGGGAGGAGGAGGAGGAAGATAGAGAAAGAAAAGGAGAAGGAAAATGAAGAAAAGATAGAAAGGGAATGGGAAATAGAAGAGAAGGGGCAGGGGCAGGGAAGCAGTGGTAGAGAGGGAAGAAGGAGAAGGAGGAGAAGAGAAAGGGAAGGAAAAGGGGAAGGAATGGTAGAGAGGGAGAAGGAAAAGAAATGGAGGAGGAAGGGGGGACAAGGAGGAGGAGGTCAGCAGAAGAGGGGGAGGAGAAAAAGAAAGAGATAAGGAAGGAGAGGGAAGAGAAGGAGGACAAGAAGATAGAAAGTGGAGAGAAGAAGAAAGGAAAAGGAAGATGAAGAGAAGGGGAGGGGATAAGGAGAGAAGGAAAAGGAGGAAGAGGAGGATCAGAGAAAGAGGAGAAGAAAGAGGGGAATGAGAAGAAGGAAGTAGGAAGAAGAGAAACAGAAGGAAGAAGAGAAAAATCCGTCACTGGAAATGCCTTGCAGGGACAGGAGCTGGTCCCGTATCATTGCAGGAGGAGGAGGAAGAAGAAGACATTTCATAGAGCTGCAAGTCAATGTGGAAAAAAGAAAAATTTGAGCTGGACTACCAAATCTCCAACTCACCTGATTTTTCACAGGAGTAACGTAACCCTTCGTACGCCAGTCCACCTGCTTGGGAATCTCCCCCGTGGCCGATTCTTGGAAGTAAGTGTCCCCCTCTTCGTACTCTTCGGCTTGACTTGGCTGGAAACCGGTCAACATCTGGTTAAACTCCTCATCTGTCTGGAGAAGAAATCGGCCACTTGTGAGTCTTAAACCTTTCAGCAGGACAGCCGAGCAAGCCGTGGGAGAAACTGAGGCAGAGAAGGGGCAGGTGGAAATTGGAGCTACTGTTAGATTGGATTGGATTGGATTTATTAGATTTATATGCCGCCCTTCTCCCAAGGACTCAGGGTGGCGCCCTCATCGAAGGGAGGCCCACGTGTAGCCCCCTAAAACATCCTTTCTCATTCTTGGCAACTTTAAGGTAGGTGGACGTCAACTCCCAGAATTCCCAGCCAGCATTTATGAACTACAACTCCCAGAATTCCCCAACCAGCATTTGTGGACTTCAATTCCCAGAATTCCCCAATCAGCATTTGTGAACTATAATTCCCAGAATTCCCCAGCCAGCATTTGTGGACTTCAACTCCCAGAATTCCCCAATCAGCATTTGTGGACTTCAACTCCCAGAATTCCCCAGCCAGCATTTATGGACTACAACTCCCAGAATTCCTCAGCCAGCATTTGTGAACTACAACTCCCAGAATTCCCCAGTCAGTGTTTGTGAACTACAACTCCCAGAATTCCCCAGCCAGCATTTGTGAACTACAACTCCCAGAATTCCCCAGCCAGCATTTGTGGACTTCAACTCCCAGAATTCCCCAGCAGTGAATTCAATGGAGAGGGAATGGTGATTTTACAGTATCCTTCCCTTGCCACGCCCACCAAGCCACGCCCATCAAGCCACACCCACAGAAACGGTAGTAAAAAAAATTGAATCCCACCACTGGCTCTCAGCCATAATAGGAATTGCCCAAAGCCCCTTCATTATATTATCACCCAGCAAGATTCAACCAAGCTTGGAACTCAAGACACTATAAAGTTACCCCTGCATGGCCCCGTGGGAGACTGACAACCAATCAGAATACTTATCTTACACAGGAACAGGAAGCTCCAAGGCGGGGCCCAAGAGAGGGTATAAATCTCTCTCTCTCTCTCTCTCTCTCTCTCTCTCACCCATGTGTTATTTTTGCCCAGGATCTCAAGCCATGTGGTCCTGTCCACCATTAAACCATCTTTCCAATCAGCCTCCATGTTTCCAGTGTCTTCCTCCCCACTTGGAGCTGAACCCTGATGGACATGTCTTCCAACAGTGGTCCATGGGCTCCCAAAGATCAGACACAACTGAGCAACTCAACAACAACAACAACAACAACCCCTTCCAGAGTTTGCCTGGTTACCAGATCACCCAAATGGTTCATGGCCAGTTGGAAACTGTGTTTGCCCCGAGCGGCTTCCAGATTGTGCTGTTCAATTCTCCACAGGTTCTTCTCCCAGACCATCCGACGGAAAGCTTCTTCCTCCTGTAACGACAAAAAAGGGCCCGTCACAAATTGTTATGGCCCACCAGTGGAGCTGGCAGCAGAGTCAGAGAGTGAGGAGGGTTGGGGAGGAACGTAGGCCAGTCCTGGAGTCTGGGGAAGGCTCTGATGAGGCCTCTGTGTCGGAGGCAGAGAGGGGGCCAGGGCCGTCTGACAGTTATCAGCTGCCTTCAGAGTCAGACATCAGTGGGGCAGAAGAACAGCTGGGGCCTGTTCCCAGTGGGCGCATGTGCAGAGTTGCCAGACGAAGGGAACAGCTAAAGAACAGGAGTCGACTTGGGAGTAAGGCCACAGGTAGAAAATGAATTCCTCCCCTGCCAGAGGGAATAAAAGAGGAGCGAAAGGGGAGTGGAGTTTGCAGGAGACAATAGTTTAATTCAATTAGCGTGAAGGTCAGTTCCTGACTTCTTGCCAAGTATGGTCTGCTACTGAGTGGCGTTTGGAAGATATCGGCCTGGCAGCTCTCCAAGCCTGATCAAGGCCTGTAATTGTGAAATATCTTGAAAGACTCCTGGCTGGGACTTTGCTGGAGAGGAATTCCCTTTAAACTAAATAAAAGGGGTTTTATCAGGCCGAGGAGTTAGCTTCATGCTTTTGGGAAGCCTAGGTCATAACACAAATTGAGAGACAGAAACGCTTCTCCCGAAGCCCAAGATCACCCCAAGGAAAACCCCCAAATTTAAAGAACATTTTAATTGAAGTTTCGTTTCAGGGAGATACCATGATCCAGCAGGCTGATAAAAGAAGCAAGAGTAGACTTCGAGGCAGGTAGTCCTCGACTTACAACCATAATTGAGCCCAACATTTTTGTTGCTAAGAGAGACATTCGTTCGGTGGGTTTTGCCCCGTTTTACAGCCTTTCTTGCCTTCGTTGTTAAGTGAATCAGGGCAGTTGTTAAGTTAGGAACAAGGTTGTTAAATGAATCAGGCTTCCTCATTGACCGTCATAAATATGAGCCAGTTGCCAAGCGTCTGAATTTGATCATGTGTCCACAAGGATACTGCAACTGTCATAAGTGTGAAAAATTGACATCCACCCATCTTGAAGCCTGCTGACTGGGGAATTCTGGGAGTGGAAACTCATCCATCTTAAAACCTGCTGACTGGGGAATTCTGGGAGCTGAAGTCCACCCAACTTAAAGCCTGCTGACTGGGGAATTCTGGGAGTGGAAACTCATCCATCTTAAAGCCTGCTGACTGGGGAATTCTGGGAGCTGAGGTTCATCCATCTTAAAGCCTGCTGACTGGGGAATTCCTTGAGTGGAAACTCATCCATCTTAAAGCCTGCTGGCTGGGGAATTCTGGGAGTGGAAGCCCATCCACCTAAAGCCTGCTGACTGGGGAATTCTGGGAGTGGAAACCCATCCATCTTAAAACCTGCTGACTGGGGAATTCTGGGAGCTGAAGTCCACCCAACTTAAAGCCTGCTTGTTAGATCTGGGCAACGAGAGACAGACTGCGGACACGAAGTGACTTATCAGCTCTTTATTAATAGTAGTAGTGATCCAGCTTGCTCTGTGGTCGGAGGGTTCCCCTTTTATAGGGATCGGGTACGCCCCTCGACCAATCAGAACGATACCTGTTTCCCGCTGTAGCAGCGGACCAGAGAGGAGACTTGCCTCGATATATGCTAATATCTAACACCCCTCCCCTCCTAGACGGAACGTTGCGGTAGGTAACATAGTCTTTTAGGTAGGTTGGGGGTTGCCTTACTCGGGAGGAACGTCGTAGTTCTGGTTGGTCAGAAATGGTTGCAGGATCGGATGCTTTTCCCACGTTTCCCTTCGGCCACCCCCTCCAAACCCAAGTTTGAACTTGCTTTATTAAATTGTCTTTAGAGGAGAACCTTGCAACGTCGTATGAAGAAACTGGTCCAGAGTCCAAACAGTCAATGAGCAATACCGGTACTTCTGGAGTGGGGTCTGGCAGAATGTCAGGTAATGGGCAACGGCTGAGTGCGTCTGCGTGTCTGAGAGTGGAGCCCGGTCGATGAATCAATTTGTATGAGTACGCAGCCAGGAAAACAGTCCACCTGGTCATGCGTGGAGAAAGGGAGACCGGAGTGGGGCGGTTTCCCGCCAAAAGTCCCAACAGCAGTTTGTGATCCGTAATCAGTTCAAAATCGCGGCCGTAGAGGTATTCGTGGAAACGTTTTACTCCAGCTACAGCAGCCAGCGCTTCCCTGTCCATTTGGCTGTAATTTCTCTCGGCCGATGAAAGAGTCCTGGAGTAGAAGGCGATGGGCGCTTCTTTTCCGTCGGGCATCCTGTGGCTGAGGACTGCTCCAACTCCGAAGGGTGATGCGTCGCAGGTCAATACCAGCGGTAGGGTCTGGCTGTATTGGACAAGCAGTGAGTCAGTGGTGAGTAGGCGCTTTACTCCGGCGAAAGCTGCAGCTTCGGATTGTCCCCATTTCCATGGTGCGTTCCTCTGGAGTAGACGGTGTAGCGGCTCAGCAACGGTCGCCTTCTGCCTCAGAAAAACGCTGTAGAAGTTAAGTAGTCCGAGGAAGGCCTGCAACTCGGTCTGATTTCGTGGTGTGGGGGCGTCCTGGATCGCCTTAATTTTCTTTGAAGTGGGGTGTATTCCCTGACCATCGATTCTATAACCCAGGAATTCTACGCTAGGCACGTTAATTTGGCATTTTTCTTTTTTGAGGCGGAGACCCTTTTCTCTGATTCTGGCCAAAACAGTTCTGACTCTTTTATTTAATTGCTCCTCGTTTGCAGCGGACACCAAGATGTCGTCAAAATAGGGGACGACTCCCGGTATCCCTTGCAAAAGTCGTTCCATGACGCTCTGGAACAATCCTGGGGCAATACTCACACCGAATTGTAGCCGGTTGCATTTGAATGCTCCTCTATGCGTCACTATAGTTTGGGCCTCCGCTGTGGCGCTATCAACTGGCAGTTGCTGGTAAGCTTGTGCCATGTCTAACTTAGCAAATACCTTTCCTGGCCCCAACGAGTGCAATAAGTGCTGTACTACAGGCACAGGATATGCGCTCTGTTGTAGCGCGACATTAATTGTGCATTTATAGTCTGCGCAGATGCGGACTGACCCGTCTGGTTTGACTGGGGTCACGATGGGTGTTTCCCAACGCGCGTGATCCACCAGCTCAAGGATTCCTTGCTCCACTAACTTATCTATTTCCTTATCTATTTTTGGGCGGAGTGCAAAAGGCACTCGTCTCGGTTTAAGTCGGATTGGCGCCACTTTGGGGTCTAAATTGAATGATATCGGTTTACCCACATACTTACCAAGACCGGGGCTGAACACATCCTCGAACTCCTTAAAAATCTGTTCAGCGCTGCTGTTTTCCACGGCGTTGATTCCGGTGACTTCTAACCCCAGGGCTTCAAACCAATCAAGCCCCAGAAGGTTCTGTAATGGCGCGCTGGCGATGGTCACGGGCAGCTGGGCTACGATGTCCTTGAAACGGATCTGGAATGTGCCTTGGCCCACGATGGGGACTTGGTTCCCCTGGTAGTCTCGTAGCAGGACGTCTGGAGCGCGTAGTTGGTTCTTTCTGAGGCTAGGGATAGCCTGTTTCATGGATGCCCATGAAATGATCGTCAGGGTTGATCCTGTGTCAACTTCTAGCTCGCAAGGTGAGCCCTCCAAGAGGACTGTGACTCTCAGCCTTTTGGGCCGCTTGGGGCGGACCTGTTTTATCGTGGTGAGATACGTTCGCAACTCCTCTCTCTGGGTCAACTCTATCTCACCATCTATATCCTGAAAATACTCTCGTTGAGCGTCTTGATAGAACGCTCTTTCAGCTCTGTGTGTGTAATCTCTCTGGGGATACGCTCGCTCAGCTCTTTGTGCATTTTCTCTCTGGGTAAACACTTGTGGATTTCTCTCTGGGCGCCCTTTTTGATTTCGCCAAGCCCCTGGGTTGGGCTTCTGTTGGTGGTACATGGGTGGCTGCCTTGAGGCAGGGACTTCGCTCCGGCACACTCGTGCGATGTGCCCAAATTTGTTGCAGTGTGAACAAACAACGTTCCTGAACCTACAGGTAGACCTGGGGTGATTCCCTCCGCAACTTGCGCAGGGCGGCAAGCGGGATCCGGGTCTCCCCCCAGGCCTCACGTGACTGCTCCGCATCAGGTGACTGTCCTCGAACTCGGGATCCTCGTAGTCGGGGCTTGTGTCCTCGTAGTGCAATCTGGTCTGCCTTGGTGCCGGCTGGTTTACGCTGAAACCTCGTTGTATGGTTACCGATGATTTCTCTGCTGACTCTGACGCTCTTGCTTCGTTTAGCGCTATCTGTAGGGTTAAATTCGGGTTTGCCAACAGCTTCTTTTGTAGTGAAATGTCTCTTAACCCACAGATGAGCTGCGCTAAGATGTGCTCGTCCAGATCCCTGAACTCGCAGTGAGTTGCTGCTTTACGCAGGGCTGCAACATACTGATTGATGGATTCTCCCGCCATCTGGTTCCGCGTGTTGAATTCCTTGCGGCAAACATGGCGGGAAGGTTTTGGTGCGTAATGAGTTTGTAGAGCCTGTTGCAACGCCGTCCACGATACTGCCTGTATTGGAGTAGGCGCGGTGAGGTCTCTGGCCGTGTTGAAGACTTCTTTTCCGCAGTAGCCGAGGAAGATGTTTTTCTTCCGGGCGTCGGTGATCCCCGTGTATTCGTTCGCTTCGAGAAAACACTCGAAACGAATCATGAAGGCTTCCCACTCGTCGTTCGCTGGGACGAATGGAGCGGGGGGAGTGTGCATCGCCATCTTCTCTCGTTTGAATTTGCCGCGCTGTGGTGACCTGAGATGGCTGCCAGAATTTCTGCCGAATTCCTAGGCTGGATCAAATCCGGAGATTCTGGAGGTAGCGTTCTTCGTCCTATCTGTCTCTCGATCCCACCTTCGTCGCCAATGTTAGATCTGGGCAACGAGAGACAGACTGCGGACACGAAGTGACTTATCAGCTCTTTATTAATAGTAGTAGTGATCCAGCTTGCTCTGTGGTCGGAGGGTTCCCCTTTTATAGGGATCGGGTACGCCCCTCGACCAATCAGAACGATACCTGTTTCCCGCTGTAGCAGCGGACCAGAGAGGAGACTTGCCTCGATATATGCTAATATCTAACACTGCTGACTGGGGAATTCTGGGAGCTGAGGTCCATCCATCTTAAAGCATGCCGGCAGGGGAATTCTGGGAGCTGAAGTCCACCCAACTTAAAGCCTGCTGACTGGGGAATTCTGGGAGTTGAAATCCACCCATCTTAAAGCATGCCGGCAGGGGAATTCTGGGAGTTGAAGTCCACCTATCTTAAATCTGTCAAAGTTGAAAACCTTTGATGTAACCTTACAATACAGTAGAATTAGCTCTTCTGGACAAGGCTGACACAAACTCACCTCCAGGTATCCTTTGGCGTGGCTTTCTTTCCATCCCTTCCATGCTCCTTCCAGGGTCAGATCCACAGGGCTGCAGGACACCTTCAGGAAGACCAGCGTTGCCACGCTGAGCCGAAAAAACGACAACATGTCTCTGCCTTGGTGGAAATGAAGATGGTTAAGGATGCTCAAAGCTGGGCACCCTGTGTCCCCAGTGATTTTATTCACCCCTCAACTGCTGCATGATTGATTTCTCTCCTCAATAGAAAGCTTTGCATTTGTACCGGTTAAATTTCATTTTGTTGTTTTGAACCCATGTTTTCAGCCTACCCAGAGCATCTTCACAGGATTTGGTTTTGTCTCCTGGAATAAGTAATTCCACCCAGTTTTGTAACCCTTGCAAATGTAATAAGCATTTTCTCTTGCCTCCTCCCTCCCTAAATCATTAATAGAAAAAAACAACCATCTTGGTTGGGCATTTTGAAGTTTTAAAAAATGTCCATTCAAATTCAATATAGAGACAAGAAAAACAAAATGTATAGGTATACATTTAAAGGTATAATATATAGGCGGTACCTGGCTCAATAGTTATAACTGCAAGAAGGATAGAATAGAATAACAGAGTTGGAAGGGACCTTGGAGGTCTTCTAGTCCAACCCCTGCTTAGACAGGAAATCCTACACCACTTCAGACAAATGGTTGTCCAATCTCTCCTTAAAAACTTCGAGGAGGAGCCAATGTTGCGACGAGACGACGTGCGATCTCAATGCTCTGAGATCGCCGTCGATACTTTTGCTGCTGGGTGGTCCAAACAGACTTAAACCATCCTGCAGAGACGGTGAACAGGAAGAATATGTCTTGCTGATCTCAGGGACATCGCAAAGTCCATGATCGATCCAAGAGAAGTTCTTCAAGCCGGCGACAAAAAATCCAGCCATTAGGCTGATGAAGTTGGGGCGGCTCCAAAATGGAAGGATACGGAAAGAGAAAGTGTTTCCAGCTGGTGAGGAATTTTTACCGTTTTAAAAGAGACTGCCTATAAAAAACTTAAAATTAATTTAAATTGGAGAACAGAAGAAATAAGCGGCGGAATTAAGTTTGTAATGGTTTTGGACAGTGGGTTATCTTACTTTTTAAATGCTATCTTCATGGATGGAATTCATGCAAGCCTTTTAAAATAAATGGATTAAGTTTTCTTCTTCTATTTTTTTTTCTTTTATTATTTTTTGTAACCTATGGACTAAAATTCTCCTCTTTCATTACTGTGGGTGTTCTTCTAACTCATTCAAGAATCAGACTTTTTTAAACTTGAAATACAAAAAAGATACAAAAAGAAACAAAGAAGATTTCAACAATAACACTGCTACTCGGAGGCTGGAGGTTTGTGTATTGGAAACGAAACACTCTTACTTTTCTCACTGATTATCCTGGCTTGGCACTCCAAGGTCTCACTGCTTGTTTACAGAGAGTGATAAGAAGAAAAGCATACAGATGTCCCTTTGAAGTATATCTTTAACCAGAGAAAAGTGAAAATAAAACGTTATTGTGAATCTATGCTTAATCTTGTTAACCTTCCAAGCTAGAGCAGCAGTGTTTGTTAGCTGGAGATAATGGCACAATTTCAACAGCAGAAAGAAACTTTAAGTCTGTAAAAGATATTCTCAGAAATACAGAAATTATCAAACACATATGAGAGGATAGAGAAGAAGTTGGAAGACTTAGAGCATCTAACAGCAAAATATGATGAAGAAGTTGGAGATGTTTATCAAATGGAAAAAGTGGTGGTTAAAATCCTAAAAATCAAAGAGGAAAATGAATATAAAGAAATTAAATTGTGCTGATATTTATGGTGATTGGTTTGTCTCTGAAAATGGAAAGAGTGGAATACTGAAAGAGGAATTAAATGGAGGGGAAATCTATCCCAGATGGCAAGATACAGAAGAAGAAAAAACAAAAGAATTTATGGATATAAAGAGAGAAATTTTATTAGCAACATCATTGATAACACTACTGACAATCAAAGATAAGCTGATTAAGGAAACAGAAGAAGGGCATTGAAATTACATGTGAGATTTTACAAGCAAGGAGTTGCTAAGAGGAGTCCATACAAATTTGATTAAGGAGATGATTAGAGGACTGACACCACAAATGGCAGAAGATATGAGACTGTTTTGCTACTGGAAAGATACAGGTTGATAGATGGAAGAGTATAATTTGAAACTAGTTAAACTTAGTGAAATTTAGTGACAATAGATATAGTTAAATAAATAATTGATAATGATAATAATGTATACAATGTGTAGTGTTGTGATAAATAATAATTGGATATGAATATTGAATGGTACCCCTGAAAGCAAGGTTATAAATCATTTTGGATTATATATAAAGGTTAATAAAAAAGAACTAAGTTAGATACAGTTAAGTCTTGATTATTAGGGGGGAAATTTTATGATAAAGGATATAGTTAAATAAAGGAGGGATAATGATAAAAACGTATATATAGGTATGGGTACAACATAAGGAAACTGGATGTAAATTGTAAACAGTGATTTGGAAAGGAGGATTAGAAAATTTTGTTATTAAATATTATGGGTGTTTAGCTAGAATAAGACATAAGGACTCAGTGTTATTGGAGGATTTTAGAAAGAGTAAATGAAATGCCAGTATGTGATTATGTATTAAATCTTGGCATATTTTATGATGAAGGATGTTTAAACAATTATAGTCAAATGAAAATGGAGGTATGATGACGGTAACATGTATAAATATCTGAGTTAAAATACTTGAGTTCATATGAATTATGTTTGTTGACTGTGGAAGAGATGCACTAAAGCCTTTTTGTAACCAACTGATACACTTTCTACAGTATGTAAAGAAGGATGTGATTGTGTTTGTTTTGAAAATAAAAAATTAAAAAAAAAATTTAAAAAAACTTCCAGTGTTGGAGCATTCACAACTTCTGGAGGCAAGTTGTTCCACTGATTAATTGTTCTCTCTGTCAGGAAATAGGATCTTGGAGTCCTCCTGGACAATCACTTAAATGTGAGCCAGCCATGTGCAGCAGCTGCCAAAAAAGCTAACACAGCTCTAGGCTGTATAAACAGAAGGATAAGATCATGTCAAGTGTTAATCTCACTTTATAATGGTTTGATAAGACCATACTGGGAATACTGCATCCAGTTTTGGTCGCCACGATGTAGAAAAGATGTGGAGACTCTGGAAAGAGTGCAGGGAAGAGCAACAAAGATGATTAGGGGACTGGAGGCTAAAACATATGAAGAACGGTTGCAGGAACTGGGTATGTCTAGTTTAATGAAAAGAAGGACTGGTGGGGGGGGGGCATGATAGCAGTCTTCCAATATCTCAGGGGTTGCCACAAAGAAGAGGGAGTCAAGCTATTCTCCAAAGCACCTGAGGGTAGGATAAGAAGCAATGGGTGGAAACTAATCAAGGACAGAAGCAACTTAGAATTGAGGAGAAATTTCCAGACAGTGAGAACAATGAATCAGTGGCTGAGTCAACCTTGAGCTGGTGAGACTCGAACTGCCAAACTGCTAGCATCCGGCAGTCCGCAGAACTAGTACTGCATTCTAACTACTATGCCACACGGCTCCCTTGCTTCAGGGTGGGTTCAGGGCAATTCAACATTTACTGGCCGGATGCCCTTCCTGACGCCTACGTGGAGTTCACAGCAGATATATTCTTTTTGTGCCTTGATAGAGAAACTCCTCTTGCTGCCTAGGATTGAACTCTCAACCTTCCGAGTGGGAAGCGAGAATCTTCACGTCTAGGTCACCGTATCACTCTACTGTCACTTTACAATAAAGTGGAAATAATTCATTGGTCTGTGCTTTGCATCTGGGCCATTGCAAGGCTGGCAAGGCCATTCTGCCCCCCTTCCCATTGGTGGCTGTTTCTGTGGTTCTGCTCCCTTATGCTCACACACGTGCCACACTCATGGACAAACACATACAGACCCAAACAAGAGTGCACCCGTGTGCACAGAGGAAGCAAACCTTGCCTCATCGAGATTGCAGCATTTCTGGGAGAACTAAAAGGAAACCTTTCTGCAAAACATCCAGTTTCCAAAAGTTAAAAAAAGGCAGGGTTTGTGGTTGAGGGGTTTAGAATAGAGTAGAATAGAATAACAGAGTTGGAAGGGACCTTGGGGGTCTTCTAGTCCAACCCCCTGCTTAGGCAGGAAACCTTACACCACTTCAGACAAATAGTTATCTAACGTCTTCTTAAAAGCTTCCAGTGTTGGGGCATTCACAACTTCTGGAGGCAAACTATTCCACTGATTAATTGTTCTCACTGTCAGGAAATTTCTCCTCAGTTCTAAGTTGCTTCTCTCCTTGATTAGTTTCCACCCATTGCTTCTTCTCTGCCCTCAGGTGCTTTGGAGAATAGCTTGACTCCCTCTTCTTTGTGGCAACCTCTGAGATATTGGAACACTGCTATTGTGTCTCCCCTAGTCCTTCTTTCTCTTAAACTAGACATACCCAGTTCCTGCAACTGTTCTTCATATGTTTTAGTCTCCAGTCCCCTAATCATCTTTCTTGCTCTTCTCTGCACTCTTTCTAGAGTCTCCACATCTTTTCTACATCATGGTGACCAAGTGTGGCCTTACCAAGGCATGATAAAGTGGTATTAGCGCTTCGTGTGATCTTGATTCTATCCCTCTGTTAATGCAGCCTAGGACCGTGTTGGCTATTTTGACAGCTGCAACTGCCAAAAAACCTGATAATTAAGTTATAACTCTTAAAACTTCTACCATCCACACCAACAACAATCTACACTGCTGCCTCTCCTCACACGTCTATTGGACCACATAAAGGGTGTGTGTGTGTGTGTGTGTATATGTGTGTGTGATCAAATGAGATGATGTGAAACGGGCACAAGCATCTTAGGCACATGACAAATATATCCCTGACTGCAGGATGGTCAAGTGGACCTTCCAGAGGCTGGAGCAGTCCACCTAAAATTTTTCCCAGTTTTTCCCAGTTTTGGTTTTCCCAGTTGCAATGGATGGCTGTGAAAGTTGGACCACAAGAAAGGCTGAGAGCAAAAAATGGAGGCCTTTGAACTCTGGTGCTGGAGAAGACTCCTGTGAGTCCCTTGGACTGCGAGGACATCCAACCGGTCAGTCTTAGAGGAGATCAAACCTGACTGCTCTTTAGAAGGTCCTAAATCCTGAAGAGGAAACTCAAACATTTTGGCCTCCTAATGAGAAGGAAGGACTCCCTGGAGAAGAGCCTCGTGCTGGGAACGATTTAGGGCAAAAGAAGAAGGGGACGGCAGAGAAGGAGGTGGCTGGATGGAGTCACCAAAGCAGCAGGTGTGAGCTTAAATGGACTCCAGAGGATGGTAGAGGACAGGAAGGCCTGGAGGAACATTGTCCATGGGGTCACGATGGATCGGACATGACTTTGCAACTAACAACAACAACATAAAAATAAAAAAACCCAAGCATTTCCTAGGATCTTGAGTGCAGCTCCCTGTTTAATGGACAATGGCTGACCTTATCCTTGCCAAACAGGAGTTCAGTCCCCGATTAACGACCTCTTTCTCCCAATTGCACTTACCACTTTCTCGTAGAAATGGCTAAGAAAAGAGACGCCTTCTGCAACGGCCAAAGTCACCAGATCTATTGAACCTTCTCTTCCTCCCCCCAGTTTCCTTTCACTGGCCCTGCTTCCACATGCTGGGTTTTGCAAAGCTGAAAGCCACAACGTTGTTGACGTGAGCCCAGCTTCCATGCAGTCTCCATCAGTAGCCCTCCAACGCAACAGAGGATGTGGTTTCCTTGCGGTGGTCCGGAACTCGGCGCTTGATGACTCGGGCTGTCTCGTGAGGTTCAAAGAAGAGAACTGGGTACGCAAGTGCATGAAAAATAATAAATGCACGGGACCGGGGAAGAGAACTTCGGCAACGAAAAAGGTCACGATAATTTTTCAGAAACGATGCATCCAACACAGAGTAGGGAAAATGCCCCAGATGCTCTCTGTCATTCCAGTTCTAAACACCACCAGAAATCTACACCCCACTTTAGAAGAGACAAGGAGAAACTGGAGGGGTTCAGACACAAGAGATAGGATGACTTCCGTATTTTTTAGAGTTACAGGGAATCAGAATAGAGCTGGAAGGGACCTAGGAGGTCATTTAATCCACACCAGGGGTGGATTCCCGCCAGTTCTAAACTCTTCTATAGAAGAGGTTCCACAAATCTAACGTGCCGTTTAGAATCGGTTCCAGTTCCCTCCCATCACCCGTCTGCACATCAAGATGAAGAGCGAGAGGAGGAATTCTGGGAGTTGAAGTCCACAAGTCTTAAAGCTGTCAAGTTTGAACACCCCTGGGATGTTTTTTCCTAAAGGGTTAGGGGTGCAAGGGTCTTGTAACTTGACAGGTTTAAGACTTGCACACTTCAATGCCAGAGTTCCTGAGCCAACATGACTGGAGGAGGAATTCTGGGAGTTGAAGTCCACAAGTCTTAAAGCTGTCAAGTTTGAACACCCCTGGGGTTTTTCTCTCTAAAGAGTTAGGGGTGCAAGGGTCTTGTAACTTGACAGCTTTAAGACTTGCACACTTCAATGCCAGAGTTCCTGAGCCAACATGACTGGAGGAGGAATTCTGGGAGTTGAAGTCCACAAGTCTTAAAGCTGTCAAGTTTGAACACCCCTGGGATTTTTTCCCCTAAAGGGTTAGGGGTGCAAGGGTCTTGTAACTTGACAGCTTTAAGACTTGTGTGCTTCAAATGCCAGAGTTCCTGAGCCAACATTTTGGTTGCTAAGCAAGAGCGTTGTTAAGTGAGTTTCACCACATTTTACAAGTTGGCCATGCCCACCCAGTCCCACGACTGCCAAGCCGCTCCCAACTCAGTCACATGGCTGGCAACCCCCCATGTCACATGGCCGACAAGCCACTCCCACAAAGCAGGCCACACCTACAGAAGAGGTTCTAAAAAATTTTGAAACCCACCACTGATCATCAGCTGCTCTTCTGGTTTCTGGCCTGCATATCCGCAGCTGATCTTTGTGGGTGCCAGAGGCCTGGAAAACGGCCTGAGAATGCCCCCCAAAACAGCCTGAAAACAGCCTGAAAAATGGCCAGAAACGGCCAAAAAAACAGGCATATGTCCAGCCAGCCAGCTGGTCTTCAGGTTTCCGGCATGCACACATACATGTACATCCATGTGTATTCTGGTTTGGAGCACTCAGTGCCGAAAAGCAGTGTTTCTCAACCTTGGCAACTTGAAGATGTCTGGACTTCAACTCCCAGAATTCCCCAGCCAGCGGCTGGGGAATTCTGGGAGTTGAAGTCCAGACATCTTCAAGTTGCCAAGGTTGAGAAACACTGCCAAAAAGGTACGCCATCACTGCCCTAGGCCATTTCCGACAAGGTCTTTAAGGTTTTAAAAACCTCCAGTGATGGAGCGCCTACCACTTCTGGAGGCAGGTAGTTCCACTGGCTAATTGTTCTCTTGGAAAGTTTCTCCTCGATTCTAGGTTGCTTCTCTCTCCTTGGTTAGTTTCCATCCGTTGTTTCTTGTCCTGCCTTCGGGTGCTTTGCAGAATCTTCTCGGTGGCATCCCTTCAAATACCGGAAGACTGGTATCACGTCCCGTCCCCCCTCGTTCTCGACATTTGAGCCCGACATTTCCATGGCTAAGCGAGACAGTGGCTAAGTGAGTTTTGCTCCATTTCCCGACCCGTCTTGCCACAGGTGTTAAGTGTGTGAGTGCAGCCGTTAAGCGAGGTAACAGGGTTCTTAAATGAGTCTGCCTTTCCCCATTGACTTTGCTGGTTGGATGGTCGCAAAATGGGATCATGTGACCCCGGGGACACTGCAACTGTCATAAAGATGAGCCAGTAGCCAAGGGTCTGAATTTTGATCAGGTGAGCCACGGGGACTCTGCAAGGGTTGTGTGAAAACTATCGTGTCACTTTTTTTCCACTGCTGTTGTTAACTTCAGTTATGAAATGTCTGTTTGTGAGTCGAAGGCCACAACTCAGCTTAGCAACGGTAATATGGTGGTTAAATAAAGAGCCAACGTGGCACAGTGGTTAGATTGCAGTACTGCAGGCTACTTCAGCTGACTGCTAGCTGCAGTTTGGCAGTTCGAATCTCACCAGGCTCAAAGTTGACTCAGCCTCCCATCCTTCCGAGGTGGGTAAAATGAGGACCCAGGTTGTTAGGGGCAAGAGGCTGACTCTGTAAACCGCTTAGAGAGGGCTGTAAAAGTGCTATGAAGTGATATATAAATCTAAGTGTTATTGCTATTGCTAATAAGTCAAGGTGTCAGCGTTCCAAATAGCATTCTTGAACAAATCAAACTCCAAGGCTATTAATTCCTCAAAGTTGAAATTTATTTAAGGAGCCGTGTTGGCACATCTGAGAAAAACCCGAATCTCAAAGCTTCCCGGTTTTCCCCACCCAGTTGAAAGTCCAAGATCTTGCCCCCACACCCACCAGTCCATCCCATGGTCCAATCTCCCACTGCCATGCTGGCAGCTTCCACCCATCCAGTTCCGGCCAGGTGCAGAGATTCAAAGACAAAGGATGCCCTTGGCTTTCTAGAAAGAATTTTGTTATGGCTACATCTCATCTAACTCTGTACAATCCCCCCTCCCATTTTCCCACCATAGAAAATGCAGAGTAGAATAATAGAAAGTGTGGCAGGCCAAAGACCCAAAAGAAAAGATGGATGCAGGCCTGACACAAGGACTATCTGTAGTTTGGAAAGAGTAGGGATGTCAAACTTCATTGCATTGAGGGCCGCATCAGAGTTGTGTTTGACCTCGGGGTGGGGAAGGGGGGCAGATTGACTTCACTCATGTTGGTAGCCCGAGCAAAAATGGGCTCCCGAACTCCATTTTTGGCTGTGACTCCTGCTACCTTCTGCCACTAAAAACAGAGCTCGGGAGTGTCGCGTGGCGCCCTTGTGGGCTCCGTTTTTGGCTACGACAGCCTCCTGCAACCCTCTGCCAGTGAAAACAACCCTTGGCCTTCCCGAGCTCCGATTTTGCTGGCAGAGGCACCGCAGGCCAGTGCTTCACTGCTTCCAGGGAGGCCCCGCAGGCTGGATTTGGTCCCCGGCCTTGAGTTTGACACCCCTGATCTAGAGTATTTCAGACAGAGCGCCACCCCAGTTCAGCATGGAGGAGTGAAAGACCCCCACTTCAAACCGCATTCCCACATGCATCTGATTTCCGATTTCTTGCATCCAGCGAAACGGCAAACTCTTTGCAAGCTGCAGATGAAGTGAGGTTACCGCAAAGCTTGCGAGGCCTGCTTTGTGAGGTTACCACAAAGCTTTAGCCGGGTGGGGTTAAAGGCGTCAGGTCTACAGAATCACACAAGGCCGAGAAATTAAGCAGGTGCCAGAAATGACTCTGCTATTCAGAAGCAGCCATTTTGTCTTCAGAGATGACAGCAAAATTGCGAGCGGCAATCAAAACTACAAACTGGCTTTAAAGGACCGGATTCATGGCCTAAGAAGCTCTTAGCTCATTTTGGATTTCCTTTGTGGAGAAGTTGAGGCCCTGCACAATTTTTTTTTTTTTTTTGCTTCTTTTTTGTTTCATGCCTCAACCACTTTTTAAGATGTGTGGACCTCAACTCCCAGGAGTCTCGATCCAAGGTTTGTCACAGCGACGAAATTTGCATGTCATAGGACTCAAGTCCTTTCAAAATAACTACGCTGATCAGGGTGTTGGCTCTCCAGCTCAGAAGCCATCAAATTCCTGACGACCTCACTAGAATCGGGCTCCCATTTTGGGTTTTCTGGATTTCTGCAGGCCAGTTCTGGGTTCAACCTAAGCATGTTTCACCTATTCTTGAGTAGGGGGTGCAAGCACAGGGGTATCCAACCGTGACAATTTCAAGACTTGTGGACTTCAACTCCCAGAATTTCAACTCCCAGAACTCCCACAAGACTTATGGACATCAACTCCCAGAATGTTAGAACTTCAACTCCCAGAAGACTGGTGGACTTCAACTCCCAGAATCCCAGAACTTCAACTCCCAGAAGACTTGTGGACTTCAATTCCCAGAAGACATATGGACTTCAACTCCCAGAACTTCAACTCCCAGAAGACTTGTGGACTTTAACTCCCAGAATCCCAGAACTTCAACTCCCAGAAGACTGGTGGACTTCAACTCCCAGAATCCCAGAACTTCAACTCCCAGAAGACTTGTGAACTTCAATTCCCAGAAGACATATGGACTTCAACTCCCAGAACTTCAACTCCCAGAAGACTTGTGGATTTCAACTCCCAGAATCCCAGAACTTCAACTCCCAGAAGACTGGTGGACATCAACTCCCAGAATTTCAACTCCTTACAAGACTTGTGGACTTCAATTCCCAGAATTCTGGAAGTCCACAAGTCTTGAAGTTCCCAAGGTTGGAGACCCCTGTGCTATAAAGATCTATAGGCTTCGGGGGGGGGGGGGGGGGACACAAGAATAGGGAAAATGCAGATAGTCCTCGACTTACGACCGTAATCGAGCCGTGAAGTGAGGATGTAAAAGTCATTAAGTGCATTAAATGGGGAAGTAAATGCCGCTTCTTGGCAGAAAACATGTTGCAAATTGTGCTCATGTGAACAGATGGTACAATGGGTACGAGATGCCAACCACCCAACATGCAATCATGTGATTGTGGGAAAGAGGGGGAGGGGCATTGGCTCTTCAAATTCAGGTTGTAAATAGCCTCGGGGTGGGCGGTTGTAACTTCAAATGGTCATTATGTGACTGGTTGTTAAGTGGAACACTCCCTGTAGGGTCATTAAAGCAGCTAATGAAAACATCTGGTTTCCAAATAAAAGGAAGTCCTTGACTGTTTGAAGTTGCAATGGCACTTAGGACCAGCGGTGGGTTTCACGCTTTGTTACCATTGGTTCGCCCCACGCCCGCCTGCTCAATTCACACACGTGCCCAATTCGTGCTTGCGCCTCAAAAACGTGCCTAAATGGGGTGGCATAGAGCTGAGGCAGGTGGGCAGGCCGACCCCTGGTTTCTGCTACCAGTTCGGGCAGCCGGTCTGACCTGGCTGAATATCACCCCTGCTTATGACCATTTCTCACACTTATGACAGTTGCAGCATCCCCCATGGTCACTGGATCAAAATTTGGAAGCTTGGCCGCTGGTTCGCATTTATGACGGTTGCGCGTTATCCCCTTTTACGACCTTCTGACAAGCCGAGTCAATGGGGGAGACAGATTCACTGAACAACTGTTTACTAATTTAACAGCTGCAGCGGTTCACTTAACAAACATGGCAAGAAAAGTTATAAGATGGGGCAAGTCTCCCTTAACAAATGTTAGCGACCCAAATTCTGGGCTCAATTGTGGTCAAGTCACATAGGTAGCCCCTATACCTGTAGTGTTTTTTTTTTTTTCATTCCTGCAATCCCAGGAAGTCAGACTAGGAAAAACAAAATTGGCTCCCAAACCCTTCGGGGCCCATATCCTCAATTAGCCCATTCATTCATTTCCCCGAGAGGACTGTGGTTGTTGTTTTTTCATTCCTGCAATCCCAGGAAGTCAGACTAGGAAAAACAAAACCGGCTCCCAAACCCTTCGGGGCCCATATCCTCAATTAGCCCATTCATTCATTTCCCCGAGAGGCGATCCTGCCGAATTTAAAAGACAAAATACGAAAGAGACAGGTTGAAAAACAAAAACAAAAAATCACCACGCACCAGGCAGAAAGCAACCGTGTGCCTCGTTCCAATAGTTTAATGAGTCACTACATCTTACCACTCATAATTATAAAAGAATAAGAATCCATAAAAATATTTTCTTTTCATAATACGCACTTAAAGATACTGGGGAGGGGGGAGTTGGGGGTTGTTTTTTTTTTTTTGCGTGTGTGTGTGGTTCAGATTTCCTTTTACTTTTTCTCGTTTTGTGGGCAGGTCGGGCGTTTCCTTCTCGCTTTCCATTTCACCCCACCCAGGGGGAAGCAGGAGCCGACGGTCAGGCTGGGAGTGGGGCGGCGGGAGAGGGGAGACAGGGGCAAGCCGGCTGAGAGTTTCTCCAAAGGGGCGACACGAGACAACACCCCCCCCCCTTCCCGGATCTCTTCTGGAATTGCTGTTTATGCTGAGCGGGGAGACAGAGGGCAGAGTGCTACCGCAAAGAGAACAAACAAGCAACATCCGTTGGGAGGGGGGGGGAAGGAGAGAGACCAAAAAATTACAGTCGCTGACCGGCAGAGAACTGAAGCCATGCCTAACTTTACCGGGGCCCCTCCCTCAATGGCAAGATGTGGAGACAGGACAGGAGGGAGATTAGGATGTAACCGGGGGGGGGGGGGGGAAAGGGGGGGGAGAAGGGAGAGAAAAAGACTTCCATAAATAATCTCACTAGGCTAAAAAAAAAAGCTAATTTTGTTAAAAGAAAAATAAAATAAAATAAAATCCCAAACCAAACTCAGCCACCGTTATGCCTGGTTTCCGGATAGGTAAACAAGAGTGGCTCGCACCTTTCAAACATGCTGGGGAGGGGAGGGGGAGAGAAGGGTGAGTTGGGGGAGATCCAAGACAGCAGCACCACATGCTTATAAATAGAGCCCCCTAACAATCCCCCCTGAGTTCCCGTTCCAGTCAATTTCCCTCTTTCCCTCTCAGTTTCCTCTTCCTTCCTCTTTTTTCCTTGCGCTCTGAGCCCACCTAAAGTCAGGAAAGGGGTCTCATCCCGCATCCGAGGCAGGGGAGGGGGGGGGAGCCAAGCCAGCAACAAGGTGGAAGATGGGAGGGAGGGGGACTGGGAGACACACACAGAACTCTAGCAGGTAGACAGACAGACAGACAGTCGAAGAGGCGAGGTGGGATGGGGGTGGGGAGAACTGCCCGTCTTTTATTTCCAGCACAAAGAAAGTAGCAGCAAATACTTGGGGAGGGGGATATGGGTTTTTTGGGGGGGGGGGGGGGGGTTAGGTGGGACAGAATAAGAAAAAGCCCTAAGAGAGGCTGGAAAAAAACAAAAGTTTAGAGTTGCGCCATCTGGAAAGCAGGAGGGCCTCCTCCCTGGGGCCCAGCGCAAAGAGAGGTGTGCCCCCCTCCCCCCAAGACGGGTTTTTGTGCTCTGCGTTCGAAGGCTGCCCCGTGGCTGAAAAGAAGCAGCGGGAGCAGAGCGCGGGAACCATGTAGGCGTCCACGGCAGACGTTGGGGGGGGGGAGCAGGAGGGCCCGTCCGCCCTCTCAGAGGTATTCTTGAAGAAAGTGCAGCAGCGTGATTTCGTAGTGCTCCCCGGACTCAGGGCAACGAATACTGTGTCGTTCGTTTGGATAGATCTGCGGGACAAAGGGAGGGAAGAGAACGGGGTTAAGAGCCTTGCCTTTCAGAACAGCCTTTCAGGGGGGCAGGTGGTCCCCCTTGGACCTAGCTGCAAGGATGGGGGAACTACTAAGCAGGGGTGGGATTCATCCTGTTCGGGCGAACCGGATGTTAATTTTAATCCAGTTCGCCAAACCGGTAGTTGCAAGGACTGGCTGGCCATGCCCACCTTGCCCCTCCACTCCCAGGAGTCTCCACGCGGCCTGTTTCGGATGCCAGTTAAGTGCCGGGCCTGCGTAGAGGCTCTGGAAGGGTGAAAAATAGGCCTCCCAAAAGTTCCGGAAGTGGGCCTGGAGCCCAGCAGAGGCCATTTTCGCCCTCCCGGAGGCTTGAAGACAGCTTCCAGAGCCTAGGGAGGGTGAAAAACAGGCCTACCGGAAGTACCCGAAGTACAGAAACTGATTCATTTCCAGCCTCTGGAGGGCGTATGGAGCCCTGGGGAGGCCATTTTCGCCCTCCCAGAGGCTCGAGGAAAATCTCCGAAGCCTCAGGAGGGCGAAACTTGCCCCCCCACCCCCCGCTGTGGTGAAGGAACCAAAGCCAATTAGGCCATTCCCCCCATGGCCACGCCCATCCAGCAACTGGGCAGAGAACCAGTTGCTAATATTTTTCAATCCCACCCCTGCTTCTAAGGCCACAGGGAGAAATCCCTACCCTCTGTTCTGTCCTCATCACCTCAGCCCCTTTAATCCATCTATATCTAGCACAGATTGCCCCATGGTGGAACTGATCTCTTCTCCAGCCGCTGGGATCCTAAAATCTCCTAGCCTGGGACAGCACTTAACAACAGCACTTAGACTTATATACCGCTTCACAGTGCTTTACAGCCCTCTCTAAGCAGGTTTACAGAGTCAGCCAATGCCCTCCAACAATCTGGGTCCTCATTTTACTGGCCTCAGAAGGACAGAAGGCTGAGTCAACCTTGAGCCGGTCAGGATCGAACTCCTGGCAGTCGGCAGAATTCACGTGCAATACTGCATTCTGGGATGTGCGTGGACTTCGACTCCAGAGTAAGTTCCGGAGGCCAGGAGATGCAGGTCAATGGTGGATTGATCAGAGGTGTAATGGCGCAGAGCTGTGGTGGCGCAGTGGTTAGGATGCAGTATGGAAGGTTGACTCTGCTCACTGCCAGCAGTTCGATCCTGATTGGCTCAAGGTTAACTCAGCCTTTTGTCCTTCCGAGGTGGGTAAAATGAGGACCCAGATTGTTGGGGGCAAGAGGCTGACTCTGTAAACCGCTTAGAGAAGACGGGAAAGCAGTATTAAGTAGTATATAAGTCTAATTGGTATTGGTATTGCTATTGTTACCCTATCTATCACTCTATCAGTCTATCAATCTAGCTACCTACCTACCTACCTATCGTCTACCTACAATCTCTCTCTCTTTCTCCCCCCGCCTCTCCACAGTGGTTAGAATGCAGCATTGCAGGTTGACTCTGCCAACTGCCAGCAGTTCAGTCCTGACGGTCTCAAAGTTGACTCAGCCTTCCATCCTTCCGAGGTCAGTAAAACGAGGAACGAGGTCGTTGGGTGCAGGAGGGTGACTCTGTAAGCTGCTTAGAGAGGGGCTGTAAAGCACTGTGAAGTGGTATATAAGTCTAAGTGCTCTTGGGCCAAAAAAGGCATCTTCCCCATTTTAAGGATGGAACAGGATCTATTCGTGCCTCCACAGTCCTTTTTAAACATTAATGTTTGGCTGATCAACGCAAAAGAGCTGCGTCCGTTTTGGTAACTGTCCTTCCCGCTCATGAATTTTACAAAGTTTTCTTTAGCAAGATTTATTCAGGGGAATGTGAAAGTTCCAGCCCGCAAACAGGGAGTACAAAGGACCCTACAGTCGCTGATGTACTCGTCCTTCTTCTCCCTCACTCCCTCCTCCTTTCTGCAAACTCCATCCCCTTCTAGCACTGATGATGTTACCTAATTCACTCTGCAACAAAACAACCCAGCTCAAAGAGCACCAAGGACTCCACAGTCCTCCTCCTCCTCCTCCTTTCCACAAACCCTGGCACTGATGATGTTACCTAGTCAGGTCATGAAACGTCTGCAAGAAAACCACCAAGCTCAGAGAACAAGGACCCCCTCAATAAAAACAAATAAATACCAGGACCTTAGCTGGCAGGGACCTGCACCTTACCAACTGCAATGGTCCTCTGTTCCCAGCGGTGGGACGATGCCCTCCTCGTTTCCAGCACTCTCACCTACCTGTAGCTGATACGGTTTCCCAGCTCGGATTAGTTGGGAGATCAAGAAACTGGTGTGGAAAAAGTGCACGTTTTCATCCAGAAACCCGTGGAGGATCAGCAAGCGGTTGGGCCTAGGAGGTAGAGTGGAAAAATGGTCCAGGATAAGTGTCAACGGTCCCTACTTGGTCAGTTAGGAAAGAAACACTCCTGGTCCACAATTACACAATATTTTACTTTACTAAAGCCAAAGTGGTTAAAGAAGCAGCAAAGCTGGATCTGAGATTTTCACATGCAAAGGATACAATTATTGTATTTCCCCGAAAATAGGACCTGTCTTGAAACGAAAGCCTTGCCACATATTTTGGGTGGGCAAAAATATTAGCCCCCCCCCCCCGGAAATAAGCCCCCTGGACAATCCCCCCCTCCGGCCAGGCAGAGCACCGCTCGCCGACCTAGCGGTATCCCGAACGCACCAAGCCGCGGGAATGAGATGTGGAGCAAAGGCCATAGCATTGCTTGGTCCTTTCGGGGTACCGCTAGGTCGGTCAGCAGCGCTGTGCCCAGCTGAACAGGGGCGATTGCCGGGCAGCTGCTCTCTTGCGAGCGGGCTCCCGAAGAGCCGGGCACAGCCTCAGGGTCGAATGGCTGTGTTGCGCTGTTGCAGCAACACAGCAGCCATGAGGTGACCACGCTTGCGAGCAGCCGCCTGGCAAATCCCCTTTCCAGCTGGGTACAGAGCCACTGACCGAAGTAGCGGTACCTGGAAGGCACCAAACAACATGAGCACCTGTTCACCGCCCCCCGCCTCCCGGCACCTTCAGAATGCCCCTAGGTGAGTGAATGGGGCTCTGCATGGCTGGAGAAGGGGGTTGCGCGAGTGGCTTTTCCGCTCGTGCAACTTGCAGGCTCACGATGCCCTTGGCTAACTCTACAGTACCTGCAGAGTCAGGGCATCTCCACTGCTGGTGCCGCCCGCCACTGTTTTTTTTTGTTTTCGGCTTTCAAAGCACAGATGCCACTGTGGGAGTACGCTCCATGGTTGTATGCTCTGCAGCCCAGTGGGTTCCTACCAGTAGTGGTATGCCGGCCTGGGTCGCAGAACCGGCAGCAACCCAGGCTGGCCACGCCCCCCAAACCGGTTCCCCTGTCGCCACCATCCCCATCTTTTGGGGGGAGAGTTCTGTGCATGCGCAGAACAATTTCCACTGAACTGCGCACGAGCGAAGCGGCAGTAACGGTAGAACCCACCCCTGCTCTGAACGCTCACTTAATGACCTGTTGTAAGTCGAGGACAACCTGTACCAAAATGTGTGCGAACCGCCCAGACAAGCTACCGCCGGCCACTTAACGTCGCGGTTTGCATAACCTCGCGTGACTGTCCGTCTCAATGTGGAGATGTTGTGAATTTTGTGAGGGGGGGGGGGAACCTCATCCTTGTACCCCTTCCTCAATGCCCTCCCATTGGATATCCCATAATACTCACTCATTAGGGAGTTTCTCAACATGCAGGGCCACCGAGCCCGCTTCGTAGCCTTGCTGGTTGTTCTCCGGGACATCCATGTACCGCTCCGTGTATCCGGTATCGTAAGCCATCCAGACGGTGACGGGGGCTCCTGCTATGGCGACCTATGGGAGAACAGAAGATGAGAAATCCAGAACAGAGTCTTCCTGCCTCCAACACAAACACACAAAACACCCACCCACACAAAGGACCAGCCACCTGCTGCACACATTTGGCCAATAGGAAACCTGTTTGTTCGCCTTGACGAGTTCTCCAGCTGCACGCTGGCCATGGTGACTTGGCTGCTGTGAGTTGGCTGTGTTGTGACCAAAGCTTCCCAAGAGCAGGAAGCAAACTTCTTGTCCCAACAAAAATCACTTTTATTCATTGACTGTGAATTCTGCTCCTTCACATCCAGCAAAGTCTTTCAAGGGAGGATTTACGGCCACAGACCTTCTCTGGCTTGGACAGCTGCCAGGGCAATATCTGCAGAACTTGGCAAGGAGTCTCAGAGAGTCAGGAACCAATTAAGTGAACTAATTGTCTCTCCTGCAAACTCTACTTCCCTTTCGCTCCTCTTTTATTTCCCCTGGGAGGGGCCATTCATCATCCACCTGTGGCCTTACTCCCAAGTTGACTCCTGTTCTTTAGCTGTTCCCTTCTCCTGGCAGCTCTGCACATGCGCACACTGGGAACAGGCTCCAGCTGTTCTTCTGCCCCACTGATGTCTGACTCCGAAGGCAGCTGATAACTGTCACACAGCTCTGGCCCCTTCTCTGCCTCCAACACAGAGCCCTCATCAGAGCCTTCCCCAGACTCCAGGACTGGCCCATCTTCCTCCCCAACCCTCCTCACTGTCTGAATCTGCGGCCAGCTCCGCTAGGCGCTGGCGGGCCACAACAGGCTGTGGCAAGTTATCCCATTCTAAAAAAAACCTTTTACCTTTTCAGTGGGTCCTAGCCGAGGCAGCAAGGCTCACCTTGAAAACATGGGGCTTGTAAATGAGCCCCACCAGGGAAAGGAAACCTCCATACGACCAGCCATGGATGGCCACACGGCTGAGGTCGACGAACCCGTATTTCTCCGCCACGTAATGTAAACCTTCCACTTGATCCTCGATCTCCACCTGGCCCTGAAAGGGGATTACAGAGAGAGAAAAAGAATTAACAGAGTTGGAAGGGAACTTAGGAGGTCATCTAGTCCAGCCTCCTGATCAAAAGCAGGATACCCTATGCAGGTAAGTCCTCGACTTACAACCGTTCATTTAGTGCAGGGGTGTCCAAACTTGGCAACTTTAAGACTTGTGGACTTCAACTCCACAACTTGGCTGGGGAATTCTGGGAGTTGAAGTCCACAAGTCTTAAAGTTGCCAAGTTTGGACACCCCTGGTCTAGTTTAATGAAACGAAAGACTAAGGGAGATATGATATCTCAGGGGTTGTCACAAAGAAGAGGGAATTCTGGGAGTTGAAGTCCACAAGTCTTAAAGTCCCCAAGTTTGGACACCCCTGATTTAGTGACTGGTCAACGTTACAACGGCACTTCAAAAAGTGACTTCTAACCGATTTTTTCACACTTGCGACGGTTGCAGCATGCCCGCGGTCAGGTGATTTACATTTAGATGCTTGACAACTGACTCATATTTACGATGGTCGCAGTGTCCCAGAGTAATGTGATCCACTTTTGCAACTTTCGGACAAGTGAAGACAATGGGGTCAAAAACCAGATTCACCGAACCAGGTTCCTAATGTAACAACTGCAGTGATTCACTTAAACGTGGCAAGAAAAGCCGTAAAAATGGCACAAACTCACTTAACAAACTTCTGACTTAGCAACCTAAATGTTGGGCTCAATTGAGGTCGTAAATCGAGGACTGCCTGTACCGAAAGGCACATTACAAGGCAAGGAAAGGGATTTGGGAATAATTTTTTTATCTATCGTCATCCTCGTTTCTCCATTTCCTGGCAGCCACGGAGAAAAATTCTATGGAGGTACAGGTAATCCCCGACTTACGACCACAATGGAGTCCAATATTTCTGTTGTTGGGTGAATTTTGCCCCATTTTACGAAAAGGAGGGGGGAGGGGAAAGTAGACCTGGACGTAACAGTTCATTTAGTGAGTATTTGTAGTTACAACGGCACTGAAAAAAATGGACTCGTGACCGTTCTTCACACTTATGACTGTTGCAGCATCCCTCTAGTCAGGTGATCAGAATTTGAATGCTTGGCAACTGGCTCGTATATATGACGGCCACAAAGTCTCGGGGTCACGAGATCCGCTTTTGCGACCTTCTGACAAGCCAAGTCAATGGAGAAACCGGGTTCACTTAACAACCAGATGGCTAACTTAAAACAATTGCGGTGAATCACTTAACACCCGGGGCGAGAAAGGTTGCAAATTGGAGCAAAATTCACTTAACAGCCATCTCGCTCAGCGACAGAAGTGTTGCCGAGGACTGGCTGTAGCTCAGTGGTAGAAGGAAGCATAGGATGGTGGCTAAGAGCGTAGGAAATGCAACGGAGAATGGAAAAATAGGCACTATACAAAAAGAGGCAAAAATTTCCCCAGCACAGCAGGTTCTTCCCACCCAGGAGGGTTTGGGAGGGCAACTGGCAAAATGAGAAAGAATAAAAACTTGCTTCTATTTATTCATTTCTTAAATTTATTTGCTGAGTAGCTCACCGTGGGGAAAAGCTAGGCAGCTCACAATAATAAAAGGAAAGAAAATGAAAAGAGCGTAAACAGAACAACAGTTTCATTCAGTGACCGTTCAAAGTTACAACGGGAAGGGGGAAAAGCGACATGGCCATTTTTCACACCACCTTTGTAGTGTGATCAAACCATTGATCATGATCATTGTCTTTTAATGCCCCCATAATCCCTTGCGGGGTGGTGTCTGGGCCACGGAATGGAGCTGTGTGTTTTCTGGCCGGATGCCCTTCCTGTCACCAATGCAGAGTGATATTCAGCAGATATATTCTCATCGTGTCCAGAGAGAGAAATATCTGCTTCTACCTAGAATCGAACTCACAGCCTCCTGACTGTGAGGCGAGAGCTTCACCACTCAAAATGATCATGATCGTGGGATCAAGATTCAGACGCTTAACAGATGACTCATACTTATGACCGTCGCTGTGTCTCAAGGTCAGGTGACTTCCCCGTTGCAACCTTCTGACAAGCCAAATCAACGGGGAGTCCCGCTTCGCTTAACGAAACTTAGCAACTGCAGGGATTCACTTAACAAGTCTGGCAAGAAAGGTCGTAAAAGGGGTGGGGGTGGGGCAAAACTCACTGAACAAATGTCTCACTTAACGACACAAAGTGCAGGGCTCGACTGTGGTCTTCTGAGTCGAAGACTATTTGCCATAGGTGGATAAAACAAACAATGAGAAAGAACGCAACGGGAATAGAATAGAACAAGGATAAGAAATAGAATAAGAAAGAATAGAATAGAAAATAAAAGAGATAGGATAAAATAAAAGGATAGGATAGAATATAGAATTTAGAGAATAGAACAAAATAGAATAGAATCCTTTATTGGCCAAGTGTGATTGGACACGCAAGGAATTGGTCTTTGGTGCAGATGCTCTCAGTGTACATAAATGAGAATAAAACACGTTCATCAAGAATAAAAAGATATAATACTTATTGATAGTCGTCGATATTATTAATATTAAGTGATAGTCAATAGGGTAACATAATATTCACCAATATAACATAACAAGATCGTATTTTTACCCTGCCTGAATAGCAAAGCGAAGGCCAGATCCACAGGATGGAGGGAAGGAGGGAAGCTTACCATCTGATTCTTAAGAGCTCCCTCGAACTTAAGGCCTCTCTGGCACGAACCTCGCCCGTCTATTACCACCACGGCGTAGCCGAGAGACGCCAGCGTGTTCAGCCGAAGGTACTTGATCCCTTTGAAGGAATTATTCACTAGTTGGACCTAGAAGAGGAAAAAAAAAAAAAGGGGGGGGGGGGTAACAAGGCACCCATCTGTAATGGAACCAGCTCTTTGGGGATCCAACTTCCTATACCCATGATGGCGAACCTATGGCACGCGTGCCACCTGCGGAGCCATTTCTTAGGCACACGAGGTATTGCCCTGTCGGCTCCAGTGTGCAGGCGCACTAGCCAGCTGACTTTGTCCTTCATTTTTGGCCATTTTTCGCCCTCCGGAAGGCAAAAAACAAACCAACACAGAAACTGAAAGTTCGGGAACGGACTTCCAGTTTGCATGTTGGGTTGTGCTTTGCAACAGCCGTGGGGTCGGAGGGAGTTTGCTCAGGAGCGGTGGGATCAGAGGGAGGCATAGCCCAAGCTCTCTGGGACGGGTAAGCAAGTGTGAGGAGGCGAAGGGGAGATAGAAGAGAGAGAGAGCTGGGCAGAAGCCACAGGAGGGGTAAAGCAGCAGCCGAGGGGGCGAGGAGATCCCAGCTTGCAAGTAGGAGCAAGGGCGCCTTTAGGCTTGCAGCCTTCTCAGCGCCGTTGCAAACCACGGCGGCCCCGATGCCCAGCATCTTATATCCACAGCAGCTGCACCCCGCCACCTTTGGAGGCAACAGCTTTTCTTGGTGGGGTGGCTTGTGAACGCCCCCCCGCTCTGCCGGGCCAAGAGCATCTGACCTGCGAGGGCGCCGTTTCTCACCATCATTTGCGGGGCTAAAAAGCTTCATGAAACAGCCTCTCCCACCCCGGCTCGCGTGTCTCTTTAATTCACGCCTCTTTGTCTCCCCCTGAAATGACCTCATCCACCTCCAAGTGGCCTCAATGACCCTCTAAATTAAAGAATGCAAATGACCAGCTGCCTGCAAGGAGTATAAATCCTTCCATTTCCCCACCATTCAGTCAGAGCTGAAGAAGCTTCTTGGATGAGGAGTGAAATGTCTTCAAACCTCCCCCCCCCCGAAAGTCCAGTTTCCTTTTGCAAAAAAATAAAATAAAAATTGGGGGACCAGCATGAGCCGCATGACTGAGACTCTCGCTTACCTGAGGCCCCCCGTAGACAAAGAGCACCGTGGGATGATTCTTCCCAGGTTGGAGGTTGTGCGGCTTGTACACCATCCCGTAAAGCTCAACATCCGACTGGGTGCGGAAATGAAAGATTTCGGGGGGGATGTAATCCGCAGGACAGCCTGAAAAACACAGGAAGCAGAGTCGGGGGGAAGAGTCACACCGGGCCATCCTCACGCAGTGACACCTTCTCACCAATGAAGATGACCTGGTCACACAATGTTTCTGTTGTGGCCTAGCGGCCACCAGCCCCTCCAGCAGCCAAATCAGAGGAGGAGGAGGAGGAGGCAGCTGTGGTGTGGGAGTTGGGTCAGCATCAAGGCAACCTGAGAGCTCCGAGGGGGAAGAGGGAGTGGAGCTGTCAGGGAGAGAGAGAGAGAGACAGAGGCGGAGCCTGGGCCGTCTGTCAGCCCTCAGATGGAGAGTCAACAGCTCCCAGGTCTGGAGGTGGCTGATGAGGAAGAGGAGGAACAGCTGGGTCCAGTGCCTGACGCACAGATGGCAGAGGAGAGGAGAGCAGTGGAAATCTATGGGCTGGTCCTTGGGACCTGGGAAGCCCCGCCCTAGCTCCAGGGATAAAAGGCAGGGGGAGTGTGTGTGTGAGAGAGAGAGAGGAGGGAGGGGGAAGAGAAAGAAAAAGGAAGAAAGAGAATGAGAAAGAGAGAAAGGGAGCAACAGAGAAAAAAATGGGAGGGGGGGGGATGCAGTTTTTATGTGGTGAATTTTTAAAGCCACCTGGAGAACCGATCTGTGAGCTGGGTAGCAATATGCATCTTTACATTAATTTAATTTAATAAATTAATTAAATGTCCACCCAAGTAGGAAGGGTGGGGCAGAACCGGCCAATCCCAAATTTCCCCCCAGTCCAGTTCCATAGAGAAGCTGGCTCACCCCTGATTCCTAAGACTGCAAAGCAAAGCTTGGCCGCCTCTGTGTGAAACGCCCAACCTCGGTGCCCTGTGGCTGCATTCGGATGCCAGGCCCATATTTTACTCACTGGCTGCTTCCATCATGCTGGCCCAAAACTTTGGCTGCTTGTGAAGAGGGTCTTCGTCTGAGCCGCTGAGCTTGTAAACGTGCACACAGGGAGGGGTCCTGACGCTACTGTAGTGACTGATAAACATATCGAAGTTCTGTGAATGAATGAATAAATAAAGTTATGCATATACCCACATATACAATACAATACAATACAATAGCAGAGTTGGAAGGGACTTTGGAGGTCTTCTAGTCCAACCCCCTGCCTAGGCAGGAAACCCTATACTGTTTCAGACAAATGGCTATCCAACATCTTCTTAAAGACTTCCAGTGTTGGGGCATTGACAACTTCTGGAGGCAACTTCTGTTCCACTGATTAATTGTTCTAACTGTCAGGAAGTTTCTCCTCAGTTCTAAGTTGCTTCTCTCCTTGATTAGTTTCCACCCATTGCTTCTTGTTCTGCCCTCAGGTGCCTATATATATTATATGGCATGCATATATATATGTGTGTGTCTGTGTCTGTGTGTGTTGTATTTGTGCTGATAAATAAATAGAGACTAGTATAGCTCTATTTCAAGCTATTTAGCTCTCATCAGCTAGCTATACCCTTACTGGGAATCGAACCTGGCTAAGTAAGGGTATGGCTAGCTGATGAGAGCTAAATAGCTTGAAATAGAGCTATACTAGTCTCCCTTCATTTATTTATCAGCACAAATGCAACACAAATGTAACAAAGGCAACATAAAAGATGGTTTTCTGCCTGGATGGTCTCCTGGAGTGAGCCGAAAGACAGAAAAGGGAAGCAGTGTGCTCCCTCCCATATTTGGGCATACCAGGGGTTGTGACACAATACATACATACATACATACATACATACATACATACATACATACATACATAATATGGCATAGAGAAACAACACAGTAGTTTGTAGTTTGGATGTATACATATACATGGCGAGAGAAACGAATCTTGACAGTTTGTCAGACAGATGGCCTAGGGAGCAAAGCTGTTACAGAATCTGGTAGCCTTGCTAGAAATACTTCAAAAGCTCCTCCCAGAGGGGAGTAACCGAAACAGGCCATACAGTGGATGTATGAGGTCTCTTAACAATGAGAGCTCTAAGCACACAATGCTTATAAGCAGCATCCTCAATAACGGGAAGCAAGCTTCCTGTGATTTTCTCTACTGTCCTCACCACTCTCTGTAGGAACTTTCTATCTAAGGAAGATGAAGAAGAAAGGATAAAGATTAGAGCACCCAGGCTTGGCGACTTTTTAAGACTTGTGGACTTCAACTCCACAAGAAGAGCAACAAAGATGCATTAGGGAACCCGAGGATAAAACATGAAGAACAGTTGCAGGAACTGGGTATGTCTAATTTAATGAAAAGAAGGACTAGGGGAGACATGATAGCAGTTTTTTTAATATCTCAGGGGTTGCCACAAAGAAGAGGGAGTCAAGCTATTCTCCAAAGCACCTGAGGGTAGAACAAGAAGCAATTACAAGAAAATGTTTCAACACTGAAAGTTTTAAAGAAGAGATTAGATAACCATTTGTCTGAATTGGTGTAGGGTTTCCTGCCTAAGCAGGATTAGAAGACCTCCAAGGTTCCTTCCAATTCTGTTATTCTATTCTATTCTATAATATTATTGTGCAGCCCAGCCCTTGCCTTCTAAGTACTTGATACGCTGGTGGTAAATCAGCACTCTTGTTGACTGCTGAGGGACATGTTTCCCAGGCTTCAATTACTTCTCTGGCTGTTTTTGTGCCTGCTCGTCCAACAATCTTAGTAGCGACAAAATTGAATGCATCTCCTTGTTCACTGCAATGTGAGGCTATCAATGACTTTGCGTCTCCCCCGTCTAATTGCAAGAACATAACCGAGCAAGCAAGATCTGAAAAGCCACACACAACAGGAACTACAAACACTGCACACACAGAACAACAGCTCACACTTTGCTAGAGAGAAGTTCCCTGAAGATGGGCTCCAGCCGAGTTCGAAAGATCAGAAGGTCCTGCAGGTGACCGACCCAGATTGGATCCTGCAACATTATCCTGGGGCATGTACCATATTTTTCCGTGTATAAGACGCTACTTTTTCTTTAAAATATTTACTTGAAAATGGAGGTGTACCTTATACACCGAGAGGAGGAAGTGTGGCCCATCCCTGTCCTCCAGTTCTGCTGCTCGTGCTGACCGGCCTCTACCTTACGTGCAGCTCTATCATTCCTCTCTATTGTAGTTATTTCCTGTATGGCATTGCCACTCTAGGTTTCATCTCCATTGTTCCTGGGATGCATTTCCTGTTCTTGCATTGCTCACTCTCTAATAAGATGGCTTCTGCAGAGTGATGGCTTGTAGTGTGGTTATTTACTTACTCTACAAGAAACATGGGATTGTTCTATACACGGGAGGGTCTTATAGACGGAAAAATACGGTATATCCATCCACCTTCATTCAAGTTAAGAAAGTCCAGTTGCCTTTTGAAAAAGGACCTTTGGGACAACCGTCAGCTGGATGGCTGAGAACCTCCATAGACATCTACCAGGGTGTTGGGGGTTTCATTTTAACCCGGATGGACTAGTTGCAAAAGGTTGCTGTGGTCTGCCGGTGGCCTGCGGAGCTGGCAGCAGATTCGGACAGTGAGGAGGGTTGGGGAGGAACCTGGGTCAGTCCTGGAGTCTGGGGAAGGCTCTGAGGAGGGCTCTGCGTCGGAGGCAGAGAGGGGGCCAGGGACGTCTGACAATTATCAGCTGCCTTCAGAGTCAGAGATCAGTGGGGCAGAAGAACAGCTGGAGCCTGTTCCCAGTATGTGCATGAGCAGAGGTGTCAGAAGGGAAAAACAATTAAGACAAAAAGGGCGACTCGGGAGTAAGGCTTGGAGATGACTGGCCCCTCCCATAAGACATAAAAGAGGAGCAAACGGGGGTGAACCTTTGCTGGAAGCAATTAGTTCATCTAGTCGGTTCAAGCTCCGAGAAGCTCTGTTTGACTCTGTGCTACGTTTGGCCCTTGCGAAACTAATTTGGCAATTAGGTCTCTGGCAGCGTTTCAAGGGAGATAAAGGGGGGCGCTTATCAACATTCCCCTGAAAGACTGTCAACTCGAGCAGACATCTGTCGGAATCTTCACAGACTGTTTGTGAATCATTGCGGGCTGTGAATGGCCGTAATTTACAGCCGTCTAAATAAAGGAGGGTTTTGGGGGGAACTAAGATTGTGATTTAAGCTTTCTCAGGAAGCCTAGGTCAGAACAGAGGTCGGCTTTCAGACACAAGAGAAACTGACCTGACTCATGGAACAGCTGTGGGAGAAGCCCAGGGTGGTGAGTCGCACGACCTCGCCAGGAGATTCGTAGCTGACCACATAGAGGTGATGTTCCAAAGGGGTATCCTTCGTGCCCTGGAAATACACCAGCTTCGTTTCTTCGTTGACCCAAATCTGGAGAGACAAAGAGACACACACAGAGAGAGAGAGAGAGAGAGAGGATGAGAGGGGCGGAGCACTGGTGAAAAATTGTTTAGAGAGCCAGAATGAAGAGTTCATTTCAGCTACACATCCTTAAGCTTCGATGGTTATCTGCAAAGTTGGGTTGAAAATGACAGTTGGGGTGTCATCTTTAAAGCTGTGGACCAGTTTTGATCACGACAAAGACTCTGGCTTTTTTGGAACCTGTCCTGTGGACGCCCCCTGCTTAGCTTAGTTGCAAAAAGATTCCAGAGTCTGCAAATTAAATAAATGAATACATCCTGCAATTGACAGTACATTCTGCCCAAGGCACTTCTTTCGGCAAAAGAAGAGGCTACCAATTGGACACATTTGGGTGTGTCTGTGTGAGTGAGCCTTTGAGTCAGTTTTTGTCTCCTGGTGACTCCTTGAACAAGTTCCTGCCGTTGCCTTGACAAAGTATTTTTTTTAAGAGGGTTTGTCCTTGCTACCTTCCTTGGGCAGAGAGAGAGAGTGAGTGGCCCAAAGTCACCCAGCTGGCTTTCATGCCTAAGGTGGGACTAGAACTCACCATCTCCTGGTGATTGGCCCAAAGTTGCCCAGCTGGCTTTCATGCCTAAGGTGGGACTAGAACTCACCATCTCCTGGTGATTGGCCCAAAGTTGCCCAGCTGGCTTTCATGCCTAAGGTGGGACTAGAACTCATCATCTCCTGGTGATTGGCCCAAAGTTGCCCAGCTGGCTTTCATGCCTAAGGTGGGACTAGAACTCACCGGCTCCTGGTGATTGGCCCAAAGTCACCCAGCTGGTTTTCATGCCTAAGGTGGGACTAGAACTCACCGGCTCCTGGAATCTATCCTGGCGCCTTAACCAATACACTAATGCGCCTCTCTGATTGCTGCAGTAGGAAACTGTCAATCAGAAACCAGAGAATCGATAGCAAAGACCTGAAACGGTGCTTTCACTGGGAGAAGAAGAGACTTCGTACCTTGTATCCATGTCGGGCCAGAACTTCCCACTCTCCACTCGTGAGGGCCACTTCTTCCTTCAGAGGGCATTTGAAGTCACCTGAAAAGACAGGACAAGATTTGGACATGGTGGCCCATTTCCACAGCTGCTTCCTGAAAACAGGTGTGAGGGCAACGCACCAGCCGTAATTGACTGGACTGTAGTTTCCATCAAGGGACGCGGTGGCTCAGTGGCTAAGTCGCTGAGCTTGTCAATCAGAAAGGTTGGCAGTTCAGCGGCTCGAATACCTAGTGCCGCATAACGGAGTGAGCTCCCGTTTCTTGTCCCAGCTTCTGCCAACCTAGCAGTTTGAAAGCATGTAAAAATGCAAGTAGAAAAATAGGAACCACCTTTGATGGGAAGGTAACAGCATTCCATGCGCCTTCAGAGTTTAGTCATGCCAGCCACATGACCACGGAGACGTCTTCGGACAGCGCTGGCTCTTTTGGCTTTGAAATGGGAGATGAGCACCGCCACCTAGAGTTGGGAACGACTAGCACATGTGTGCGAGGGGAACCTTTACCTTTACAGCTTCCATCATCCCATTTTTCCAAAGGCTGACGGAGACCTCTGGATGTGTCCGTTTTAAAACGAAGCCGCAGAACACTTGAGAGTGACATCTTCCTGTCTGTGACCTCCTTAGAGTGTCCTTGCAACAGGACTGTCAGGCCTGCAGCCATCTTTTATTTTGGATCTTTGGCCTGCCACACTTCCTATTATTCTACTATGCATTTTCTATGGTGGGGAAATGGGAGGGGGGATTGGACGGAGTTAGAGGATATGTAGCCATAACTAAATTCTTTCTAGAAAGCCAAGGTCATCCTTTGCAACTCTGCACCTGACCGGAACTGGATGGGTGGAAGCTGCCAGCATGGCAGTGGGAGATTGGACCATGTGATGGACTTGTGGGTGTGGGGGCAAGATCTTGAACTTTCAACTGGGTGGGAAAAACCGGGAAGCTTTCAGATTCGGGTTTTCCCAGATGTGCCAACATGGCTCTCTTAATAAATTGGGACTTTGAGAAATCCTTTGGCTCGGACTCTGATTTACTTTTGGATGCTATTTGGAACCCTGACGTGGACAGGATGCTTTGCTCTCCCTGGGAGCCTAAAATGAAGTGGGAACACTTTCCATTTTGCTTATATCTGAACGAAGACATTCTTGGTGCTCTCTGAGCTTGGTTATTTTCTTGCAGACATCTCATGACCCAACTAGGTAACATCATCAATGCTAGAAAATAATGGGGCTGGCTCTCTGTTTGTACAAAGGTGGCTTGCCTTGTCAGTGTTGGTGAGAGGATGGATTTCTCATTAGTAGTTCCTTGATTAGGCTGCTGTTTACTATTTGATTGACGGTCTAAGCTGGTGGTGCAGGCCTCTGTATATAGAGAGCAAACACCACACTCCCCTCTTAGCACTGATGATGTTATCTAGCTGGGTAATGAAATGTCTGCAAGGAAACAGCAAAGCTCAGAGAGCAGCGAAGGCTGCGCAGTTGTCATTGTGGTCATCCACCTCCTGCACTTTTCCTTCTCCTCCACTCCACAAACCCCACTGCCTTCTAACATTGATGACGTTACGTAGTTGGGTCGTGAAACATCTGTAAGAAAGCAACCACGCTCAAAGATCATAAAGGACCCCACAGTCCTCTTCCTCTTCTCCAACAAACTGAAAATATTTACAGACCCCCTCGCATCCTGGACATAAATTGTTTCAACCCCTACCCTCAAAACGACGCTATAGAGCATTGCACACCAAGGCAACCAGACACAAGGAGTTTTCCCCCAAACGCCATCACTCTGCTAAACAAATAATTCCCTCACCACTGTCAAACCATTCACTAAGGCTGCATTACTATGACCATTAGTCTTTGTGACTTGTATCCTTACGATTTATATTGATATTGTTTCCTGATTGCTTATTTGTACCCCATGACTATCATTAAGTGTTGTACCTTATGATTCTTGACGAATATATCTTATGTACACTGAGAGCGTCTGCACCAAAGACAAATTCCTTGTGTGTCCAATCACACTTGGCTAATAAAATAATTCTATTCTATTCTATGGGTAGAAGTTGAAACTTCTATCCTCAAAATGACACTATAGGGCACTGCACACCAGAACTAGACACAAGGAGAGTTTTTTCCCGAATGCCATCACTCTGCTAAACAAATAATTCCCTCAACCCTGTCATATTACCTACTAAGATTGTATTACTATTCTTCTTCTCTTCCTTCCTAGTACCTCTCTCTTTCCACTTACAACTATAACCATGTTGCTTGTATCTTTAAAATTTATACTGTTTTATTTGCTTCCTAGTATAATTTGATTGCTTATTAATAACCTATGACTTTCACTGTGTTGTATCTCATGATTCTTGATGAATGCATTCTATTTTATTTTCCTTTATGTACACTGAGAGCATCTGCACCAAAGACAAATTCCTTGAGTGTCCAATCACACTTGGCCAATAAACAATTCCATCCCATTCTATTCTAAAAAAACCATTACCTCCTAACACTGATGACATTACAGAGGTGGGCGGTGAAACATCTGTAGCAAAACCACCAAGCTCGGGGGCCATCAAGGGCCCTTCATCTCAATCCAGAGCAACAAATATTCCCCTTTTTTTCTGAAAGGGTCATGAGGGGGATAGCAAGAGAAAATCTCGTGAGCTGGAAGGAGCCAACAAACACCGACGGAGAAGCATTTCTGCTAGATCACAACATTCATGCAATCCTAGAAAGGGGATTGTGCAAGTGCCTGTTTTGCAACCTGCAACGGTGCTGGCAACACAACTTCACATTGTTGTTTTCTGCTTCTCGGCTGGCGCTATTTCCCTTGCCAATTTTTAAAAACCTACTTACTGGTTTTTATAGTTGTTAAATGACTGGTCGGTTAGTACCTGTTTGAAGTTACCATGGAAACACACACACTTTTCAATTTCAATCAGACTAGAGCGGGAAGGAACGTTGGGTGATCTTCTAGTCCTTGCAATTCCAAAATTTGACAGCCACATCATTGTCACAAGATTGTATTTTAGGTGCTTGGCAACAGGCTCACGTTTACATCCGTTTCCAGCATCCCGTGATTGCATGATGAGATTTTTGGCGCTTTTTTCAGCAAAAAAAGGCCTATTGGGTATTAAGTGATTCATTTTACGTGACTCTTGCATTCACTTAATGACTGCCACCAAAATTTGTCAAATCAGGTAGTCATATGGTGACCCACTAAATCATTACAATTCTAAGTTCAATTAGAGTTGTAAGTAGAGTAATGCATTTGTGTACACACATACCCACGTATTATATATGTATGTGTGTGTGTATGTATGTATGTGTATATATGTGTATGTATGTGTGTGTGTGTGTATATATATATATATATATGTATGTATGTATGTATGTATGTATGTATGTATGTATGTATGTATATATATATATATATATATATATATATATATATATATATATATATATATATATATATATATATATAAATGTGTGTGCATAAAAGGTAAAGGTTCCCCTCCTACATATGTGCTAATCATTCCTGACTCTAGGGGGCAGTGCTCATCTCTGTTTCAAAGCCAAAGAGCCAGCGCTGTCCGAAGACGTCTCCGTGGTCATGTGGCCGGCATGACTCAACGCAGAAAGGCGCACGGAACGCTGTTCCCTTCCCACCAAAGGTGGCTCCTATTTTTCTACTTGCATTTTTTACATGCTTTCAAACTGCTAGGTTGGCAGAAGCTGGGACAAGGAACGGGAGCTCACTCCATTACGCGGCACTAGGGATTTGAACCACGGGACTGCCAAACTTTCTGATCGACAAGCTTAGCCACTGAGCCACCAGGATCTATTGAAACTAATTTGTTAAAAAAAAAACCAAGCAGGAATGAAAAAACACTTTTTGCAATGAGCCAACGTAAACAAAGCTTTGTAAGGAAGTCATGGTGCATTAAAATATTAATAAGACTGGGAACAATGCTCTCTGAGCTTGGTTATTTTCTTACAGACGTCTCATCACCCAACTACTTAACATCATCAGTGCCAGAAAAGAATGGGATTTGCGAGGAGGAGGAGGACGACGACAACTGTGGAATTCTTGGTGTTCTCTGAGTTTGGCAGACATTTCACGAGCCAACTAGGCAACATCATCAAGTGTTAGAAGGGAATGGGGTTTGCAGGGAGGAGGGGGGGGAGGAGGATCGTGGGGTCCTTGGTTGTTTTCTTGCAGACGTTCATGACCGAACTAGGTAACATCATCAGTGCTGGAAAGATTCATCCTTTCCATAGCCCAAGGAGTGTGTGCGAAGGAAGGCCCAAGCGCTTCCAGCCCTCACCTTTGCTAGGCACGTACGGCTGAGTCCAGTCGTACATCTTGCACTGCAGGATGGCTGTGACTCTGTACAAGTGGCAGAAGCCCGTCTTGCATTCGTTCGCTCGGAGAAAGGTCAGCTCATCCTCGTTCTCCTCTGACTGGGCGAAAGGGTAGAAGATGTCGTGGACCTGCCCAGGAGACAAACATGGCAGAAGGTGCTGAGTACCACCCTTTCAAACATGCTGCGATTTTGGGGAGAGGGGGGGGGGGGGAGACACACACACACACACACGGGACGGATCCGGCTTCACACGTCTTCTTAAGACCCGGTAAGAATGGAGATCCCAGAGGTGCTTTTTTAGGAGGCAATTGGACTTTCTCGTTTGTTTTTCTTTTGCAGACGTTTTAGCTTCTCCTCCAAGAAGCTTCTTCAGCTGTGACTGGATGGTGGGGAACGGAAGGGTTTATCCTCCTTCCAGACAGCTGCTCATTTGCATCCTTTTAAAGGGCTGTTGAGGCCACTTGGGAGTTTAATCTGTGTCCTCCGGGTCACCGGAGTGGTGCAAATGGTTCCTGCAGTCTGCAATTTTTAACTCTGGAAATCCATTCCTACTCCCACACCATTCCCTAAGGACACAGAGAAGTATAATCTTTATTGTCGTTGCACTTAAATACAACGAAATTGGTTGTATTTGTAAACCTCCAAATGGGCTCAACGACCCTCTAATACAGTGGTGTCAAACTCAAGGCCCATGGGCCCAGATCCGACCCGCAGGGTGCTAATACCTGGCCGTGGGCTGGCTTGGAAATAGCAAAGGACCAGCCCGCAGTGCTTCTGGCAGCCAAAATGGGGCATGGGGTGGCACACGGTGCTATAGGAGCCATCCGTCCCATCTCTGCCCCCCCCCCCCCATCCAGGCAACAGAGAACCACAATGTTGATCCGGCCCCCAAAGAAATGCAGTTTGACACCCCTGCTCAAAAAGGATGCAAAGGACCAGCTGTCTGCAAGGAATATAAATCCTTCCGTTCCGCACCATCCAGTCAGAGCTGAAGAAGCTTCTTGGAGGAGAAGCGAAATGTCTTCAAAAGAAAAAAACAAGAAAGTCCAGTTGCCTCCTGAAAAAAAAAAAAAAAAGCACCTTTGGGACAACCGTGATCTGGATGACTGAGAATCTCTACACGCAAGGATGGGATGCATCAGAAAATCCTGGGGATTTATCGTTGGCACCTACCACCAACAAGATTGGCAAAAATGTACCCAACATTGAAACCGACCTGTTGGAAATGTAAAAAAGAACAAGGGACCTTCTATCACATGTGGTGGACCTGCCTGGAATCGCAAAAATATTGGAAAAGAATTTGGAAGTGGGCACAAGAAATTACGGGGGAACAAATAAAGTATAAACCCGAAACCTTCTTACTAGGAATAATCAAAGGGAACTATACAAAAAAAATTAAATATCTACTAACACATATATTAACCACAGCTAAAATAGCTTTTGCCCAATGCTGGAAGCAAAATAATACACCGCCGGACGAATTAGTGATAAAAAAAACCTTGGATTGTGCAGAGATGGACAAATTAACCCTAAAATTAAAGGACAAAGAAGAATCGGAATACTACGAAATTTGGAATAAGTGGTATGAATGGTTGGAAAATAAGAAAAATAATTAACAATATACATAAATAAACATAGAACTGTATATAAAAGTAGGTAAATATGTAAAATATCATAAAAATGTATAGATAAGATGACATAATGATTGTAATATATGGTAAAGAGAGGAAAACATACATAGATATGACGATGTAACATTGTACAAAGTGTTGATATAAAGATTGTAATATGTAATGAAAAGACAAAAACAATAAAAATTATTATAAAAAAAAAAAAGAACATCCCGGGGAGGAGGAGAGGAGTTGTGAGAAAAGGCCCCGTATCTCAGCCCGCCTTACGTTGATCCAAACGTTGGTGACTTCTTCGTAGACGATGAAGGGATGGGTGTTCTCAGGCACGGCTTTGGCAAATTCCAGGCGCTGTTCCTCGTTTTCCGGGACCGGGATGAAGAGGGCGGGAGGGAAGAGGACCAGCTGGAGCTGCTGCTGAGGTCTGTCGAGGAACATGGCCCATGCGCTGCACGGAAGAGAAAAGGTTGTGAGCAGGGAAAGCCGGTGGGAGTAATTGCAGGCTGATCCCTTGGAGCACGGCTGAGGAATTCCGTAAACTTCCACGGGAGCCTCCAAACGTGGCAACTTTTAAGGTTTTGTGGACTTCAACTCCCAGAATTCTGGGGGTTGAAGTCCACAAGTCTGAAAAGTGGCCAAGTTTGGAGACTCCTGCCATAAACTGAACTCGGGGTTTACGTCTCAAATTCCCCTGGCACAGCTTTTCCCATTTTATTTATTCATTTTTATTTCAATTTTCCACATTTTTAATCACTAGCATTGGAAATTCAAAAAGCAGGCAGCTTGGGAGCAGGGCAGGAGGAGGCAGCAACAGCTGCCAGGAAACCAGGATAAAAACACCCCAAGGTTGATGAAGGAGAATATTTGTAGCTCAGCGTTGAAATGACGGGTCCTTGGTGCTCTCTGAGCTTGGTGGTTTTCTTGCAGACGTTTCATGACCAAACTAGGTAACCTCATCAGTGCTAGAAGGAAGTGGGGGTGGAGAGGAGGATTGTATGGTCTTTGGTGCTCTCTGAGCTTGGTGGTTTTCTTGCAGGTGTCTCATTACCCAACTAGATAACATCATCAGTGGGAGAAGGGAGCGGAGTATGTGGAGAGGAGAGAAGGAGGAGGAAGAGGAAGAAGGAGAAGAGGAAGAAGACAGCAAGGACTGTGGGGTCTGATGCTTTCTGAGTTTGGTGGTTTTCTCACAGACCTTTTATTTACCCAACTAGGTAACATCATCAGTACTAGAAGGAAGCAGGGTATGTGGAGAGGAGAGGAGGAGGAAGAAGAAGGAGAAGAGGAAGAAGAAGAGGAAGAAGACAGCAAGGACTGTGTGGACTTTGATGCTTTCTGAGTTTGGTGGTTTTCTGACAGGCCTTTTATTTACTCAACTAGGTACAGTAACAGCATCAGTACTAGAAGGGAGCAGGGTACGTGGAGAGGAGAGGAGGAGGAAGGGAAAGAGGAAGAAGAAGAGGAAGAAGACAGCAAGGACTGTGGGGTCTTTGATGCTTTCTGAGCTTGGTGGGTTTTGTGCAGATACTTCATTACCCAACTAGGTAACATCATCAGTGCTAGAAAGGAGCAGGGTATGTGGAGAGGAGAAAGAGGAGGAGGAGGAGGAAGAGGGGAAGAGGAAGAGGAAGAAGACAGCAAGGACTGTGGGGTCTTTGATGCTTTCTGAGCTTGGTGGTTTTCTGACAGGCCTTTTATTTACTCAACTAGGAAACATCAACAGTGCTACACCTCTTAGGACCCTAGTTTGCTAATGAACATCTGCAAAAAAAAAAAAAAAAAACCAACCCACCAAGCTCACAGAGGAACGAAGCCCCCCCCCCTTACTCAGATATTGATCAAAATGCGCCAACGCACGAACCTGGGAGAGGGTAGCTAAGCTGTCTCCATCTCAACTACACAGATACTTACTATTTGCCATCTCGTGTCCAACCTGCTCGCGCAATGTACTCCACGTTGGGGAACATGGTAGCAAAGGGGTGCACCAGCTCCATGTCGCTGGCCTGCACGATCTGTAAATATTAGGGAGGGGGGAGAAGAGAGGTTGAAAATGTAACTGGAGAAAGTTATGGATATTGCACGTCTCTGCCAAGAAAGTTATTACCAAAGCAGAAATAAAATGCATGTTTGAAAGAGGTTCTATAAATCGAACTTAATTAAATGACCAATTCAAGCAAATTACTTAATTCTTTTTTAAAAAATTAAAACAATAACTTCCTTTTCATTCCTTCACTTTCGTTTTTATTTGGTTATTATTTTACGAAGTCGCTTGCATAAGCCATCCGACTCCGTAACCACTTTGGGTGGCACAAAATATACGATTAAAAGCCAACGCAATTAAAATAACAAAGGCAGGAGGCAAATGAATACATTCCAACCACGAAAAGAAAAGCCAATGCAGTAAAAAAAAAAAAAACACCTAGAGAAAACAATTGCCGTCATCTGGATATTTGGCAGTAAATTTTATTTAATGATTTAATTTTTTTGAAAGAAAAGGAAGACGGAAGATTTCCCCAAAGAGAGATCGGAGGTTTGTTTTCATTTTTTAAATGACACAAGCAGAGTTACGGCTCCAATTTTCTCCCTAAAACACATTGAAATGGGGGGGGGGGGGGGGAGGAGATGCAAGATTAAAATATTAATTGTGGTTGTTAGTTGCGAAGTCTTGTCTGACTCATCGCAACCCCATGGACAAGGTTCCTCCAGGCGTTTCTGTCCTCTACCATCCTCTGGAGTCCATGTGACTCCATCCAGCCACCTCATTCTCTGCCATCCCCTTCTTCTTTGGCCCTCCATCTTTCCCAGCATGAGGCTCTTATTCATTGGTGGTGATCCACTTAACAACTGTGGCAGGAAAGGGGGCAAAATGGGGCAAAACTCACTTAACAAATGCTGGGCACACCTGTGGTCGTAAATTGAGACGTTTACCCGTCTTGCATCTGATTTTTGAGAAACGATTGGACCACCATTGATCCAGGATGATCTAAGGCCGTGATGGCGAATCTATGGCATTTGTTAGGGCATGCCAGGCGTTGCCTTGTCAGCTGCAAGCGTACCTGCGCGCACTGGCCAGCTGACTTCGGCCTTCTTTTAAGGCAGTTTTTCGCCCTCCGGAGGCTTCTTTGAAAAACTGTTCGGGAATGGTGGCTTCTGGTATGCTCGTAGGGCCGATTTTTGCCCTCTGGAGCCTTTAGGAGGCTTCCCTGAAGTCTCCGGAGAGCAAAAATCGGCCCTATGAGCAAACCGGAAGTCACCGTTCCCGAACTTCCGGTTTGGCCGTAAGGCTGTTTTTTGCCCTCTGAAGCCTCCAGGGAAGCTCCTGAAGCCTCCAGAGGGCCTCGGGGAGAGGGGGAGAAGGCTGTTTTTGCCCTCCTGAGGCTCCTAGAAAGCCTCTGGAACCTGAGGAGGGCAGAAAAAGTGTGCCAAAAGCGGGGGCGCTGGTCGCACGCATATCATTATCGGTGTGGGCATGCCCGCGCACGACCCCCCTGCACTCCCCCTGCTTTTGGCACACGATCCCAAAAAGGTTAGGCACCACTGGTCAAAGGCTTCCTGCATAGGCTAAGGAGCTGGACTAGAAGACCTCTAAGGTCCCTTCCAGCCCTATGACTCTATGATCCACTGTCCTGTTTGTTTTTAAAGAGTTGGTTGGAAAAAACAAGCAGGGCCTCTAAGATAAAGTATAAAAATCAAAGCTGCCACATCAGAGCCAAAAACACTCACCTTTCCTTGGCTGTCGGTTTGAAACTCTGCCAGCTTCAATGAGATTTTGGGATTTTTGCTGCCTGAAATGGAGATATAATAAAGAGATGCAAAATGTAGTGATTTGAAGCTTTGACATCTGCATTTAGGTGGGGGCAAGGGTTTCATCAAGGAAAAAAAAAATCAGTTCTAGTCCCTTATATTAATTTTTTTGCACCTAACAAGGGCCCCCCCTAAGTGGATAATCCAATTTTATCCACAATCCTATTTTGTGCACAACATGATATCTTAACTGTATGTTCCTCCCTGTTCTAACCGAGGCTTCCCGAGAGCATGAAGCCAACTCCTTGTCCTGACAAAAAACCCTTTTATTAATTGACTATGAATTCTGCTCATTTACATCCAGTAAAGTATTTTAAGGGAGGATTTACGGTCACAGACCTTCTCTGGCTTGGAGAGCTGCCAGGCTGAGATCTGCAGAACTTGGCAAGGAGCATCGGAGAGTCACGAACCGATGAAGAGAACTAATGGTCTCCTGCAAACTCCACTCCCCTGTCGCTCCTCTTTTATCTCCTCTGGGAGGGGCCATTCATCGTCCACCTGTGGCCTTACTCCCAAGTCGACCTCCATTCTCTAGCTGTTCCCTTCTCCTGTCAGATCTGCACATGCGCACACTGGGAACAGGCTCAGCTGTTCTTCTGCCTCACTGATGTCTGCCTCTGAAGGCATCTGATAATTGGCATACGGCCCTGGCCCCCTCTCTGCCTCCGACACAGAGCCTTCATCAGAGCCTTCCCCAGACTCCAGGACCGGCCCAGGTTCCTCCCCAACCTCCTCACTGTCTGAATCTGCTGCCAGCTCTGCTGTGCGGGCCACAACACTCCGTTCTCACAGTGCTCAGTTAAGGGTACCACATCCCACCATGGAAAAGCCATGATTAGATTACTCGCAATTGGTGAGGCTCAATAAAGATGTTGAGGCTCTAGAAATATTTCCGAGACCCACAAGAAGATTCGGGGATTGGAGGCTAAACTCTATGACGAAGGGCTGCAGGAACTAGGTATGCCAAGTCTATCCAAAAAAATAATGAGGGATGACATGATAGAAAGTGTGACAACATTTGATGGGCTGCCACCAAGAAGAGGGGGGGGAGGGGTTTGACCTGTTCTCCAAAGCGCCTGAGAGCAGGACGAGAAGCAATGGATGGAAACTAAAGAAGGAGAGAAGCAACCTGGAATTGAAGGGAAACTTCCTAATGGTTAGAATAATTAATCAGTGGAATAAGTTGCCTCCTGAAATTGTGGGTGTTCCAACACTGGGAGATTTTGAAGAAGAGACTAGACAGTCACTCGTCTGAAAGTGTGTAGGATCTCCTGCTTGAGCAGGGGGTTGGACTAGAAGACCTCCAAAGGTCCCTTCCAAACTGTGTTGTTCTATGTTCTATACGTCAGCCTGCATACAGACTGCATGTGGACATATAGAAGCCCCTCCAGTTCTGTTAGGACTACCTATAACAGCGATGGTGAACCTTGTTTGGCTCGCGTGCCATAAGTGGGGGGGAGCGCAGGGGGGTCGTGCCGCACCCATAATGCAATGCGTGACCCCCCCTGTGCGTATGTGCGCACTACAGGCGCGACACCCCATTTTTGCATGATTTTTTCCCCCTCCCCAGGCTCCAGAGGTTTTATAGGAGCCTGGGGAGGGTGAAAACAGCCTCCCCCGCCCCACCCGGAAGCCCTCTGGAGGGTTCAGGTACCTTCAGGAGGCTTCAGGGAAGCAGTCAAAACGACCCTCCGAGCAAACCGGAAGTGACTTCCGGTCTGCTCGGAGGGTCGTTTTGAGCACTGCGAAGGCTTCAGGGACCTTCAAGAGGCTTCCCTGAAGCCTCCGGAGCAGTAAAAACGACCCTCCGAGCAAACAGGAAGTCCGTTCCCGAACCTCTGGTTTCCCGTAGGGCCGGTTTCTTGCGCTCTGGAGGCTTCAGGGAAGCTCATGAAGTCTCCGGAGGGCCTCGGGGGGGGGGGGGGGGAGAGGCTCTTTTTGCCCTCCCCAAGCTCCTATAAAGGCTCTGGAGCCTGGGGAGGGTGAAAAATGGCTTTAAAAAAGGGTGAACACAGCTGGCCAGCTGACAGGGCAGCGCCTCGCGTGCCCTGACAAACGGCTCCACGTGCCACCTGTGGCACGCGTGCCATAGGTTCGCCATCACTGACCTATAACTTTCTTCTCCTTCCATCCATCATCCCCCACTGACCTGTTCTGGGATACCGGTATGTGTCCGTTTTCCGTTCTTCCAGGGCCGGTGAAGGGACGTGAATCACCTCCACCTCGGATTCATCGACTTCCTCATACAGAATTCGCAATGTTTTCCAGCCTTCGGGTCCTAAATGGAAAGCAGGCAAGTAGGAGGATGGGGGGAAGGTTATTAGATAAGGGAAGAAAGAAATTTTATTTTCATTTTCTCTGGGTACATAATTACACATATTAAAATGAAAATCTGATGCCCGCTCTCAAAATATATAGATATACACACGGCCATATACATATTCTGTATATATACATTTGTATACATCATGTGTATCTGTGTGTGTGTGTGTGTATACACACACAGATACACAAGCTGTATATACATCTTGTACACACACACATATCAATACACATACACAGACAGACAGTATATCACAGAAGTGAGTAAACCCCCACACATTTTGTACATATTTAAGTACATCTTTTCGTGTGACCAGACTGAAGAAATGACACTTGGCTACAATGTAAAGTAGTGATTATACAGCTTGTATAACAGTGTAAATGTGCTGTCCCCTCAAAATAATGCGACACCACAGCCACTAGTGTCTAAACTGCTGGCAACAAAGGTGAATACACCTCTAAGTGATACTGTCCAAATGGGGCCCAGGTAGCCTTTTCCCTCCTATGGTGTCATGGGACTCGTTAGGTGTTACAAGGTCTCAGGGGGAAAAGGGGAGCAGGTGTGTTAAATTTGGTGTTATCGCTCTCACACTGAATTCTCTGAGGATCTGAAAAAACGAATTGTCGCTCTACATAAAGATGGCCTAGGCCAGTGATGGCCAATCTTTTTCTTACGGCGTGCCAAAATTGCACCCGCAGTCCTATCGCACGCACATGCGTGCCCACTCAGTCTCCCCTTCTCAATGCGCATGCGCCCCCCCCCCCCCACTCCACCAGCAATGTGTGCATGACCCCTCGCCAGGCTCCGGAGGCTTTGCTGAAGCCTGGGGAGGGCGAAAATGGCCTCTCCCGAAGCCAGAAACGGATCATTTCCGAACTTCCGTCGGGGCCGTTTTTTTGCCCTCCCCAGCCTCTGGAGGCTTCCCTGAAGCCTGGGGAGGGCAAAAAAAAAATGGCCTCCCCTGGCTCTCCCAAAGGGCAAAAAATCAACTGGCCGGCTGACATGCTCGTAAATATGGCTCCAGGTGCCACCTGGAGCAGATGTGTCATAGGTTCGCCATCACGGGTCTAGGCTACAAGAAGATTGCCAAGACCATGAAACTGAGCTGCAGCCCGGGGGCCAAGACCATACAGTAACTTAACAGGACAGGTTCCACTTGGAAGAGGCCTTGCCACAGTTGACCAAAAAATTCGTGTGTCCCTTGCTCAGCGTCATATCCAGAGGTTGGCTTTGGGAAACAGACGTATTGCATTGCGTATTTTCTTTTGGACTTCAGGCCTGCCACACTTTCTACTGTCTACTTTCTATTGTGGGAAAATGGGGGGGGGGGGGGAGATATTATACGGAGTTGGGTGATATGTAGCCATAACGACGTTCTTTTTAGAAACTCAAGGTCATCTTTGTCTCTGCACTTGGCCGGAACTGGATGAGTGGACTCTTGTTTTCGTGGCAGTGGGGAAGATTGGACCATGGGATGGACTTGTGGGTTTTGGGGCAGGATCTTGAACTTTCAACTGGGTGGGGAAAACCGGGAAGCTTTCAGATTCAGGTTTTCCCAGATGTGCCAACGTGGCTCTCTTAATAAATCGCAACTTTGAGGAATCCTTTGCCTCGGACTCTGATTTATTTTCGGATGCTATTTGGAACCCTGACACGGATGAGTACTGCCAGCATTGCTGCAGAGGTTGAAGGGGTGGGGTGTGGGTGGGGCTAAAGCCTCACTGTAACCTTGAACTGTCACTAAACAAACTGTTCTAAGTTGAGGAATTACTGTACAGCCCTACTAGACAGTTTTGACAAGTGTTGTGGAGATCATTCAGACCTTAATTCCGTGGGGAGAAGGCGGCAGCCTGGCCCACATACCTTCTTGGCTAGACGCTGGACACCACCAATATCCCGTAAAGCGGTCAAATTCTTCCTGGATGACGAAAGTGGCCACACCGGCTGACTTGGGATCATCGAGCACGCTGGATAAACCTGGGGGCGAAAACATTGCCAGGCTCCTCACGTCAAGGGTCTTCAAACCTTCAACTAAGTTAAACTACCCTCCAAATATACCGTATTTTTCGGAGTATGAGACGTACCGGAGTATAAGGTGCACCAAGGTTTTGGAGAGGCAATTTTTTTAAAAAAAGTTTTACACTCTGCAAACCTCCTGAAAACGGCTTGTGTTTCGCGAAAAAGGGGCCCATTTCCCCTCCCCCAAAAAGGGCAGGCATAGCCTTTAGGAGGCTTGCAAAGTGCTCCTGGGGGGAGGGGGGGCAAAAACGAGCAAAAGACAGCCCGTATTTTTTGCGAAAACGGGCCCATTTTTCGTTTTAAAAAAAAGGGCGTGGATCGCCTTTAGGAAGCTTATAGAGTGCTCCTGGGAGGTTAAAATTGAGCAAAAAACGGCCTGTTTTTCGCTCATTTCTGCCCTCCCCAGCCCCCAGGAACTCTCTGAAAGCCTCCATAAGGCTCTGCACGGCCATTTTGGTGAAGGGGGCGGAATTTCAGGAGACAAAAAATGCTGCATTCAGTGTATAAGACGCACCCAGATTTTCAGCCTCTTTTTTGAGGGGAAAAGGTGCGTCTTATACTCCGAAAAATACGGTAGTTGCCTTATACAGGTAGTCCTCAAATTACGGCCGCCATTTCCTCTGGTAAGAAAGGCAGCGGTTAAGTGAGGTCTTCTCCATTTTAGGCCCTTCCTTGGAACAGGTGCTAATGGCATCGCTGCGGTTCAGCGAGTAACGCCCTTGTTAAGTGAATCTGGCTTCGCCATTGACTCTGCTGGTCAGAAGATAAGGACACTGCCCCCGTCGTAAATATGAGTCGGTTGCCAAGCGTCTGAATTTTCATCGGGCGACCGTGGGGATGCTGAGATGGTCGTTAAGTGTGAGACACAGTCCTAAGTCACTGTTTTCACTGCCATTGTTATCTTCAAATGGTCACTAAATGAACTGCCGTAAGTCGAGGACCACCTGTATTTATTCAGAGATTATAGGAGCCCAGGGAAAGAGTGCACCAAAGCTTCGAACCATGTCTCAGAATCATAGGTAAAGGTTCCCCTCGTACGTATGTGCTAGTTGTTCCCGACTCTAGGGGGCAGTGCTCATCTCCATTTCAAACCCGAAGAGCCAGTGCTGTCCGAAGACGTCTCCGTCATCATGTGGCCAGCATGACTATACATCAAAGGCGCAAGGAACGCTGTTCCCTTCCCACCAAAGGTGCTTCCTATTTTTCTACTTGCATTTTTATGTGCTTTCGAACTGCTAGGTTGGCAGAAGCTGGGACAAATAACTGGAGCTCACTCTGTTACATGGCGCTAGGGATTCAAACCGCCAAACTATTGACCTTTCTGATTGGCAAGCTCAGCGTCTTAGCCACTGAGCCACCGCGTCCCTTCTCAGAATCGTAAGAATTTGCTATTTAAGCAGCTATTGTGTCATGTCGCGTTGTGGTTTCTCATTCCCAGATTCCCATCGGCTCAGCTTTCTGAGAGCAGGGCCCTGGATTCCACTTTTGGCAGAGAGGTAATCTACTTCTGCAGGGCATCTCAGTTGGAAAATAAATAAATCCAGGCTCAGTGTGAACTTTAGCCACGAGGTCCCACCTACAGGTCAGATCAAAGTCTCAAAGGGATACAGGAAGAAGCAAAATTGTCCCCCCCTTTTTTTTGGAGGGGCGCATGTAAACTGGATATTTAATTCATCCTGCCTCCAGGAAAATCACATTCCTTTACAAACCGGGCCTTGGTCTTGGGTCTCTGGCACAGAAAAGCTTCCCCTTCCCCTTTAGCCATCAATCCATTTCTCACCATCTTTCTCTCAATCAATTATACTATCATCTATCCCAGGAGTCGGCAACCTTAAACCCCCAAAAAGCCATTTGGACAAAAAAAAAACCCCCCACCAGGAGCCACTAAAACCTTCCCGGGCTTGACCATTTCCTGAACCGCCACAAAACTAGTAATCTAATTGAATTAAATGTTGTGTTTTCTTCTGAAACTTCCTTTCTTGGATTTAACCATGGTTGGCCTACTGGGGGTCGAAAAACTCAATCACATGTGGGTGGGTGTCACATATTGGCGGTTGTGACGCATATTTTGAGTGACAGGGAGCCGCAGCAGAGGGATGAAAGAGCCACATGTGGCTCCAGAGCCGCAGACTGCTGCCCCCTGATCTATCCTCTAATTCTTCTATCTATGCATCTCTACACAACCATCTCTATCCATCCACCCAATCTACCACTTATCCATCCGCCTATCTCTGTCTATCCATCCATCTATTCATCTAATGTTAATCCCTTTATTACTTAATAAAAAACTCAAGGGACAAATGTTATCTAATATTCCTTCTATCTTCTATTTTCCCAACAACAACCTTGTGAGGTGGGTTAGCCTGAGAGAGAGGGACTGGCCCAAAGTCACCTAACCAGCTTTCATAACTAAGGCGGGACTAGAACTCACCGTCTCCTGGTGATTGGCCCAAAGTCACCTAGCCAGCTTTCATAACTAAGGCGGGACTAGAACTCACCGTCTCCTGGTGATTGGCCCAAAGTCACCCACAAAGCTTTCATAACTAAGGCGGGACTAGAACTCACCGTCTCCTGGTGATTGGGCCAAAGTCACCCACACAGCTTTCATAACTAAGGCGGGACTAGAACTTACCGTCTCCTGGTGATTGGGCTAAAGTCACCCACAAAGCTTTCATAACTAAGGCGGGACTAGAACTCGCCGTCTCCTGGTGATTGGGCCAAAGTCACCCACAAAGCTTTCATAACTAAGGCGGGACTAGAACTCACCGTCTCCTGGTGATTGGGCCAAAGTCACCCACACAGCTTTCATAACTAAGGCGGGACTAGAACTCGCCGTCTCCTGGTGATTGGCCCAAAGTCACCCACACAGCTTCCTTCTAAGGCGGGACTAGAACTCACCGTCTCCTGGTGATTGGCCCAAAGTCACCCAGTCGGATTTTATGCCTAAAACAGTACTAGAACTCACCTGCTCCTCTTTCTAGTCTGGTGCCTTAACCACTAAACCAAACTGGGACTCTTATATTATGGCTCTGCTTTATATTGTTTAGTATAAATTGTTAGTTATGTATGGATGTATACACATTTTCTAAATAAATAAAACAATCCCCAGAAATCTACAGAGAAACAAGAGGCCATCCAGTGTCAACTATTTTGCAGCCATGCACTGAAACCAAAGCCGCTGTGGCCTTGAGTGCGAGGGAACCTCATCCAAGCCAAGGCCTGGGAAAGCATACCTTTCTGGCAGAAAGTCAGCCGCCGTTCTTCCCCCGTCTCGATGTTCGCCACCCACAGGTCGTTGTTGTTGATGAAGGAGAAGAAGGAAGGGTCTGCTGAGCAGATTTTGGGGTCCATCCGGGGCCCCGAGCATTGCGTCTGGATTTCCAGCGGCTTCATAGGAGAGACCTGGAGACGAATAAATTGCCTTTTTAATTGACCATTTATGGCAGAGGGCTTCAAACTTGGCAACTTTTAAGACTTGTGGACTTCAACTCCCAGAATTCTCCTGCCACGTTTGGGGACCCCTGATTTATGGAGACTCCTGAACTTACAGTCCTTTGTTTTAATGGCTGTTTAAAGTGACCAAAAGTGTCTTAAGACTTAATCCCCATTCCCTCCTCACTCCTGGGGGAAGGATACTGCAAAATTCCCATTTTCTCCTCACTCCTGGGGGAAGGATACTGCAAAATCCCCATTTTCTCCTCACTCCTGGGGGAAGGATACTGCAAAATCTCCATTCCCTCCCCACTCCAGGGGGAAGGATACTGCAAAATCTCTATTCCCTCCCCACTCCTGGGGGAAGGATACTGCAAAATTCCCATTCCCTCCCCACTCCTGGGGGAAGGATACTGCAAAATCCCCATTCGCTCCCCACTCCTGGGGGAAGGATACTGCAAAATTCCCATTCCCTCCCCACTCCTGGGGGAAGGATACTGCAAAATTCCCATTCCCTCCCCACTCCTGGGGGAAGGATACTGCAAAATCCCCATTCCCTCCCCACTCCAGGGGGAAGGATACTGCAAAATCCCCATTCCCTCCCCACTCCTGGGGGAAGGATACTGCAAAATCCCCATTCCCTCCTCACTCCTGGGGGAAGGATACTGCAAAATCCCCATTCCCTCCCCACTCCTGGGGGAAGGATACTGCAAAATCCCCATTCCCTCCCCACTCCAGGGGGAAGGATACTGCAAAATCTCCATTCCCTCCCCACTCCTGGGGAAAGGATACTGCAAAATCCCCATTCCCTCCCCACTCCTGGGGAAAGGATACTGCAAAATCCCCATTCCCTCCCCACTCCTGGGGGAAGGATACTGCAAAATCCCCATTCCCTCCCCACTCCTGGGGGAAGGATACTGCAAAGTTCCCATTCCTTCTCCAACCCACCAACCTGCTTTCCAACTCCGTTCTCCTGTGCAGGGCAACAAAAGAAAACCCAGCCGATCAGCTGGGACTCGGGAGGCAGAGAATAGATGGGAGTGGAGCCAGTCAGAGGTGGTATTTGCCGGTTCTCCAAACGACTCAAAATTTCCACTGCCGGTTTGCCAAAACTGGTCAGAACCTGCTGAATACCAACCTCTGCTGCAGCCTCCTTGGAGCAGAAATGGGCCACAGGGGGCCTGCACCGCACCCCTCCCCCCACCACATACGCATGGCCCCTCACACATGCACGGCAGAGACCTGAAAATCAGCTGACCAACGGGAGCCGCGCCGGCATGCACTGTGGAGCTGAGGTGGGGCGACGGCTCACGCGCCCGCAGAAAGGGCTCTGTGTGCCACCTGCGGCACACATGCCGTAGGTTCACCATCTCGGTGTTAGAGCCCCCCCACCATCACATGATCAATGTTCGGGCATTTTGCAATAAGATTTTCAAGAGCTGAGATGGCGCAGTGGTTGGAATGCGGCATTGCAGGCTAACTCTGCCGACTGCCAGGAGTTCGATCCTGACCAGCTCAAGGTTGACTCAGCTTTCTGCCCTTCCGGGGTGGGTAAAAGGAGGACCCAGATTGTTGGGGGCAAATAGGCTGACTCCGTAAACCGCTTAGAGAATGGCTGTAAAGCACTGCGAAGTGATATAGAAGTCAAAGTGCTCTTGCTATTCTCTCCCTCCTTCCCTCCCCCTCTTTCCTTCGTTCCCTTTTTTCTTTCTCTCCTGTTCCCACCATCTCTCAATTCCCTTCTCCTTTTTTCTCCGTCTTCCTTTCTCTCTTTCTTTCTTTCTTTCTTTCTCTTCCTTCCTTCCTTTCTCTTGTAAGAGCCATGATGGCACAGTGGTTAGAATGCAGCATTGCAGGCTAACTCTGCCGACTGCCAGGAGTTCGATCCTGACCAGTTCAAGGTTGACTCAGCTTTCTGCCCTTCCGGGGTGGGTAAAACGAGGGCCCAGATTGTTGGGGGCAAATAGGCTGACTCCGTAAACCGCTTAGAGAATGGCTGTAAAGCACCGCAAAATGGTATAGAAGTCTAAGGGCTGTAAGGAAAGGAACATCCTGCCAGGAGAAACAGACTCACCATGAAGCCATTTTGGCCTCCGTCCCGACAGTAGAAGAGGCTGTTGCTGGCCTGGAAGAGGAAAAGGCCGCTCTCTCGGTGGAAGTCGTAGGATGTGATCCCAAAGACCCCAAGGCGCTTCCGTTCCCTCAGTAGCTCTTCCTCTCGGGAGTACATCCCATGGTGGGGAGTCGCCTGGAGGAGAGAGAAAGAACCAACGGGATGAAGGAACTGTTGTGGCCCTCCAGTGGCCAATGGAGCTGGCTGCAGATTCGGAGAGTGGGGAGGTTGGGGAGGAAGATGGGCCAGTCCTGGAGTCTGGGGGAGGCTCTGATGAGGGCTCTGTGTCGGAAACAGAGAGGGGGCCAGGGACGTCTGACAATTATCAGCTGCCTTCAGAGTCAGACATCAGTGAGGCAGAAGAACAGCTGGAGCCTGTTCCCAGTATGCGCATGCACAGAGTTGCCAGGAGAAGGGAACAGCTAAGGAAAAAGGGTTGACTTGGGAGTAAGGCCACAGGTGGACGATGAATGCCCCCTCCCAGAGGAAATAAAAGAGGAGCGACAGGGGAGTGGAGTTTGCAGGAGACAATTAGTTCATTCCTGAATTCTTGCCAAGTATTGTGGTGTCTGAAAGATATTGGCCTGGCCTCTCTCCAAGCCTGACATGGGTCGGGAATTGAGAGCTGTCTTGAAAGACTGTGGGAGAGGAAAGACTTGGCTGGAGAGGAATTCACTCTCAATGAAATCAAAGGGGTTTATCGGGACGAGGACTCGGCTTTGTGCTGCTGGGGAAGCCTCGATCAGAACAGGAACGGGGCCCTGGTGTGGATTCAGAGGGGTCCAAGAAATTAAAGCATTTCCCTTTCAAACAAAGGACATTACAGGCAGTCCTCGCTTCGCGACGGTCCTTTTTAATGTCTTTTCCAAATTATTGCCTGAGTGAGAGGGAAATAACTGGTGGGATGAAGGAATGGGGCTCTGGTGTGCCCAACAGATAAATGCATTTCCCTTTAGATGAAGGACAATATAGGTAGTCCTCACTTAACGATGGTCCGGATTAGTGACCATTCCAAGTTGTTGTCTGAGTGAGAGGGAAAGAACTGTTGGGAGGAAGAAATGCGGGTCTGGTGTGGATTCAGAGGAGCCCAAGCAACAAATGCATTTCCCTTTAAGTAAAGGACAATACAGGGAGTTCTCACTTAACAACAGTCCCATTTAGCAACTGTTCCAAGATGGGAAAGAATCAGTGGGATGAAAAAACAGAGGTCCTCCTGTGAATTTAGGGGAAAAAATGAATTTGTTTTCCTTTAAGTAAAGGACCATACAGGTACTCCTCATTTAACGAGGGTCTTATTTAGCGACCAAAGCTACAAAAGTACATTTCCCTCAGTCACGTGATCTCCCTTTGCATACTTGTTAAGCAGCTTCTGCTAAGCAGTCAATGGAGAAGCAGATGTTTCACTTAATGACCGTAGGAAAAAGTGACCCTGTTAAGTTTGCGACCGTCACGTGATGCCTTGTTTAATGACTATGTTGCTTAGCAATGGAGTTGCGGGTCCCAAAAGTGGTCGTTAAGTGAGGACTACCTGTGTCCCAAGTCCTGATTGGCTGAAACACCCGAGGGCCACACCCGCGCAGGTGTTCTCACCTGGAAATGATCCAGCATCTGCTTCCATGACAACAGCAGGAGGGCTTCCTTCCGTACCTTTTTGGGAATCTCCGAGTAGAGGAGAGAATTTTCCCGGCTTCCGTACGGCATTCCTGTGGAGGGAGGACAGATTGGCAGGAAAGAAGCCATTTATTTAAACTCCCAGGTGAGAAGTCAGCCACTTCCTGGCTCTTTGTAATTTCCCTTAGAGGTTTGAACATTGAAGTTTTTCTATTTAAATTCTGTTGACCAGACAGATACACAATCTGTAAGACTCTGCGTTCTAGTCCCCACTTAGGCATGAAATTTGGCCGGGTGACTTTGGGCCAATCACCAGGAGACGGTGAGTTCTAGTCCTGCCTTAGGCATGAAATCCGGCCGGGTGACTTTGGGCCAATCACCAGGAGACGGTGAGTTCTAGTCCCGCCTTAGGCATGAAATCCGGCTGGGTGACTTTGGGCCAATCACCAGGAGACGGTGAGTTCTAGTCCCGCCTTAGGCATGAAATCCGGCCGGGTGACTTTGGGCTAATCACCAGGAGACGGTGAGTTCTAGTCCCGCCTTAGGCATGAAATCCGGCTGGGTGACTTTGGGCCAATCACCAGGAGACGGTGAGTTGTAGTCCCGCCTTAGGCATGAAATCCGGCTGGGTGACTTTGGGCCAATCACCAGGAGACGGTGAGTTCTAGTCCCGCCTTAGGCATGAAAGCCGGCTGGGTGACTTTGAGCCAATCACCAGGAGACGGTGAGTTCTAGTCCCGCCTTAGGCATGAAATCCGGCCCGGTGACTTTGGGCCAATCACCAGGAGACGGTGAGTTCTAGTCCCCACTTAGGCATGAAATTTGGCCGGGTGACTTTGGGCCAATCACCAGGAGACGGTGAGTTCTAGTCCCGCCTTAGGCATGAAATCCGGCTGGGTGACTTTGGGCCAATCACCAGGAGACAGTGAGTTCTAGTCCCGCCTTAGGCATGAAATCCGGCCGGGTGACTTTGGGCCAATCACCAGGAGACGGTGAGTTGTAGTCCCGCCTTAGGCATGAAATCCGGCTGGGTGACTTTGGGCCAATCACCAGGAGACAGTGAGTTCTAGTCCCGCCTTAGGCATGAAATCCGGCCGGGTGACTTTGGGCCAATCACCAGGAGACGGTGAGTTCTAGTCCCGCCTTAGGCATGAAATCCGGCCGGGTGACTTTGGGCCAATCATCAGGAGATGGTGAGTTCTAGTTCTAGCTCCCAGTTGAAAGCCAACTGAGTGGGCCATCTGTCTCTCAGCCCAACTCACCTCGCATGGCTGTTGTGGGGAAAAATAGGAGGAAGAGGATGAAACATTAAGCTCACCACCCTTTTATAATTCGCAAAAAAATGATAAAAAGAAACAAACAAGCAAACAATTAAATAAATGGCGGAAAACAAATAGACAAGAAAGTATTACTGGGAGCCTAATGGCAGCCTGGTCTTAAGAGATTGTTTTTCAAACAGAAAACACACATGTAGGAAATGTACCTAACAATGAAAATGGAGGGAGGGAGGGAGGAAGAAGGAGAAGAAGGAAAGGTGTGTTGGAGGCAGGAGTGGAAGGAAATGGAGAGGGAGAGGAAGGGGTCAAAGAGGAGGAGGAAGGGGGAAGAGGAGGAAGGAAGGAGAAGGGGAAGAAGGGAGGGAGGGAGGAGAAGAAGAAAAGATGTGTTGGAGGCAGGAGGGGAAGGAAATGGAGAAAGAGAGGAAGGGGTCAAGGAGGAGGAAGGGGGAAGAGGAGGAGGAAGGAAGGAAAAGGGGAAGAAGGGAGAGAAGAAAGGCGAGAAAGGATTAATGGGAAAAGGAAGAAAAGGAAAAAAGGAAGGAGAGGAAAGGAGGGCGGGAGGGAAGGGGGAGAAGGAGGGTGGGAGGGAGGAAGGAAGGAAGGAAGGAAGGAAGGGAGAGAGAGAATATAAAAAATAAAAAGCTGACTCCTACATGAATCCAATTTCTCTCCAAAGCTGGCTCAGAATTCTAATCCTGCCGTGGTCCTTGCTCTATGGACCATCTCTCCTCTGGAGAATTAAATGGCCAAATCCAGTCTGAACATCTGGCTGGCTTTGTGACCAACCGTAACAACATCTTTTGGGTGGCTTTTGAGCGCTGCCAGCCTACGTGAGGTCATACCCAGGTAATACAGCCGATGGGAGTGAGGGCTTGATTCTTCTGTTTTACGGACGAACTGGAAGTCGTGGGGGGCCTTGTTCACGATCATTCCCGTGTACTTCCGGCTGCCGTGGATGATGTCACGCAACCCCTCCCACGAGTGTTTCTCCACCTGGAACTGGGACATGGAGGCGTCCTCCATCTCTACTGCCTCGGCGCTGTCGGACAAAGCGTCCACCGCTGTCATCTTCAGCCTTCCTCCAGAACTGGTCAAGGAACTAGGAGAAAAAAAAGAGCAGAAAATTGAGAGGGACGGAAGAATCTCCCTTTACAAAACCTTTAGTAAGGCCACACTTGGAATAACCGCATCCAGTTTTGGACGCCAAGCTACAAAAAAGATGTTGAGGCTTTGGAAAAAGTGCAAAGAAGAGCAACTAAGAGGATTAAAGGCCTGGAGATCAAAACATACCAAGAACAGTTGGAGGATTTGGGTTTGGCCAGTCTAGAGATAAGAAGGACCAGGGGGGGACATGAGAGCAGTATGCCGGTATTTGAGAGGCTGCCACAAAGAAGAGGGCGCATAGTAGCGTATGTGGTGGACATGTGCAGAAGTGAAAAGATATTGGACTAAAATTCAGACATGGCTGGGGAAAAAATGATAGAAAAACATATTGACTCTAAACCAGAGATATTTTTATCAGGGATTTTACCGTAAATATATAGCAGAGAATTGAAATGTTTGATTGTAAATGTGTTAACAGCGGCTAGAATTGTATTTGCAAAAAAAAAAAAAAATGGAAAAATGAGAAAACACCAACGCAGAAGGAAGTTATTCACAAAATAATGGAATGTGCCGAAATGAGCAAATTGACATTTGAAATTAGAGAACAAGAATATAAACAATTTTATAAGATATGGGATTTATTCTATCAATGGTTAGATAAAAAAAATATGGAAATGAAATATGCTAGAGGATTTTACAATACAAGGATAATGGAATGATACAGAATATAATATAAAGATGTACTACTATTGGATGGATTTAGAATGATGTAATCACAATATAAAATAATTCAAAATTTAGAATACCTCGCAGAAAATAAAGCAATAATGGTTATAGTCAAATAAATGATTAACAATGATAGCCATGTATACATATATACTAGATTGATAAAATGAGATTTTACATAAATTGTAAGTGAGGACTATGGAGAGAATGCACAAAAGAGTGCAGAGAAGAGCAACAAAGAGGATTAGGGGACTGGAGGCTAAAACATATGAAGAACGGTTGCAGGAACTGGGTATGTCTAGCTTAAGAGAAAGAAGGACCAGGGGAGACAGGATAGCAGTCTTCCAATATCTCAGGGGTTGCCACAAAGAAGAGGGAGTCAAGCTATTCTCCAAGGCACCTGAGGGTAGAACAAGAAGCAATGGGTGGAAACTAATCAAGGAGAGAAGCAACTTAGAACTGAGGAGAAATTTCCTGACAGTGAGAACAATTAATCAGTGGAACAGAAGTTGCCTCCAGAAGTTGTGAATGCCCCAACACTGGAAGTCTTTAAAAAGATATTGGATAGCCATCTGTCTGAAACGGTATAGGGTTTCCTGCCTAGGCAGGGGGTTGGACTAGAAGACCTCCAAGGTCCCTTCCAACTCTACTATTGTATTGTATTGTATTGTATTATTTTTGTAACCAACTGACACACTGTATGTAACTGGAAGATGGTTTTATGTTTGTTTGTGTTTGTCTAAAAAAATCAAATTTTGTTAAAAAAAGAAGAAGAAGAAGAAGAAGAAGAAGAAGAAGAAGAAGAAGAAGAAGAAGAAGAAGAAGAAGAAGAAGAAGAAGAAGAAGAGGGAGTCAAGCTATTCTCCAAAGCACCTAAAGGCAGGACAAGAAACAATGGATGGAAACCTACCAAGGACAGAAGCAATCTGGAACTAAGGAGAAACTTCCTAACAGTGAAGACAATTAACTGTTGAAACGGTTGACCCCAGAAGTTGTAGGCATTCTACCATTGGAGGTTTCTCAGAAGAAACTGGGCAGGAATAGCTGTAGGGTCTCCTGCTTGAGAAGGGGGATCCTCTAAGGTTTGGTTCCATCCCATTCCTATTATTCCCATTCTATTGCCAGATGGGTAGCAAATAGATTGGATAAGAACAATAATCATTGGCTTCCAGTTTTCAGCAAAAGAAATATCCCCTATCAAACAATGGGTTCGCTTGAGGAACTGCAGATCCGTTTAACAACACAGTGAGTCGTTTACAACACTTTGAAAAAAGGGTCGTAAAATTGAGTTGTTCACATGTTACAGTATTCACCGCCGTAACTTGAGCACTACCTGTATTAGTTGCAAAAGAAGCATCTCTGCATTGGCGGAGCGGCAAGAGGTAGAAGACCTGGCTCACATCCTATTTGACTGCTGCTTGTATAAGGTGGCGAGGAAGGGGGAAGAGGAGGAGGAGGAGGAAGGAAGGAGAAGGGGAAAAATGGAGGGAGGGAGAAGAAGGAAAGGAGTGTTGGAGCAGGAGGAAGGGGGAAGAGGAAGAGAAAGGAAGGAGAAGGGGGAGGGAGGGAGGGAGGAGAAGGAAAGGAGTGTTGGAGCAGGAGGAAGGGGGAAGAGGAAGAGAAAGGAAGGAGAAGGGGAGGAAGGGAGGGAGGGAGGAGAAGGAAAGGAGTGTTGGAGCAGGAGGAAGGGGGAAGAGGAAGAGAAAGGAAGGAGAAGGGGGAGGGAGGGAGGGAGGGATGAGAAGGAAAGGAGTGTTGGAGCAGGAGGAAGGAAGGAGGGGAAGAAGGGAGGGAGGGAGGAGAAGGAAAGGAGTGTTGGAGCAGGAGGAAGGGGGAAGAGGAAGAGGAAAGAAGGAGAAGAGGAAGAAGGGAGGAGAAGGAAAGGAGTGTTGGAGCAGGAGGAAGGAAGGAGGGGAAGAAGGGAGGGAGGGAGGAGAAGGAAAGGAGTGTTGGAGCAGGAGGAAGGAAGGAGGGGAAGAAGGGAGGGAGGGAGGAGAAGGAAAGGAGTGTTGGAGCAGGAGGAAGGGGGAAGAAGAAGAGAAAGGAAGGAGAAGGGGAGGAAGGGAGGGAGGGAGGAGAAGGAAAGGAGTGTTGGAGGCAGGAGGAAGGAAGGAGGGGAAGGAGAGGGAGAGGAAGGGGTCAAGAAGGAGGAGGAGGAGGAGGGGGAAGAGGAAGGAAGGAGAAGGGGAAGAAGGGAGGGAGGGAGGGAGAAGAAGGAAAGGGCGAGAGACAGGGACCTTGGTCTATAGACCAAAAGAATGACCCATTGGGATCCCCATATCAAAACAATTTACCTTAATTGCAGCCAGAACCAGAAAATAACCTTAGTACTGAAACAAAATGGTTCGGTTGAGATCTGCATACGTGGGACTGATTGGGGTAGATTGTAAGGGTGACACCGAAATATAATGTTATGTCATTTTATTCTAATTCACATATTTATGTATTAAATTATATTGTGTCTTATCCTATAACTGTAGTATTTTACCCTGCTCTTATTTTAAATTGTTTGCATAGGATGTTATTGGTGATGTGTGTTTGAACCTTGTGCTTTGATAGTAAAGCCTATAGCAGTGATGGCGAATCTTTTCGGGAAAATGGCCTCAAAAATGGCCTGAAAACAGCTCGAAAAACAGCCAGAAAATGGCCTGTTTTGGGCGCGCCGGAAACCAGAAGAGCAGCTGGCGATGGCACATGTGCCTAAAGACAGGGCTCTGCGTGCCACCTCTGGAATTCATGCCACAGGTTCGCCATCCTGGGCCTATGGGCTAATCAATAAAGCTATAATACTAAATACTACTAAAGAAGCTTACTTATTAGAAAAGAAGGACCAGGGGAGACATGATAGCAGTCTTCCAATATCTCAGGGGTTGCCACAAAGAAGAGGAAGTCAAACTATTCTCCAAGGCACCTGAGGGTAGAACAAGAAGCAATGGGTGGAAACTAATCAAGGAGAGAAGCAACTTAGAACTGAGGAGAAACTTCCTGACAGTTAGAACAATTCACCAGTGGAACAGAAGTTGCCTCCAGAAGTTGTGAATGCCCCAGGACTGGAAGTCTTTAAGAAGATGTTGGATAGCCATTTGTCTGAAATGGTATAGGGTTTCCTGCCTAGGCAGGGGGTTGGACTAGAAGACCTCCAAGGTCCCTTCCAACTCTGCTATTGTATTGTATTGTATTAATTCTAAGGAATGTACAAAAGAAGAGAAAAAAACATTTTTTTTCCATTTTGGGCAAGGAAAGCTGTACAAAGCATCCCGCAAAGATCGAGGTAACTGAGAAGATGCCAAGAGATCTTTGAACGTTGCTTGGAAAACTAAAACAAACTTCTCAAAGTTTTCTCAGACTCGCAATGAATCTGGGTAAACGTTTGAGCAACGAAAGCTCAGATAGCACCAAGGACCCCTTTTCCTAAAACCCTTTTCGAAAACAACCTCCCAAAACAGCCGTGCAAAACTGATCTCCAACCGATTGGCACCCCCCCCTCTCTCTCTCCCCTCTGGGAAAAATCCGAACAAACTCTGATGCAACTTTCTGCAGCCTCTCACCCAATTCCTGACATTGTCGTCAAGGCCAGGTGGGGTGGGGCTGCGTTCAAACGGCAGGACTGTCTTTCTCTCTCAAAACCGAATAAGGGGGGGGGGGGATTTTATTTTTTCTCCATTATTTGCGCGCTCCCGTACCAAGGGATGCGACAATCGCCCCACCGGGAAGTATCCCCTTAGGACCGTCATTTGGGTGGAATTGAATCAACGATACGAAACAGAGGTGGGGACTCTGAAAAGTGTGCAGAGAAGAACAACAAAGGTGAACTGAAGCATTGATGGCTAACCTTTTTGTCGTCATGTGCTAAAAGCACCCATAATGCAATGCACGTGTGACACGACACGCCCCTGCCCTCCTGCGCATGTGCCTGAAAGCTCCCCGGCGCTGATGCAAATGACCATCTGTCTGCAAGGAGCATAAATCCTTCCGTCCCCCACCATCCAGTCAGAGCTGAAGAAGCTTCTTGGATGAGAAGTGAAACATCTTTAAAGACACAAATAAACCTCCAAGTGGCCTCAATGACCCTCTCAAAGGATGCAAATGACCATCTGTCTGCAAGGAGCATAAATCCTTCCGTCCCCCACCATCCAGTCAGAGCTGAAGAAGCTTCTTGGATGAGAAGTGAAACATCTTTAAAGACACAAATAAACCTCCAAGTGGCCTCAATGACCCTCTCAAAGGATGCAAATGACCATCTGTCTGCAAGGAGCATAAATCCTTCCGTCCCCCACCATCCAGTCAGAGCTGAAGAAGCTTCTTGGATGAGAAGTGAAACATCTTTAAAGACACAAATAAACCTCCAAGTGGCCTCAATGACCCTCTCAAAGGATGCAAATGACCAGCTGTCTGCAAGGAGCATAAATCCTTCCGTCCCCCACCATCCAGTCAGAGTTGAAGAAGCTTCTTGGATGAGAAGTGAAACATCTTTAAAGAAGACACAAATAAACCTCCAAGTGGCCTCAATGACCCCCTCAAAGGATGCAAACGACCAGCTGTCTGCAAGGAGCATAAATCCTTCCGTCCCCCCACCATCCAGTCAGAGTTGAAGAAGCTTCTTGGATGAGAAGTGAAACATCTTTAAAGAAGACACAAATAAACCTCCAAGTGGCCTCAATGACCCTCTCAAAGGATGCAAACGACCAGCTGTCTGCAAGGAGCATAAATCCTTCCGTCCCCCACCATCCAGTCAGAGCTGAAGAAGCTTCTTGGATGAGAAACATCTTTAAAGACACAAATAAACCTCCAAGTGGCCTCAATGACCCCCTCAAAGGATGCAAATGACCATCTGTCTGCAAGGAGCATAAATCCTTCCGTCCCCCACCATCCAGTCAGAGCTGAAGAAGCTTCTTGGATGAGAAGTGAAACATCTTTAAAGACACAAATAAACCTCCAAGTGGCCTCAATGACCCTCTCAAAGGATGCAAATTACCAGCTGTCTGCAAGGAGCATAAATATTTCAGTCCCCCACCATCCAGTCAGAGCTGAAGAAGCTTCTTGGATGAGAAGCGAAACGTCTTCAAAAGAAACACGGGTTGCCCCTTGGAAATAAAGCACCTTTGGGATAAAGAGAAGGATTGGGGCGGGGGACACAAGTGTCATTCAGTACTTGAGGGGCTGCCAAAAAAGAAGAGAGGGTCAACCTATTTTCCAAAGCACCTCAAGGCAGCGCAAGAAGCAATGGATGGGTAGAAGCTCATGAAAGAGAGATCCAAGTGAGAAATAAGGAGAAATTCCCTGAGAACAATGAATTCCGTGGAATAATCTGCCTCCAGGTCTTGTGCGTGTTCTAACACTGGAGGTTTTCAAAAATAAGACTGGATAACCATTTGACCAGGATGGTATAAAGCAGGGGTCCCCAAGGCCCACTACCGGGCTACGGCTTTTCAAAACCAGGCTGTGAGAGATGGGAAAACAAATGGGTGAAGCTCCACACTTGCCCTTGCACGCAAATGGATTTCATGCGAGGGGAAGCTTCAAGCGTGAGCGCAAATGCCTGCCGCTCGAGCGAGTGGAGCTTAGTGCGTGAGTGCAAGTGCCCTCCGCTCGAACGCAAAGCTCCATTTGCAGAGGTGGAGGGCAAGCGCACCCGTCACTCACACAAGGGGACCTGTGTGCGAGCTACCTCCTGCCACTCACACACACACACACGTGCAAAGCCGCCAAGCTGGAAAGGTTGGGGACCACTGGTATGAGATTTCCTGCCTTGAGCAGGGGGTTGGACTAGAAGACCTCCAAGGTGCCATTCAGCCCCCTGATTCTATGTTCTGACAAAGGAACATCCAACTCACAGGACAGTGAAATCAGTATCACAGGGGGGAAGGTGTGTCCAAACTGCCCCCCTGAAGTTAACTTAAAAAATAATAATAAACTCAAATCTTCAACTCAAAGTAATCTTCACGGGCAGCTATAAAATCCTGCTCTAAGAATTTTTTGTTCCAGACTCCAGGGAATGCCAGTTTGACTTTAACATCTCTCCAAGACTTAAATCAACAGCCTTTTTAAAATGCCTCAACAGCTCTGTAAGAAATGTCTAAAAACGAAGAGTTTGGGTTGTTATTGTTGTTGTTTTTAAAATAAAATGTCCACGTTAAAAGAAACGGGCCCAAACTGCACAGCCTCTGACAATAAGGAAGCGTAACCCAAATAAAGAAGCCCAAATTAAAAGGCAGAGGAAATGAGCTCCCATGGGTGAAGCCATCTCTTATTTTAAGCATTGTTATTCTTTGAAGGTCAGTTTAAGGGAAAGAGAGAAAGAGTCATAAATGATCTAACCCCCTGCTGATTAAATATGGCAAACTGCCTTCCTCATTTTCACAGTCAAACTTCACCACGTATGCACCAACTAAGTCATCTTGTCCCTTATGTAGGTGATTACGGGGGACAAAACGGCAAATGCTTTCCAAAAGACACAGAGTTTTAAAGAGAGTCTACATGATTTTGTCTTGGGTTGAGATGTATATAAACAAAGGACTAGATAAGAAAATAACCACGTTCAGAGAACATTAAGGACCCCACAGCCGGCCTCCACTCTCTTCTAACACCAATGATGTTACCTAGTAGGGTAATGAGAAGTCTGCAAGAAAACAACCAAGTTCTGCGAGTACCAAATACCCCAAAGGGAGAAATATTAAACATCATGGAGTTGTGGGTACTCCATTGCTGGAAGCTTTCAAGAAAATATTGGAATGTTTGTCTCAAACGATATAAAGACTTTATCTTGGGCAGAGGGTTGGACTAGAAGACCTCCAAGATCCCTTCCAACTCTATGATTCTATGAAAGCACCCACTTCCCAAATACTAGGGATGCAAAATTACCTGCACAAATGTCTAGCGAGCTTTCTAATTTGAGAGCAAAACACCGTCTTCCTTCCATCCCAAAGTAAATATTATGACAGGCAACATGGAACAACCTGCTACAAGCTGCAGCTGCCTGTTCTTAGGTTGCACAAGTGGACAATTCCTGCTTCCTGAAAGAGAAAACATGGCCTCCTAAGGAAAGTTACCTTCTCCAACTTCCTGTGCTTTCGTTTTCCAGCCGAGCCCTCTTTATTTTCTGCATCAACTGCTAAGCGAGCCTTAGACGGGATAAGAAACTGTGTGGAGGGGGGGAGAAAAAAGGAAAATCAGAGTGTAAGAGAGGCCACTAATTAAGCAGTTTAGCTAAAAGGCGTTTTGCTTCACCCATAAAACCTGAATCAAAATAACTCCCTTGCGTTAGGAGTGCCCAAGTCATATCTTCCCCCCCCCAAGCCTTAAGCAAAATTCAACCACCCATTATTGCAATTTTAAAATACAAAACAATGGCAAATCATTCCATAAACTGTATGCAATTCATTAAAATCTATTGTAGGTTTGGGTCCTGGTCCGTTCCAGCATTCTTTGAAGGACAGCCCATGGCCTGCAAAGGATTTTGTATTGCAGAATAGCATGCAGCGCACCTTTTGAATATTTCAGCAACCAAGAACTAAGGAAACATTTAGAACAATGAATAATAAGTAAAACGAAGAATTGCCTCCATAAGTTGGGAGTGCTTCAACGCTGGAAGTTTTTAAGAAGCGATTGGGAGATTGTACAAAATGGTATAGAGTTTCCTGCCTGAGCAGAGGGGTTGGACTAGAAGACCTCCAAGGTCCCTTCCAACTCTGTCATTCTGTTGTTTTCCCCCAAACATGACAGGGCAGCATCAAGGACTGAATTGAAACGCTTTCTGCATGTTAATTCTGGAATCTGCTAGCAATCACTGGAATGAAAGTGAATAGTCTGTAGATTCTTTTTTAAGAGGGAATTAAAAAAAAACAGGTCCATTCTGAAAACTGCATATTAGAAGATCTAGCATTTTCAAGGTGGAAGAGAACAAAAGTGCCCAACCATATATTATTCAGCTTCTAAATAAATAAAAAAAACACACATGTGGATCGCATCCCAAATTGTATGTTGAGGCTGCAAAAAAAAAACGGTAGATAAGGTTAATAACTTTTATAATTGACATGACTCAGGAATCCCAGGCCTAGTACCTTAAGGTTCACCTATCAAAATAAAGATGGCTTAATCCAGGGGTGTCCAAACTTGGGAACTTTAAGACTTGTGGACTTCAACTCCCAGAATTCCCCAGCCAGCATGGCTGGCTGGGGAATTCTGGGAGTTGAAGTCCACAAGTCTTAAAGTTCCCAAGTTTGGACACCCCTGGATTAATCGTTGATGCTCTGACCTTGTGTGGTTTTTATTTTCCAGACCAAAACAGAGAGGGCATCAACGACCCCAACAAATCAAACCAAGCCTTGCTTTAATAAATGAACCTCAATGTAATAGGCCTAGATGTTTTGGGTTGAAATATCTGCAAAAACAACAACAACAACAAAGCTCAGAGAGCATCCAGGACCTCACAGTTCAACCCTGAGTAATATTCTCTCCTGTGTTGGTCTAATCTTTTCCATCTCTGGTTTGGTAACATGTTTTAATTCAAACTTGGCCAGAAAGGCCAATCGTAATCAAGGGCTTTGCAACGCTGCAGACACGACTCCCACCTTCATTTTCAAAACTCGCCTTCTGGCCTGGATTCACACACCATGTCGAACCCAGGTTAATCCCATACAATGGCTGGGCTCACACAACAAGCTATAAAACTTAAAAATAAATTACTGTATTTTGTTATTGCTTTACATGACAGCAGGCCGATCCATGCAGCTGTGACCTTCTTGGTAATGATGTTACCTAGATGGGCTGTGAAACATCTGCAAGAAAACCACCAACCTGAGAGAGCACCAAGGACTCCACAATCTTCCTCCTCTCCATAAACCCCACTCCTTCCTAGCACTGATGATGTTACCTAACTCGGTCATGAAACGCCTGCAAGAAAACCACCAAGCTCAGAGAGCACCCAGGACCCCACAGTTCTCCCCTTCCCCCTACGCCATCCCTTCCTAACACTGATGTTACCTAGATGGGCTATGAAACATCTGCAAGAAAACCACCAGACTCTGAAAACGCCAAGGAACCTGCAGTCCTTCTCTTCTTCCTCTCTGTAAACCCCCCCTCCCTTCCTTCCAGCATTGATGTTACCTAGTTGGGTCATGAAACATCTGCAAGAAAACCACCAAGCTCAGACAGCACCAAAGACCTCACAGTCCTCCTCTCTACAAACCCCACTCCCTCTTAGCACTGATGATGTTACCCAGATGGGTCATGAACCATCTGCAAAAAAAACACCAAGCTCTGAGAGGCCTCCCACTACCCAACCCTCAGCTACAAGCAAATCTCTCCTACGGATTCATACAACAGACTTGCCATGCAGCAATAAAGAAAATGAATAAAAGACAACACCCCTAAGACTACAGCCAGGTTTCTACTGTTGTTGTTAGTCGCAAAGTCATGTCTGACCCATAGCCACCCCATGGACAACGTTCCTCCAGGGCTTCCTGTCCTCTACCAACCTCTGGAGTCCATTTAAGTTCACACCTACTGCTTTGGTGACTCCATCCTGCCACCTCATTCTCTGCCGCCCCCTTCTTCTTTTGCCCTCCATCCTTCCCAGCATGAGGCTCTTCTCCAGTGAGTCCTTCTCACTATTCTATTTCTATTACACACACACCCAAAAAAAACCAAATTCCCCCTCCACCCATTTTATGTGCATCTGGTGCAGTGGTTCCCAACCTTTTTTTTTTGGCTAAGCATCTGTAAAATCCTGATGCTCCTCCCACAGATAATTCTTACTTTACTCAAAAAGTGAACTCTAGCTCAGTTTTAGAAAGCCTAAAAGGCCATTAAGTTAAACCAAGTGGGTTTAAACAAGTTTCAAATTTTTCCCATTAAAAATCAAATTGTCCCCCTGTGGCCCCCACTTTGGGAACCTCTGGTCTAGTGGAACTCCAAGTGATAAAGTAGGAGGGCAAGCAAAAGCTTCAGGAAAGCAGGAAAACCCAGAGAAAATAGGCAGCCCAGGGAAAATGATCCCATTCCAGGGTGCATTATCTCCCCCCACGCCCTCCAAAGGTCCATGTCCCACCCACCTCCCATTCATGTCTCACCCAGAGCCAATAGAGCTGTGTTTCTCCATCTAGGCGGCTTTCAGATGGGGAGGGACTACAACTCCCAGGATTCCCCAGGCAGCAAAGGCCCCCCTCCTCCCTCCAAAGGTCACCTCCCTCCCATCCATGTCCCACCCAGAGCCAATAGAGCTGTGTTTCCCCACCTGGGCTGCTTTCAGATTGGGGGAGACTGCAACTCCCAGAATTCCCCAGGCTGCTTTGCCGCCTGGGGAATTCTGGGAGTTGCAGTCCCCCCCCCCATCTGAAAGCAGCCCAGGTGGAGAAACCCTGCAGGGGTGAGCCAAAGCATGAATGAATCCCTCGCTAACCCTTTTTTCTCACGCTGCAGGGAAGGGCAATCCCAGGCCAGGCCGGCTCCGCAGCTCCCCATCACCCCCTGCTTGGATCCCCCAAAACGCCTCCAGGCGCTGCCCGGGCTCGCCTCCTCTCCGGCCCCGGCGCGCGCATCACGTGAGTCCAGGGTCCGAGGGGCGTGGTCACGCTCCCTGGAGGGCGGCCGCAAGATGGCGTGGCCTCTCTCGCCCTCCCCTCCGCGAAGGGCGTGGTCACACGCCCCGCCCATTCCGCCGCACGCGAGCTGCGGCCGTTGGGAAAACCCCGCCCCCCGCATCCTCCGCAAGGGGCGTGGCGAAGACCGTGCGTTCCCTTCAGGGCGTGGCCAGCGCTCCCTCAAGGGCGGGGCTTCCTCCCCACCAAACCCTCTTACCCGCCAGTCCGGCACTCCCGACGTGGCTTGCCGGCCTCTTGTCCGCTGTGGGGAAAAGGGGGGAGGGAGGGGTCGGGAGGTCCCGCGGCGGCGTCACTCCCGCTCCATTGCCTTTCCTGTGGGCTCAGGAGGTCCCGGAAACGGGGGAAGGTGGTGGGGGGAAGGGAAACCGCCGGCCTCTTCGAGCCTCCCACCGCGACCTTTCGCCCGGAAACGGAAGTGGTGTCGGCCTCCTTCGGGATGCTGCGTCATCTCGCGAGAAGGACGGGAAAGTGGGAGGGGGGAGAAGTAAGAGGGAGGGAAATCTAACTTCTCGCGAGAGAAGTAGATCCAGTGGGGCAGGATCTCGCGAGACCTAGGGGGGAAAAGGCGCGGAGTCGCAGTTCGGAGCTTGAGGGGTGGGACCGTTTCATTGAAAATATCAAGGGGGGGGGACCTTGGAAGAAGCCATTCAGTAAAATTGGGGAAGGGAATGGCATGGCTGAGAGAAAAGGTTTTGGAGGTGCGAGGAAATAAAAACAGGAATGAGAATTACAGAATTGTGTCGCTTCTTGACTTTTCACGCTCCGAATCTGGCCATCCCGTAACTAACTCCTGAGAATTGCAAACGGAAAACCTATAAACGTTATTACAGTTTGGTGTAAAAAAGGAAAATAAAATAACGGTTTAAGTCTGCTTTGGAAGGAACGATTCCCGAAAGAGGGGAATGGCGGCGTTGGACCACGTTGCCATGGCAGCGGCCGGCGTTGCCAAGGTAACCAGCGGGGTAAAGCCCGGCACCTTAGGCGGAAGAAACCATTTCCTTAAAAAAGGAGGGACGGAAATTGTGCCTCCCGGGAAAGGAAAATAAACCGACCCAGCCAGAAAGCCTTTTCTCTCTTATCCACTGCATTTTTTAAATCTTTCCGATGAATGATATTTAATACGAAAAAATAATGTATTTACACAATTGGTATCGCTCGTATTAAATGAAGGTTAGAATGGGACTAAAACGAAACCAAATTTCCGAAGCGGCGTTGGTGGTATAGTGGTTAGCATAGCTGCCTTCCAAGCAGTTGACCCGGGTTCGATTCCCGGCCAACGCAAAATTGCTTTTACTATTTATTTACCTATTACAAAACAACTTTGCTTATATTTACTAAAAAAAAGATCCCGGTTTGAAATCAAGCACCTTATTGAAATTCTCTGTTGATTCCCTGATGTCCCCTCTGTGCAGCCCCTGGATCTCGTTGCATGCAATCCTGTTCTCCCCCAATTCCGGTAAAAACCCACACGGGCACCCAATGCACCGTCCCATGGCAAGAAATCCCTCTTTATTGGGGCTATAATTTTAATTTTTGTTTCTCTGATTTCCACTATGCAAGAGAGAGGCTGATTCGATTAAAGTGACCCATTCGTTGAAAAAGGGAGGAAAAAGAAAGTTGGAAACTCTTTTAACCACAGTGCAATTCTAAATTGCAACTTAAATGCAAAACAAAAAACACATTAGATTTTTTTAAAAAAATGTTCCCGCCCGGGATTGAACCGGGGACCTTTCGCGTGTGAGGCGAACGTGATAACCGCTACACTACGGAAACCCTCCTATAAGAAGGCTTTTAATTTTTCCTCCATGTTTAATAGTTTGGATATTCCTGCAAAAAGGAAAAGGGATTTCTATCTTATTTCTGAAATGTTCTTGGCTTCTTTTTCTTTCCTTTTTTTCACTGTGCATCTCTTAAAGCAAAAGTCCTGCTCATAAACTGAGGTTGACTTTAACCCTCCCCTCAATCGGATTCCTGCAGGGATATTTTCCAGGATTTCCTTTCCTGGGCTGTGGATCCCACTGAATGAAATAAAACAAGGGGTGGCTTCAATGCGTAGCCCTTTTTCAGGTACCACAAAATTCCTCAGCCATAGTGGCCTTCGACTCCCAGAATTCCCTGGCCAGGATGGATTTCATCTCCCAAAATTCCTCAGTCAAGATGGCCTTTGACTCCCAGAATTCCCCCCATCCATGGTGGACTTCCAGAATAGAATAGAACAGAACAGAATAGAATAGAATAGAATAGAATAGATTGGGAATAGAATAGAATAAGGGATAGGATAGGATAGAATAGAATATAGGATAGGGTAGGATAGGATAGGAAAGGAGGATAGGATAAAGAATAGAATAGGATAGGATAGGATAGGATAGGATAGGATAGGATTGAATTCTTTTATTGGACACACAAGGAATTTGTCTCCAGTGTATAAGCTCTCAGTGTACATAAAAGAAAAGATACATTCATCAATAATCATAAGGTACAACACTTAATGATAGTCATAGGTTACTATGTCATAGGTTACTGTATCGTTAGTCAAAGTGGCCTTTGACTCTCAAAATTCCCCGGCCAGGGTGAACTTCAACTCCCCAAATTCCCCAACCAGAGTGGCCTTTGATTCCCATAATTCCCCAGTCAAGGTGGCTTTCAACTCCCAGACTTTCCCATTCAAGATGGACTTTGATTCCCAGAATTCCCAGAATTCCCTGGCCATAGTGAATTTCAATACCCAGAATTCCCAGCCAGAATGTATTCCACTCCCAGAATTCCCCAGCCAGGATGAATTTCATCTCCCAGAATTCCCCAGTCAGGGTGCATTCGTTCCAGATATCCTCAGTCAAGGAGGCCTTCAACTCCCAGAATTCCCCAGCCAACATGGGCTATGAAATGCAACAAACTGTGGAATTCAATGCCGCCAGATGTGACTATAATTCTATCATTTGGGTTTTCCTTGCTGATGTCTTTATACAATTACAATAGTATTTTTTAAGAGTTTGGTTGTACAGATAATCCTCAATTTCCAAGTATTTGTTTAGCAACTGTTCAAAGTTACCACGGCACAGAAAAAAGTGACTCACAAATGGTCCTCACACTTATGACCGTTGCAGCATTCCCACCGCCCCGGGATCAAAATTTGGGCACCAGCATGTATTTTCAATGGTTTCAGTGTCCTGAGGTGACATGATTCCCAATTTATAATTTTCCCATCCTGTTTCCAGGAAGCCAAGTCAATGGAGGAAACCAGATTCGCTTAACAATTGTGACAAGAAAGGTTGTAAAATTGGGCATGGCTTACTTAACAAGAGTTTAGCAATGGGAATTCTGCTCAGAAATGAAGGACTGAATAGACTATTCATAACATTTGCCTTGGATTTTTCCTTCAAAAAAAAGTCTTCAATTCAGTATTTGGTTCGTGTTGGAAAATTTGCCAGCAGAGGTCAGAACCCACACAGATATCAAATTCCTTCTTTCTATCCCCAGAGAAATTAAATGGTGGCAGAAAGATAAAACCTCAGAAATACCATTTACACCAATACTTATTTGTACACTCTCTAATCAAAATTTCTCTTGCTTTGAAATCCTCCACCTCGTTGACAGGAAGTCATTGAAAATTAGGAGTACTAATAACACCGATATTGGCCCAGCCTTTCTAAAAACCAGGCATTAAAAACGATTTTTAAAACTGTATAACGTTTAAGGTATAGGCAAAGCAACACGGATTTAAGCAAATGTTAAATTGCTCAGGTCAATAGTGTAAATCAATCTTGCTAATTTAAAGATGTATGGACTCCAATTCCCAGAATTCCCCACTGACCATGATTTAAGAAGGATGGACTCCAATTCCCAGAATTCCCCAGCCAGTTTGAGAAAGAATACCACTTATGCCCTTCTTTAATGACTTCTGACTAGCAAAGTCAGTGGGGAAGCCAGTCAGTTTGGTATAATGGTTAAGGCATCAGGCTAGAAAGCAGGAGACTGTGAATTCTAGTCCTGCCTTAGCCAAGAAAGCCAGCTGGATGACTTTGGGCCAATCACTAGGAGACTGTGAGTTCTAGTCCCACTTTAGGTATGAAAGCTAGCTGGGTGACTTTGAGCCAACCACCAGGAGACCAGGAGTTCTAGTCCTGCCTTAGCCAAGAAAGCCAGCTGGGTAACTTTGGGCCAATCACTAGGAGACTGTGAGTTCTAGTCCCACTTTAGGTATGAAAGCTAGCTGGGTGACTTTGAGCCAACCACCAGGAGACCAGGAGTTCTAGTCCTGCCTTAGCCAAGAAAGCCAGCTGGAGGCCAGTCAGAGGTGTTATTTACTGCTTCTCTGAACTACTCAAAATTTCCACTACCCGTTCTCCAGAACTGGTCAGAACCTGCTGAATCCCACCTCCGGGGCCAATCTCTCTCTGTCTCTTTGTTGTGGGGAAAATAGGAGCAGGAAGGCGTATTGGATCTGTTCGGTGTCTTGAGCTATTTGTAAAAATAATAAAGGCAAAATAAAATAGAATAGAACAGAATCCTTTATTGGCCAAGTGTGATTGGACACACAAAGAATTTGTCTTTGGTGCAGATGCTCTTAGTGTACATAAAAAGACAAGATACATTCGTCAAGAATCATAAGGTACAACACTTAATAGTCATAGGGTACAAATAAGCAACCAAGAAACAAGATCAGTATAAATCATAAGGATACAAGCAACAAAGTTATAGTCCTACAGTCATAAGTGAGAGGAGATGGGTGATAGGAACAATGAGAAGATTAATAATAATAGTTATGCAGCCTTAGTGAATAGTTGACAGTGTTGAGGGAATTATTTGTTTAGTGATGGCATTTGGGAAAAAACTGTCCTTGTGTCTAGTTGTCTTGGTGTGCAATGTTCTATAGCGTCTTTTAAGGGTAGGAGTTGAAACAATTTATGTCCAGGCTGTGAGGGGTCTGTAAATATTTTCACAGCCGTCTGTGAATGCAAATGCAAATTAAATTAAAATAAAATAATAAAATAAAATAAAACAATAATAAAATACAATAATAAAATACAATGAAACAATAATAAAACAATAATAAAATAAAATAATAAAATAAAGTAGTAAAATAAAATAATAATAAAATAAAATAAAATAATAATAATAATAATAAAATAATATAAAATAATAAAATAATATAAAATAATATAATAATATAAAATAATATAATAATATAAAATAATAAAATGATAATAAAATAACAACATAATAAAATAATAAAAATAATAAAAATAATAAAAATGATAAAAATAATGATAAAATGATAAAATGATAAAATAACAACATAATAAAATAATAAAAATGATAAAATGATAAAATGATAAAATGATAAAATGATAAAATGATAAAATGATAAAATGATAAAATGATAACAACATAATAAAATAACAACATAATAAAATAATAAAATAATAAAATAATAAAATAATAAAATAATAAAATAATAAAATAATAAAATAATAAAATAATAAAATAATAAAATAATAAAATAATAAAAAATAATAAAATAATAAAATAATAAAATAATAATAAAATAAAATATGTCGAAAAACAAAATCCTTCTTTTATTACCAGAAGGTCAGCCTTGGCATCAAGCAAGCCAAACCAAAATCCCTTTCCAGCGATGCTGGCAGCTTGATGAATCTCTCCAACTTTCCTTTCATCTCCTTGATTCTCCCTAATGAATTCTGCCGGATAGTGAAAAGTTCCTCGTTTCCTTCCAAACGGTCAGGATGATTGGCGCTAGCTGGGTTGAGGCAGCCTCTGGGGTTCGGCTGATTGTGGACGGCCGTCCCCAGAGGCAGAGGCCTCCTCTCTGTCCGTGCCCTCTGCGGACTCCCTCCGATTAGGCGCCCAGGTCTCTCCTCCTCCGGAGATGCTCCGGGGTTGTCAAAAAGCACAACCTGGAGATGCGAGACTGGGGATCAAACCATCCGTTTGTGCTGCGGTCCTTTCCACTGATGTGGCTTCGGTGGCACGGACTTTAATTGGCTTGATTGGATGGTCAGTTATCTTGCCAGAATGGATTCTCAGTGCTAGGAGTTTGAAGATTCCCCGGGGAAGGTTCAAACCCAGGTTTCACATGATTTTCTTCAATAGACACCCATAGATAATCGGGGTTGGGATTTACAATAGTCCTCGACTTACAACCGTCTGTTTAGTGAAGGTTCAGTGTTACAATGGCACTGGAAAGAAAGCAATTTACATCGGTTTTTCCACTTATGGCTGTTTTTCACCCTTACGACCGTTTTTCACCCTTACGACTGTTGCAGCATCCCTGTGGGCCAGAACTGGATCAACCATTTGATTCTGCGGGATTTGGTCCTTGAATTTTGCAAGGGGGATTAGCAATCCGCAACGGCAATTCCTTCCATGGATCCCTTCCTTCTGACAGTGACTCATAAACGGAGTTCTTTTAAATTGATTGACAACTTTCCAAGACAGATAGATCTCAACTTTCGTCCCCATTCAAAATTACAACGGCAGTGTAAAAAGTGATTTATGACCGTTTTTCACACTTACAACCGTTGCAGCCTCTCCAGGGTCATGTGATCAAAATTTGGCCACGTGGCAAACCTTTCTCATATTTATGACGGTTGCAATGTCTCAAGGTCACGTGTCGCGACCTTCTGACCAGCGCAGTCAAACGGGGAAACCAGATTTACTTAACAAGCGTGTTACTGGCTTAACAACTGCAGCGATTCACTTAACAACATTGGCACCAAAGGTCGTAAAATGGGGCACAATTCACTTAACATAGGTTTCGCTTAGCACCATAAATTTTGGGTTCAGTCGTTGGGGGTAAATCGAGGGCTATCTGTAAACTTAACCAGCATTCGAGAGGCTGGGGGGGGGGGGGAAACGCTGAAACAAAACGTTTTATTATTTTGTTTTATGAATTATGAATTAACTGTGAGTTGTTTTTATGAGGGTTTTTTTTTGTTAATGCTTTTGCTTTGAACTTCAGGCGTGACTTTCTTCCAAGGAAGGCAGGTAAGAGATGGGAACATTTTCCCTTCTGCGCTCCCGTTTTATACAAGTGCCGCGATGTTATTTAAGAATGGATGCCGGGTCAAAATGGAGCCCTGATCTCCAGGCTTACCTCAGAGCTCCGAGTTTTCTCTCAGGGTGCAATTGGGGACCCAGGGTTGATTCCCAGCAAATAGCCCTAGATAAATGCTGCTCTCGAAAACTAGGAACCCCATTTTTTCAGAGGCCAGACAGAAAATAATGATGGGCCTCAGAGGAGATGACTCAAAATCCATTTATTTCTAAGGTTTCCAGCTGCTTCTGGGGAAACGGCAGTTTGATGGTCTCGGGCAGACGCTATCTTCGTAATCCAAAGGGCAAAAATAATAAGAGGCATCCATTTAAGATGTATCAGCAAAGGGTGAAGATTTTATAGAAGGAAGGAAAGCCGGGGGGGGGGGGGGAAGGAGGGGGTTGAAATGGGGAGAGGAGGGGAAGGAAGGACAGCAGAAAAGGATTCTAGAAGAGGGAGGGAGGGAGAAGGGAAAGAAAGGAAAGAAGGCAGGGAGGAAGGGAGAGATGGAGGAAGGGAGGAAGGAGAAGGAAGAAAATGGGAAAAAGAGTAAAAAAAGAAGGAATGAGAAAGGGAGGAAGGAAAAATTAGGGGAAAGAGGGAGGGAGGGAGGAAAATAAAAAGGCAGAAAGAAAGAAAGAAAGAAAGAAAGAAAGAAAGAAAGAGGAAGAAAATGGAGAAAAAGAAAAAGAAAAAAGGAAGGACAGAGAAAGAAGGGAAAGAGGGGAAAGAGGGAGGGAGGGAGAAAGCCAGAAAGACAAAAAGGCAAAACAACAGAAAGAAAAAGAAAGAAAGAAAGAAAGAGGAGAAAGGAGAAAGAAGAAAATTGAGAAAGAAGGAAGGAAAAAGGGAGAAAGAAAGAAAAGGGAAAAGGGAGGAAGGAAAGAAGGAAGAAAGAGAACAACAGATAAAGAAAGAAAGAAAGAAAGAAAGAAAGAAAGAAAGAAAGAAAGAAAGAAAGAAAGAAAAGGAAAGAAAGAGGGGTGGGAGAGGAGGGAGAGAGGAAGAAAAGAAAGGGAAAAAGAAGGAAGGAAGGATGAGGGAGGAAGAAAGAAAATGGAAAAAGAAGAAGGGAGGGTGAAAGGAAGCAAGAAGAGGGTGAGAAAGTAAATGGAGGAAAGCGGGAAGGAAGGAAGGAAGGAAGGAAGGAAGGAAGGAAGGAAGGAAGGAAGGAAGGAAGGACTACAAGAATGGGAGGGAGGGAGGAAATGAAAGGGAAAATAATTTTCTCCTGTAAAGATTCTAGAGACACTTAACTTAAGCAAATATTTGCATTCATTTCCCTTTTACCGTCTAAGGAAACTAACAATAAAATTTGTTTTTAGTATGCCTGGAACCTCAAAAACCCACAAGTGTCTTTGTTTTAATATGAACATTAAACCGATCCGTTTATATGCCTACCCCTCCAAAATGTCTTTCTCTTGGTCAACTTAACAGACAAAAAGAGCACAACAACACAAAAGCCCCCAAAACAATTGGAAAAACAACAAAAGATGCCGAGTGGGGAAAAACTCACCCCCACAAACCGTTTTTCCCCCCCAAGACAAACTCTGCAGCCTGAAGCCCAGATAACTTTAACCTCCAACCCCCTAATGCTTCACGTGGCTGGGACCTATGGGTCTCCAAGTCCCCAAACCCTGGAAATTAGCTTCTCGAGCCCACTCCAAGTGAACGAAACAGTGAGGGGTGTGTGTGTGTGTGTGTGTGTGTGTGTGTGTGTGTGTGTGTGTATAAAAGGATGTATGTATGTATGTATGTATGTATGTATGTATGTATGTACAATATGTACAGTACAGTGCTGGGTTTCAAAAAAGTTTAGAACCTCTTTTGTAGGTGTGGCCTGCTTTGTGGGAGTGGCTTGCTGGCCATGTGACTGGGTGGGAGTGGCTTGCCAGCCATGTGACCGGGTGGGAGTGGCTTGCCAGCCATGTGACCGGGTGGGAGTGGCTTGTTGGCCATGTGACCGGGTGGGCGTGGCCAATTTGTAAAATGTGGTGAAACTCACTTAACACCGCTCTTGCTTAGCAACCAAAATGTTGGCTCAGAAACTCTGGCATTTGAAGCACGCAAGTCTTAAAGCTGTCCATTTATAAGACCCTCGCATCCCTAACCCTTTAGGAAAAAAACCCCAGGGGTGTTCAAACTTGACAGCTTTAAGACTTGTGGACTTCAACTCCCAGAATTCCTCCTCTTGCTCTTCATCTTGATGATGTGCAGAGGGGCGGGGAGAGGGAGCTGGAACCGGTTCTAAACGGCACAGTAGATTTGTGGAACCTCTTTTATAGAAGAGGTTAGAACTGGCAGGAGCCCACCCTTGGTACAGTATGTATGTATGTATGTATGTATGTATGTATGTATGTATGTATGTATGTATGTATCAATGGTGGATTTCAAAAAATTTGGAACCTCTTCTGTAGGTGTGGCCTGCTTCATGGGAGTGGCTTGCCGGCCATGTGACTGAGTGGGAGTGGCTTGCCAGCCATGTGACCAGGTGGGAGTGGCTTGCCAGCCATGTGACCGGGTGGGAGTGGCTTGCCAGCCATGTGACCAGGTGGGAGTGGTTTGGCAGTCATGTGGCCGGATGGGAGTGGCCAAGACGATGTCACTGAATTCTTTGCCCCAGTAGATGATCTACAAAAAGAAGATATAAAAAAGGAAATTTATTATTTTGTGCACTTACTACTTAAATAAGATTAAAATAAGTACACAAAACAATAAAAGAGCTACTTACAGACGGTAAGTAGCTACTACTTACTACTTGTATTTCAAAGGGAATACAATCCATATTTAATTTTACACATGTTAACAGCTGCTGGAATTGTGTTTGCACAACAGTGGAAAAAACAAAGATATGAAAATGAATAGATATTAGAATGTGCAGGAATGAATAAATTTACAATTAAAATCAAGAAGGCTTCGAATACTTTTTCACGTGGGATTTGTTTTATCAATTGCTAACTAACAGAAACAACAATTACAAATCTAAAAGTATGAAATAAAACACCAATTATGGAAGGAAAGGTCACTAAAATGTATAAGAAAATATTATTAATACTTGATCATTATTAATGTGTAGATAACTGTGGGACATTACACACCCACAAACACAAACTATGATAGTGCCAGGAAAACACCAAAAAATAATAATTTCCCCCCAAAAGACTGCAGATGAAACCAGTTTTTTTCCCTAACCTTAAGAACAGGAAAGACAAAGCCACTGGAATAAAAACCATCAAGGCATTGCGGGAAATTATAAATTACAGTGCCAGGAAACTCACAGAACCAGCAACCACCTCACAATTACCTAAACAACCAGGTATCACACAGAAACACACAAAATCTGGCAAAGCTGCCTTGCACCAACCTGGCCTGCCCATAGAAAAGCAGCCACTTTGAGACACATAAACCATGCACCAACCTGTACACTTAAAAGCAACATATTGCATCACAAATAAAACATTTGCAAAAAGGAATAACATTTCTTGTAATAAACATTCTCTAAATAATAAATAAATAAAAATTCCCTAAAAATAATTTTTAAAAAAGATACTCTACACACAATAAATTAAAATAAAACCATTAAAAATATTCTATACATAATAAATTAAAATAAAACCATTAAAATATTCTATACACAATAAATTAAAATAAAACCATTAAAAATATTCTATACACAATAAATAAAATTTGAGATTGTGGAGATGTAATTCTGAGGCCGGTCATTGTGGAAGGTCCTGATGAGGAGTTCGTGATGACCACGAGGCAGGAGGCATATAAATTTAATAAATGAAGAAATAAATGCCCTGTGGTCTCGATGGTTTGCTTACAGATGTTTTATTGTCATTGGTGTGAGATACCTAGCTGGGTCATGAAATGTCTGCCAGAAAACCACCAAGCTCAGGGAACACCAAGGACCCCGTTGTCATCTCCCTCCTCCCCCCCCACCCCTCTTCCTCCTCTCAATATATCCCATTCTTTCTAGCACTGATGATGTTACCTAGTTTGGTAATGAAATGTCTGTAAGAAAACCACCAAGATCAGAAAGCAGCAAGGATCCCACTATCCTCCACCTCCTCTTTCTCCTCCTCTTTCTCCTTTTTGTCCTTCTATCTTTCTCCTCCTTCCCCCCCCACCTCACTCACTTCTAGCGCTAATGATATTATCTAGTTTGGTAATGAAATGTCTGTAAGAAAACCACTAAGCTCAGAAAGCAGCAAGGATCCCACTATCCTCCATCTCCTCTTTCTCCTTTTTGTCCTTCTATCTTTCTCCTCCTCCCCCCCCCCCCACCTCACTCCCTTCTAGCACTAATGATATTATCTAGTTTGGTAATGAAATGTCGGTAAGAAAACCACTAAGCTCAGAAAGCAGCAAGGATCCCACTATCCTCCATCTCCTCTTTCTCCTTTTTGTCCTTCTATCTTTCTCCTCCTCCCCCCCCCCCACCTCACTCCCTTCTAGCACTAATGATATTATCTAGTTTGGTAATGAAATGTCGGTAAGAAAACCACCAAGCTCAGAAAGCAGCAAGGATCCCACTATCCTCCACCACCTCTTTCTCCCTCCCTTTCTCCTTTTTGTCCTTCTATCTTTCTCCTCCTCCCCCCCCCCCAACCTCACTCCCTTCTAGCACTGATGATGTTACCTAGTTTGGTAATGAAATGTCTGTAAGAAAACCACTAAGCTCAGAAAGCAGCAAGGATCCCACTATCCTCCACCTCATCTTTCTCCTTTTTGTCCTATCTTTCTCCTCCTTCCCCCCCCCAACCCCACTCCCTTCTAGCATTGATGATGTTACCTAGTTTGGTAATGAAACGTCTGCAAGAAAACCACCAAGCTCAGAGAGCACCCAGGACCCCTCATTACAACCTCATTACAAACTACTGTCCATCTCCCCGTGCTCAGAAAAGGAAGCCCGGCTAAGTCCTTTGCTAGCAGGCAGGTTCTAGGATGCTTGCTGCCACCAAAGCACCTTCCCGGAGTTGCTTTTCTGAGCACGGGGAGACGGATAGTAGCTTGTGCGATGTGGCAGGCACCTAGGAGATCTTAGGAAACCGGCTGCGCTGCGTAAGCTCCCGCCACCGTCCCCACCCCGCGCCCATGCTTTCTGGCGGCCAGGCATCTTAGGCAAGTCCGGGGACCTTGCAAAGGCCTTGCGAGGTCCCTGAACCTGTCAAAGACGCCGGCCGCGCCGCGTAAGCTCCTGCCGCTGTCCCCACCCCTGCGCCCGTGCTTTCTGGCGGCCCTGTGGCCCTGCGCTATAAGCGAGCCTGGGAATCTTGCAAGGCCGCAAAAGGTCACCGGACTCGCTTATAGTGCAGGGCCGCGGCAGGCCGCTCCCACCCCGCGTTTAGTTGCAGCTTACTTACCTCCTCGGAGTCGGCAGGCAACAATAGCGATCCAAGGAGGAAAAAAGGTAAGTGGGTTTAGATAGGGTTCTTAGAGGTGGGCGGGGCAATTGGTGAGCCAGCCAATCAGTGAGCGGTGGGTGGGGCTAGGATAGTGCAGACGGGCAGGGGGAGCGAGCGATGGAGCGGCTTCCGGACGGGCAGGGGTGAGCGAGTGAGCAACAGGGCCAGGGCAGGTGTTCCAGAATTTATTTCCGGGTCCACCGGTGAAACCCCTTCTAACTGGTTCGGTAGATTTGACAGACCGGTTCTACCGAACCGGTGCGAACCGGTAGGAACCCACCTCTGGTATGTATGTACGTACGTATGTTCCAGCATAACTCTGGAGCGCCTTGAGCAATTTCAACCAAACTTGGTACACAGATGACTTACCCTCTAGAAACCAATACTTTGAGGGGTGGGATACCCCTGGTGTGTGTGTGTGTGTGTGTGTGTGTGTGTGTGTGTGTAAAATAGCTGGTTGTAAACAGGGAAGATCAGAGGGATTTGTCCAAAGATTGTTGGGGGGGAAATCTTAATTTGGGGACATTTGTGTGAAAGATTGAGTGTCTCTCTCTCTCACACACACACACACAAACACACACAGCCTGTCCGTCTCCCTGGCTTGGTTAATGCTACCTTTTCACTGGAGGTTCTCAGGTAGGTCCTGAAGCGGTTCCCATGGCAACCTGCAAACCTCAGCAACAGGTTGCTAGCTGCCATCACATGTGCCAGAGAATTAATCAGTCCCTTTGCAAAAAAAAACAAAAAAGAAGCAACCAACAGGTCAGGGCGAAGTCCGGAGGCTCCTAACGTACAACAGCTTTACTCACACATGCAACTCCCTCCCCTCTCCTACTTCGGTTGCTAATTACACACACACACACACGCATGCACAGCAGCCGCTTCCCAAGGTAGAAAAACAGCTCCCGAATAATTAAACGTTCAACCCTGACCTTTCCTCGTCCGCTGGCTCTCACCTGCCTTTCAAAAGGTCTATGTCCCCCCTCTTTGCCACAGGATCGGGCCACCTCCTCACCCTTCGACAGCCATTCGACAAACAAACGTGGCCACTACTAGCCAAAGGCCACAGTGATGCAAAAATGGAGAATTAAAAGCAAAGATAAAAACAGATCACTCATTTCTTAATTGGGGGGGGGGATTTAAAAGAGAGAGGGGGGGAGATGCTCGCCAGCATTAGGCAGAAACTTAAATCTCCCAACTGAAGAGAAATCTCGATGCACCGAATGAAGGCTCGGCACTGTGGCTCCTGCAGGCCCTTTTCCAGAGAAATAAAGTAAGGTTCTAGTCCTCAGGGTGCTGATTTAAAGGAAGGCTGGAAATTGCCTGTTCTTGTTTCGAAATTGGCTGCTCTTGTGTTGTGCTCGAGTTCAGAGGTCTCAGAATGTGGCCACTTTATGTTTTTTGGACATCGACTCCCAGAATTCCCCATGCTGGCTGGGGAATTCTGGGAGTTGAAGTCCGCCGGGCTTAAAGTTGCCAAGGTTGGAGGACCCTGCTCTAGTTGAGGTAACTTTGTTTGGGGATGACTAACCGTTCTGATTTCAATTTCACAACGAGACAAAACAGTTGGATGGGAGATCTGTGGCTCCTTGGCTAACCCACTTCTCAAATATGGCTAGTCCTTGACTTATGACCATTCACTTAGTGACTGTTCGAAGTAACAAAGGCCCTGGAAAAAAATGGGTCTAGGTTTATTGGGGTTTGGATGTTGGATTTCTTTAAGCCACTGGGAGTCACCACGAATGAATTGGGCAGCCATATAAATTTTCTCAATCAATAAGAAACAGGTGGACAGAATATTAAAGTTGGACGGGACCTTGGAGGTCTTCTAGTCCAACCCCTTGCTCAGGCAGGAGATCCTATACCAGTGATGGCGAACCTTTTTTGGCTCGAGTGCCACAAGTGGGGGGAGCGCAGGGGGGTCGAGTGCGGGCGTGCCGCACCCATAATGCAACGCGTGACCCCCCCAGTGCGCATGCATGGACAACGCACGACCCCCCCTTTTTACATGTTTTTTTTTGCCCTCCACAGGCTCCAGGGGCTTTATAGGAGCCTGGGGAGGGCGAAAAGAGCCTCCCCCGACCCCCCGGAGGCCCTCCGGAGGCTTCAGGGACTGTCCGGAGGCTTCCATGAAGCCTTTGGAGCACTTAAAACCACCCTCCGAGCAAACTGGAAGTGACTTCCGGTTTGCTCGGAGGGTCGTTTTAAGCACTCCAAAGGCATCAGGGAAGCCTCCAGACGGTCCCTAAAGCCTTCGGAACGCTTAAAACGACCCTCCGAGCAAACCGGAAGTCACTTCCGGTTTGCTCGGAGGGTGGTTTTAAGCGTTCTAATCTCTTCTTGAAAGCCTCCAGTGATAAAACACCCATGATTTCTGAAGGCAAATTGTTCTACTGATTAATTGTTCTCACTGTCAGGAAATTTCTCCTTATTTCTAGGTTGCGTCTCTCCTTGATTAGTTTCCACCCATTGCTTCTTGTCCTGCCATAAGGTGCTTTGGAGAACAGGTTGACCCCCTCCTCTCTCTGGCAACCCCTCAAATATTGGAAGATTGCCAAGATGTCATCCCTACTTCTTCTTTTCATACCCAATTCCTGCAACCATTCATTGAATGTTCTAGCTTACAGCCCCTGCCCTGATCATCTTAGTGGCTCTGCTCCGCACACTATCTAGAGTCTCAACATCTAATAAAAGACACAAACAAATACATAGATAAACTAACATCTAATAAACGCACAAATAAAGTAACATCTAATAAATACATGAATAAATAAATCTATCTTCTATCTATCCAGTGGTGAAATTCAATTTCTTTTACCGGTTGTGTGGGCGTGGGTTGGTGGGCATGGCTTGGCTTGGTGGGTATGGAAGGGGAAGGATACTGCAAAATCCCCATTGCCACCCCACTCTGGGGCCAGCCAGAGGTGATATTTGCCAGTTCTCCAAACTACTCAAAATTTCCGCTACCGGTTCTCCAGAACCTGCTGAATTTCACCATGTGTCTGTCTGTCTGTCTGTCTGTCTGTCTGTCTGTCTGTCTGTCTGTCTCTCTATTCTATTCTATTCTATTCTATTCTATTCTTTTCTTTCTTTCTTTCTATATCTGTATCTGTTTCTCTATCTCTATCTCAATCTCTATCGCTATCTCTATCTATCTATCATCTATTTATCTCTATCGCTATCTCTATCTCTATCTCTATCTCTATCTCTCTATCTCTCTATCTCTATATCTATCTATCTATCTATCTATCTATCTATCTATCTATCTATCTATCTATCTATCTATCTCTATCTCTATCGCTATCTCTATCTCTCTCTGTATCTGTATCTATATATCTATATCTATATCTATATCTATATCTATATCTATCTCTATCTCTATCTCTATCTATATCTCTATCTCTATCTCTATCTCTATCTCTATCTCTATCTCTATCTCTATCTCTATCTATATCTATATCTATATCTATATCTATATCTATATCATCTATATCTATATCTATATCTCTCTATCTCTCTATCATCTATCTATCATCTATCTATCTATCTATCTATCTATCTATCTATCTATCTATATATATATCTATATATATATATATATATATATGGCTGTGTATGTTCCAGCATAATTCTGGAACGCTTCGAGCATTTTCAACCAAACCTGGTACACAGATGATTTATTCTCTGGAGAAAAATACCGTGGGGATAAGACACCCCTAATACCCCTCGGGGGTGTGTGTGTTCTGTTAAGATGTTGTTGTGCCTTCAAATGGCTTCTACTGTACCACTGTAAAATGGCTTCTACTGTACAGTGCAGTGGAGTTGCCATGGTAACGGCTTCACAGTACTCCCCAAGGGGGCTCCCTCTGGTAAGGGGGAAAACCCAACACCAGAAATTACGTTTGGTCCTTAACAACACGTTACGTTTCCCCCCTATAAATCAATACCCGGGCAATGCTGGGTTAACAGCTAGTATCTAATAAATACATGAATAAATAAACTAATCATCGACTGTAATAAATATAAACATACATACATACATACATACATACATACATACATACATAGCTTACTAACTAACTAACTAGCAAAATAACTAGCGAAATAACAAATAATAAATAACTAGAAAGATTGCAGAGAGTAAAACCAGAGAAAGGAATGAGGTATAAACAGTTCAGCTGTAACCCTATCTTGGTCCCACCGAGGTCTTTTAGCCTGGAAGATGAAAAGGCTCACAAAACAGATAATTTGGGGCTCTTTATAAAATCCCGCATAACCTAGAAACGTTGGAGACAGAGGCCGGGGGCTCTGCCTCCCCTCGTCCCCCGCCTCTATTATTTAATCGGAGCGGTTTTTAATCCTCCCCTTGAATGATTATCGTCTACGTTAGCAGCCTCTTTCAGCTCCAAATGAGACGGATGTGGCATCGGGCTTAGACACGGAAAAGCCAAGTCAAAACAAAGAGGGGGAAAAAGAAACGGGATTGGAGAAAGGAAAGGGAAAAAAACGGAAAGATCAGCTTCTTGAAGGCTGGCATAAATATATAATGACAGGCAGTCCCTGACTTACGACCACAATTGAAGACCAACATTTCTGTTGCTAAGCAAGGCGGTTGTTTGCCGAGTTTCGCCCCACGTTACGATCGCTCTTGCCACGGTGGTTAAGGGAATCACTGCAGTGGTTCAGTGAGCAACACGGTTGTTAAGTGAGTCAGGCTTCCTTCCCCCTGGACTTTGATGGTTAGAAGGTCACAAAAGGGGCCCAAGAAGAATCCCCAAATGTTTCTATGCTCTCTTGTCAATCCTTCCTTGTACCAAGAGGTTCCTTCATGGATACAGGAAATCCTCACTGGACAGATCATTGGGTTACTTACAACCTAGATTCAAAGTTATGACGGTTGCCCTGCCTGCAGTCAACAGACTGCACTTCGGACACTCGGCAATCTGGCCTCGATTTGGTTTGTCAGACGCTCCCTAAGGAGGTTATAAATGACAATGCCCAGGACCCTGGGACGTTGTTTATAAAAGGTATATACACGGAGACCAAACCCTACTCCATTCTAGCACTGATGATGTTACTTAGTTGGGTAATGAAACATCTACAAAAAAACCACCAAGCTCAGAGGGCACCAAAGACCCCACAGTCGTCGTCTTCTTCTTCTTCTTCTTCTTCTTCTTCTTCTTCTTCTTCTTCTTCTTCTTCTTCTTCTTCTTCTTCTTCTTCCTCCTCCTCCTCCTCCTCCTCCTCCTCCTCCTCCTTCTCTTCCTCCTCCTCTTCCTCTTCCTCCTCCTTCTCTTCCTCCTCTTCCTCTTCCTTTTTACTACCTGTTTCTTTACTACCTGTTCTGTGGGCATGGCTTAGTGCGGGTGGCAGGGGAAGGATACTACAAAAACCCCATTCCCTCCCCACTCTCAAAATTCCCATTACCGGTTCTTCAGAACTTGTCAGAACTGGCTGAATAACAGCTCTACTTCTAGCACTGATGATGTTACCTAGTTGGGTCATGAAATGTCTGCAAGAAAGCCACCAAGCTCAAAGTGCACCAAGGCCCCACAATCCTCTCCCCTCTCCTCCTCTTCCTCCTCATTCTCCTCCTCTTCCTCCTCCTTCTCTTCCTCTTCCTCCTCTTCCCCCCTTCTTTTTCTTCCTCTTCCTCCTTCTTCCTCTTCTTCCTCCTCTTCTTCCTCCTCTTTTTCTCCCTCCTCTTCTTCCTCCTCTACTTTTTCTTCCTCTTCCTCCTCCTTCTCCTCCTTCTCTCCCTCCTTCTCTTCCTCCTTCTCCACCACCTCCTCTTCCACCTCTTCCCCTTCCCTTCCTTTCCCTTTTTGTCTCTCTCTCTCTCTCCTCCTCCTTTTCCTTTTTCTCCTTCGCTTCCTCCTCCTCCTCCTCTTCCTCCTCCTCCTTCTCTTCCTTTTCCTCCTCTTCCTCCTCCTCCTCTTCCCCCTCCTCCTCCTTCTCTTCCTCCTCCTCTTCCTCCTCCTCCTTCTCTTCCTCCTCCTCCTTCTCTGCTTCCCTTCCACCCCTTTCCCTTCCCTTCCTTCCCCTTTTGTCTCTCTCCTTCTCCTTCTCCTTTTCCTTTTTCTCCTTCGCTTCCTCCTCCTCCTCCTCTTCCTCCTCCTCCTTCTCTTCTTCCTCTTCTTCCTCCTCCTGTCCCTCTCCCTCCCTCTTCCTCTTCTTCCTCCTCCTCCTCCTCTCCCCAAACCCCACTCCTTTCTAGCACTGATGATGTTCCCTTGTTGGGTCATGAAACGTCTGCAAGAAAACCAGCCAGCCCAGAGAGCACCAAGGATCCCACCCTGAGAAACAAATGTTCTCTTCTATTGGCAAATCAAGAGGTTGAGAAATGGGCAGGGATGCCCACAGAAGCCCAGCTGTGGCTGCCCACCGCATGCCCCATGCCCACCCTGGGGCCTCAGAGAGCCTGGGCACCATCAGCGAGCACTCCTGCCCGGCTGTGGCCGCCTTCCGTGGTTACTATAGAGACACTAATGTGGCCATTAGCAGTGTTTACCAGGCAGAGCCGGGCGGACAGATGGTGGCCTCCACTCCACCTGAAGCTGATTTGATGTTTTCCAGCCCAGGCTGGGATTTGAGGCTTGGCGAGGATTAGAAAGGAGGGTTAAAATTTGCACGTCTGTGGTGAATCTGAAATTGGAGCTGCACCTCCAGGTTAGAGGGATTAAGTGGCCCAGTCACCGTCAAGGTCTCACATGGAGACAGGCACTGGAGAAAGCCTTCCTCCTCAGCTCCTCGCTGGCTTTGGAGTCCCTGGGGCTAGAGGAAGGAAGGCAGGAAGGAAGGACGGAAAGAAAGAAAGAAAAAAGAAAGAAAGAAAGAAAGAAGAAAGAAAGAAAGAGGAAAAGGAAAAGGAGGAAGGAAATGGAGAAAGAGAAGAAGGACAAAAAGAGAAGGGGAGGGAAGAAAGGAGAAAGAACGGACAGAAGGAAATAGAAGAAAATAGGAAAGGGAGGAAGGGAAGGAATAAGAAAGAAAGAAAGAAAGAAAGAAAGAAAGAAAGAAAGAAAGAAAGAGAGGAAGGGAGGCAGGCAAGCAGGAAGGAAGGGAGAATGGAAGGGAGAAAAGCAGAGGGAGAAATGAAAAGGAGAAGGAAGGAAAGAAGACAGCAAGCGGGGAAGGGAAAGGAAGGAAGGAAGAAAGAAAAGAAACAGAGTGAAGGAAAGAGAGAAAGAGAAAGAGAGAATAAGGGAGAGAGAAAGAGAGAAAAAAGGAGAGAAAGACAGAGAGAAAAAAGAAAAAAGTATGAGAGAAGAGAGTGAAAGAAAAAGAAAGAAAGAATGAATGAAACAGAAAGAAAGAAAAAGGAAAAAGAGGAAGGAAGGAAAGAAAGAAAAAGAAAAAGAAAAAGAAAAAAGAAGGAAGGAAGGAAAGAAAGAAAGAAAGAAAGAAAAGAAACAGAGTGAAAGAAAGAGAGAAAGAGGGAATAAGAGAGAGAGAAAGAAAAAGGAGAGAAAGGCAAAGAGAGGGAAAAAGAAAAAAGAAAGAGAATGAGAGAAGAGAGTGGAAGAAAAAGTAAGAAGAAAAAAGAAAAAGAAAAAAGAAAGTAGGAAGGAAGGAAGGAAGGAAGGAAGGAAGGACAGAAGGAAAGAGAGAGAAAGAGAGAAAGAAAGAAGAAAGAAAGAAGACAGAGAAGAAACTGTCCCCCTTTGCTTTCTAATGTCCCTCCATCTCCTTTCTGGGCAGCTCTCAGCATCACCCAAAGGCTTAAGTGACAGTGACCCCAAATAGGTGTCTCAGCCTTGTGTTCGAAGTCAAAGGGGCAGAAGGCAGAAACCGTTTCTCTTTTCCTTGGAAAGTTGACCGTTTCTTCCCAGGGCTCCCTCCGTTTCTGCTCTTTGGACCAGAAAGTTACAATGCCTCACGATAAGACTGGGCCTTTTCTCCACCTCTGGGAGACACAGATCCCTCTGCCTTGGGGTAGAAGAAGAAGAAGCTGACTCGACTAAGTGAGGCAGTTGTTAAATGAGTCACCCCCAATTTTATAACCTTTTTTGGGCCACAGTTGTTAAGCGAATCACATGATTGCCCGGCTTTTGACATCCAAAGCACCTGAAGGCAGGGCAAGAAGCAACAGGTGGAAACTTATCAAGGAGAGAAGCAACCTGGAATTAAGGAGAAACTTCCTAACAGTGAAGACAATTAACTGGTGGAACAGAAGTTGCCTCCAGAAGTTGTGAATTCTCCATCACTGGAGGTTTTTAAGAAGAGATTAGACAACCATTTGTCTGAAGTGGTGTAGGGTTTTCTGCTTGAGCAGGGGGTTGGACTAGAAGACCTCCAAGGTCCCTTCCAACTCTGTTCTTCTGTTATCCCGCTGAAGCCAAACGTTGGGCTTTGCAGATAAACTGTCATCATCTCTAACTTGTAACCCTCTGGATATGCTGACCTTCATCTTCCATCTTTCTTAAACAACTTAATGAGAGGAGCAAAATTATTACAACTGAAAGGTCATAAATGTGGCAAAATTCACTGAACAACTGTCTTGTTTAGCAACAGAATTCTTGGGCTCAATTGCGGTCATAAGCCAAGGACCAACTGCATTGGCTCTCAAACCTGCCTCCAAATCACCATCTCTGTCTTATTTCCTGGTGACGATATTGTAGGAGAAAGCACTGGCAGAGGCAAGAGAGGGCGGAGTCAAGAGAGAAATTAGCCTAGAGTCCTTATATTCCCATCAGAGGTCTAAGTTTAACCCCTCTGGAATTCTGTTAACTCTTATCCAGCACCAGTTTAGAGCTGACGGTGGACTAGATTCTTCCGTACAGGTAGTCCTCAACTTACGACTGAGCCCACAATTTCTGTTGCTAAGCGAGAGAGTTGTTAAGTGAGTTTTGCCCCATTTAACTAACATTCGCGCCACAGCGAAGTGTTCAGTGAATCATCGCAATTGTTAAGTTAGGAACATGGTGTTGTGGCCCGAAAGAACCGGCGGGATGAAAGAACTGTTGCGGCCCGCCAGTGGAGCTGGCAGCAGATTCGGAGAGTGAGGAGGTTGGGGAGGAAGATGGGCCAGTCCTGGAGTCTGGGGAAGGCTCTGATGAGGGCTCTGTGTTGGAGGCAGAGAGAGGGCCAGGCCATCTGACAGTTATCAGCTGCCTTCGGAGTCAGAGATCACTGGGGCAGAAGAACAGCTGGAGCCTGTTCCCAGTGTGCGCATGCACAGAGTTGCCAGGAGAAAGGAACAGCTAAGGAAGAAGGGTTTACTTGGGAGTAAGGCCACAGGTGGACGATGAATGGCCCCTCCCAGAGGAAATAAAAGAGGAGCAACAGGGGAATGGAGTTTGCAGGAGACAATTAGTTCATTCCTGAATTCTTGCCAAGTATGAAAGATCTCGGCCTGGCCTCTCTCCAAGCCTGATCAAGGTCAGGAATTGTGAACTATCTTGAAAGACGGTGAGAGAGAAAAGACTTGACTAGTTATTTGCGGGATTGCATCCTACCCCATACATCCCTGCGACCAATCCGCTCTCACAGAGAGGGACTCCTCCGGGTGCCGTCCGCCAAACAATGCCGGCGGGCGACGCCCAGGAGTAGGGCCTTCTCTGTGATGGGCCCGACCCTCTGGAATGACCTCCCCCCCGACATCAGAATCATCACTGATCTCCGCTCCTTCCGTAAGAAACTCAAGACCCACCTGTTCCAATTGGCTGGTCTGGCCCAATCACAATCATGATCTAATCCCTTGACTCTCCTGGCTGGTTATTTTAAATTTTGGGGTATTTTAATTTGGTTTTAATCACTAATTAATTTTTCCACAATTGTACAGTCTTGTGTTTAATTTGTATTTATGAGGTTTTGTAATTGTTGTATATAATGTTTTTTATTCTGTCTGTACACCGCCCCGAGTCCCCTTGGGGAGAGGGAGCGGTTGACAAATCCAATAAATGAAATGAATGAATGAATGGAGAGGAATTCATTGTCAATGAAATGAAAGGGGTTTATCAGGACGAGGACGAGGCTTCGTGCTTCTGGGGAAGCCTCGGTCAGAATACATCGTGGTTGAGTAAACCTGACTTCCCCATTGACTTTGCTCGTCAGAAGGATGGCAAGAGAGGATCGTGTGACACCCAGGGACCCTGCAACCGTCATAAACAGGAGCCAGTTGCTAAGCATCCAAATTTTGATCATGTAACTGGTGATGTAACAGGCGTAAGTGTGAAAAATGGCCACGAGCCACTTTTCTTTCAGTTGTTAATTCGAACGGTCACTATATATGAATGTTCATAACCCGAGGACAACAGGAAGGTATGAGCAATAAAACAGCTTACCTAGAACTTAACATGTGGCTCTGAACCTTTTGCACCTCACAAATGTCATCATGGCTCACCCTTGCAGGTGACAAAAATAGCCACAATTTGATGAGCTGATCAACTATTTCAATGTATTGCAATTGTCAACCAATGTTCCCCTCTAAATCAGCGGCTTAGACGCTGAGCTTGTCAATCAGAAAGGTCGGCAGTTCAGCGGTTCGAATCCCTAGTGCAGGGGTGTCCAAACTTGGCAACTTTAAGACTTGTGGACTTCAACTCCCAGAATTCCCCAGCCAGCTGCTGGCTGGGGAATTCTGGGAGTTGAAGTCCACAAGTCTTAAAGTTGCCAAGTTTGGACACCCCTGCCCTAGTGCCTCGTAATGGAGGGAGCTCCCGTGCCTTGTCCCAGCTTCTGCCAACCTAGCAGTTCGACAGGACGTAAAAAATGCAAGTAGAAAAATAGGAACCACCTTTGGTGGGAAGGGAACAGTGTTCCGTGCGCCTTTGGTGTTGAGTCGTGCCGGCCACATGACCATGGAGACGTCTTCAGACAGCGCTGGCTCTTTGGCTTTGAAACGGAGAGGAGCACCACCCCCTAGAGTCGGGAACGATTAGCACACATCCCTAAGCGAGGACCGGGATATTAAATTATAATATAAATATTAAAGAGTAACTATTGTTTAGTTGTCACATCAGATAAATCAACATTTTTCGTCTTTGACAACTTTAAGATATGTGGAACTTCAACTCCTTGAATTCCCCAGCCAGCATGCTTTGAGAAATGTGGCTGGGGAATTCTGGGAGTTGAAGTCCACAAATGCTGGCTGGGGAATTCTGGGAGTTGAAGTCCACACCTTTTATACAGTTGCTATGGTTGAGAAACAGAATTAAACCATAAACGTGGAATGGTTTGTCTCCAGATGTTGTGAATTCTCCATCACTGGAGGTTTTTAAGAAGAGATTGGACATTCATTTGTCCAGAATGGTGTTGGGTCTCCTGTTTGAGCAGGGGGTTGGACTAGAAGACCTCCAAGGTCCCTTCCAACTCTAGACCCAGAGGTAGGTGGAGTGATGGGTGACCAGCATGTTGGAAGGATTAAAAGGAGCACAAGGGGATTGACCTCCCTCTTTATCCCACATCCTGTAGGTGTCTGTGACCCATCCTTCAGGATCAGAGAGGGAACAGACTGAACTCTTGTTAGGATCAGCTGGGGATCAAACAGCTCTTGTCCTGTTCAGGGACAGGGCACCGCAGGTGTAAATGTCGGAGGCAGGTGGTGTCCAAAAGTGGCTTGCGAAATAAAAGCAGGCAAAATGAGTCCATTTATTGCCATTCAGTTAGCGACTGTTCAAAGAGAATAGAATAGAACGGAATGGAATAAAGTATAGAATAGAATGTAGAGTAGAAGAGAGCAGAAGAGGAGAGGAGAAGAGAAGAGAAAAGGAGAGGAGAGGACAGGACAGGAGAAGAGAAGAGAAAGTAGAGTAGAAGAGAGGAGAAGAGAAAATAGAAGAGAAGAGAGAGTAGAGTAGAAGAGAGAAAGTAGAGAAGAGAACAGAAGAGAAGAGAAAATAGAAGAGGAGTAGAATAGAGTAGAGTAAGTAGAGTAGAGTAGAAGAGAAGGTAGAGTAGAAGAGAGCAGAAGAGAACAGAAGAGAAGAGAAAGTAGAAGAGAAGAGAGAGTAGAGTAGAGTAAGTAGAGTAGAGTAGAAGAGAAGAGAAGATAGAGTAGAAGAGAGCTGAACAAAAGAAGACAAAATAGAGTAGAGTAGAGTAGAGTAGAGTAGAGTAGAGTAGAGTAGAGTAGAGTAGAGTAGAGTAGAGTAGAGTTAGACAAAGTGTGGCTGGATACACAAGGAATTTGTCTCCGGTGCATAAGCTCTCAGTGTACATAAAAAATATGTGACAAACCATGACCATAGCCGTCATAAAAATACATTCAACATGAATCATAAGATACAACACTTAGTAATAGTCATAGGTTACAATGGCTCGGAACAAATCATCGCACTTATGACCATTGCAGCATGCCCATAGTCAAAATTTGGAGACTTCACAATGGCACATACAGGTAGTCCTCGACTTACGGCCATAATTGAGCCCCAAATCTCTGTTGCTAAACAAAACAGTTGTTAAGAGAATTTGGCCCACTTTTGCGACCCTTCTTGCCCCGGCTGTTAAGGGAATCCCCACAGTTACGTTACCATTGGAAGTTACAACAGTACCAAAAAAAAGTGACTTATGACCGTTTTTCACGCTGATGATGGTTGCAGCCTCCCCGAGCTCACGGGATCAAAATTCAGACGCTTGGCAGCTGACTCATATTTATGACGGTCACATGACTCCCCTTTAGAGACCTCCTGACAAGCAAAGTCACTGGGGGAAAGCCAGATTCACTGAACGACCGTGTTAATCATGCAGATTCACTTAACAACAGGGGCAAGAAAGGTGTTGACATGTTTCACTTAGCCACAGAGGTTTTGGGTTCAATGGCGGTCGTAATGCGAGGACTACCTGCCTGCAGCAGGTGGGTTCTTTCAGAATGGCATTTGGGGAGGGGGCATAGGTAATTCCTCCGTCCAGACGTTCAGACCGTGAGATTCCATCACACAGGGGGGGGGGGTTGTCACAGTGTGGCTCCTGACCGCAACGTAACACAACTAACAATAACTAAAACATCTTTTCTAGGAAAAAGGCCCTTGGGGTTATTAGCCTCCCATCTTTTGGGATTCAAGAAGAGGAATTCGGGGGTTCTGGGGCTTTTGGAGGACCCCAGCAGAATAAGAGTCACCCTCTTCTTCCGATATTTGAGGGGCTGCCCCAAAGAAAGAGGGAGTCAAACTATTCTCCAAGGCACCCGATGGCAGAACAAGAAGCAATGGGTAGAAACTAATCAAGGAGAGAAGCAACCTGGAATTCAGGAGAAACTTCCTGACAGTGAGGACAATTAACCAGTGGAACTGCTTGCCTCCAGAAGCTGTGGGTGCCCCCAACACTGGAAGATTTTAAGAAGAGACTGTAGAACTTTTTGTCTGGGTCTCCTGCCTGAGTAGGGGGTTGGACAAGAAGACCTCCAAGGTCCCTTCCAACTCTGTTATCCTATCCTATCCCTATCCCATGCCATTCTTTTTTATTCCGTTCTATTCCATTTTACATTCTCTTCTCTTCCCTTCCTTTCACTTCCCTCTTCTCTTCCCTTCTGTCTTCCCTTTTCTCTTCTCTTCTCCTTTCCTTTCTTCTCTTCTCTTCTCCAGTACATTCTATTCTACTCTACTCTACACTACATTATATTATAATATATTCTTTGTACCTTGTTCCTTGTTCTCTTCTGTTATATTCTCTGTTCCTTGTTCTATTCCTTTTCTGTTCTATGTTGTTCTGTTCTATCCTCATTCCATATATTCTGTTCTGTTCTATTATACTCTACTCTTATAATATAATATATTCTTTGTCCCTTGTTCTTGTTCTGTTCTGTTCTTTGTACCTTGTTCTATTCCTATTCTGTTCTGTTCTATTCTATTCTATCCTTATTCCATATATTCTACTCTATTCTATTCTATTCTATTCTATTCTATTCTATTCTATTCTATCCTTATTCCATATATTCTACTCCACTCTACCATATTATATTCTTTGTTCCTTGTTCTATTCTATTCTATTCTATTCTATTCTATTCTATTCTAATCTATTCTATTCCTGTCTTTCTTGTGGGGTCTCTATTGTTACCTGATTGACAGAAGAAGGGGAGCTGGGCCCTTGATGTCAACTAATGGCAGTAGAAGGATGGAGGAAAGGCAGAGGCAACCGCTGTGAATAATGCAAAAGGTCAGGGGAGCCATTCTCTTATTTCAGCGGCCTTGAAGCCCCCACCCCACCCAAAATCTTCCCCAGACCTGTTGCTAGCTACTTTTCTCTCCAGCCCCACCCCGATGGGAGGAGACTCTTATTCTGAAAGCCAGGCTCCATCTATGATGTAATTGTCCCTTTGCCATATACCAGGGAGAGGGTGAGCAGCCGGCAGCTCATTGGACCGCAGGAAACGGGGGGGGGGAGGAGGCAAAAAGGCCCAACTCCCTCACAGTCAGCCCCCCCCCAAACCCCTCCCAGCTGCCTTTCTCATAGACTATAAAAAGAGGATCTCCCAGCTCAGGCTGCTTTCTGGAGATCCCCCTGGCAGAGGCTGACTTTTGAGGGACAGGTGAGAAAGTGGCTTTCTTTTTAATCCCAGCAGGGGGAGAGGAGGAGGCTGGAAGGAGGGAAGGAAGGACCGGAAGAAAGGAAATACAAGGAAAAGAAAGGAAGGTGTGAAAAGGGGAAGGAGGGAAGGAAAGAAGAAAGGAAATGCAAGGAAAAAGAAGTAAGGTATGGAAGGAGGAAAGAAGGAAGGAGGAACAGAGGGAGGGAAGGAAGGAAAAGGAAGGAAGGTGTGAAAGGAGGAAGGAAGGAAATACAAGGAAAAGGAAGGGAGGTGTGAAAAGGGAAAGGAGGGAGGAAAGGAAGGAAGGAAACACAAGAAAAAGGAAGGAAAGGGTGTGAAAGAGAAAAGGAAGGGGTGAATGGTGGGAGGACGAAAGGAAGGAAATACAAGGAAAAAGAAGGTATGAAAGGAGGAAAGGAGGAACAGAGGGAGGGAAGGAAGGAAATACAAGGAAAAGGAAGGTAGGTGTGAAAGGGGAAAGGGAGGGAAGAAAGGAAGGAAAGAAACAAAAAGGAAGGAAGATATGTGAAAGGGAGAAGGAAGGTATGAAAGCAGGAAGGAAGGAAAGAAATACAAGGAAAAAGAAGGAAGGGGGCAAGTGGGGAAGGAAGAAAATACAAGGAAAAAGAAGGAAGGTATTAAAAGGGGAAAGAAGGAAGGAGGAACAGAGGGAAGGAAGAAAATACAAGAAAAAGAAAGGAACGTGTGAAAGGGGAAAGGAGGGAGGGAAGGAAGGAAGGAAACAAGAAAAAGGAAGGTGTGTGAAAGGAAGAAGGAAGGTGTGAAAGGAGGAAGAAAGGAAGGGGGAAAGAAGGAAGGAAAGAAATACAAAAAAGAAGGAAGATATGAAAGGGAGAAAGAAGGAAGGAGGAACAGAGGGAAGGAAGAAAATACAAGAAAAAGAAAGGAACGTGTGAAAGGGGAAAGGAGGGAGGGAAGGAAGGAAGGAAACAAGAAAAAGGAAGGTGTGTGAAAGGAAGAAGGAAGGTGTGAAAGGAGGAAGAAAGGAAGGGGGAAAGAAGGAAGGAAAGAAATACAAAAAAGAAGGAAGATATGAAAGGGAGAAAGAAGGAAGGAGGAACAGAAGGAAGGAAGGTGTGAAAGGGAAAAGGAAGGAAGGAAGGAAGGATAATTTCTCAGCCCAATCTAAGCAGGTTCTTTAGTACAAGGCTAGGAAATAATAGGGAGATATTTGGGAGGTGTGTGCGTGTGTGAATTTGTGTTTGTGTTGCTGGTTTTTTTTTTGATAACCAGAGACCCCCAAACCCAACACCATCTGCTGATGAAGCAAAAGAAACCTGTTTCACTTGAAAGCCAGCTCTCCCCCCCCCCCAAAAAAAAAAAAAAAAAGATTGGTGGGATGGCCAGAACAACTGAACAGAATTGTTCCTTCCCAGCCAGGGAAAACAGACCTGGAGCCCCACAAGATTTCTTTTCCTTTCAGACACAAATCATGTGGCTGATTCTGGGACAAGCGGAGCTATCGTCCTAGGACTAGCCCCCTCCCCTTCCGCCCTTGCCCCCTCCTCCTGGGGCTAACCTGACCCCCTTGGCCTGTCCCACTTGGCTCCCAGAGTCCCAAGAGAAAAGCTCTGAATGAAAGGTCTTTAATGTCACGGAATTAACCTGGCTGAGGGTTTCTCGTGTCACCTTTTCGCTTTCCACCTGCCAAGAAATAGCACCAAATTGGGGGGGGGGGGTTGGGTTGCAGCTGCCCCAGGGCATTCCTGGCCCCCCCTCTACCTACCCAAAGAAATCCATTTGTCCAGGGTGCAACAAGGACTGCTATCTTGGGCAGGGGGTTGGACTTGAAGACCTCCAAGGTCCCTTCCAGCCCTGGGATGTTATGATTCTGTGCTGGGTCTTTAAAGCGAATCTCTCTCTCTCTCTCTTTCCCTCTCCCTCTCTCTCTCTCTCACATACATACTTTCTCTCTTTCACTGTCTCCACCCCTCTCTCTATTTCTCCCTTTCTCTCTCTTTTCTCTCTCCCTCTCTCTCTCTCTCACACACACACACTTTCTGTCTTTCACTTTATCCACCCCTCTCTCTATTTCTCTCTCTCTCTTTCTCCCTCTCTCTTCTCTCTCCCTTTTCCCTTCCCTCTCTCTCTCACATACACACACTTTCTCTCTTTCTCCACCCCTCTCTCTATTTCTCCCTCTCGTTTTCTTCCTCTTCCTCTTTCTCTCTCTCTTCTCTCTCTCCCTCTCTCTCTCTCTCTCTCTCACACACACACACACACACACACACTTTCTGTCTTTCACTTTATCCACCCCTCTCTCTCTTTCTTTCTCTCTCTCTCTCTTTCTCCCTCTCTTTTCTCTCTCCCTCTTCCCTTCCCTCTCTCTCTCACATACACACACTTTCTTTCTTTCGCTTTCTCCACCCCTCTCTCTATTTCTCCCTCTCGTTTTTCTCCCTCTTTCTCTTTCTCTCTCTCTTCTCTCTCTCCCTTTCCATTTTCCTTTCTCTCACATACACACACTTTCTCTCTTTCGCTTTTTCCACCATCCCTCTTTTCTCCCTCCCTTTTCTTCTCTCTCACATACACACTTTCTGTCTTTCACTTCCTCCACCCCTCTCTCTCTTTCTCCCCCCCCCTCTCTTTTAAATCTCTGTTTCATTTTTTTAAAATGAATCCATCCAGGCAGAAAAAGAAAACCTTTGTTTGGTTTGAGGAAAATTGGGCTGTTGAAGTGTCTGTGTGTACACCTCTCAGTACACACAGATGTATATACAGGTAGTCCTCAACTTACGACCACAATTGAGCCCAAAGTTTATGTTGTTCAGTGAGAAATGTGTTACAATGAGTTTTACCCCCAACTGATCCCATTTGTTCAGCAAACCACTGCGGTTTTTAAAAATTAGTTACAAGGTTGTTAAGTGAATGGCTCAGTGGCTAAGACGCTGAGCTTGTCGATCAGAAAGGTCAGCAGTTTGGCGGTTCGAATCCCTAGCGCCGCGTAACGGAGTGAGCTCCCGTTCCTTGTCCCAGCTTCTGCCAACCTAGCAGTTCGAAAGCACATAATAAAATGCGAGTAGAAAAATAGGAACCACCGTTGGTGGGAAGGTAATAGCGTTCCGTGCTCCTTCGGCATTGAGTCATGACCACGGAGACGTCTTCGGACAGCGCTGGCTCTTCGGCTTTGAAACAGAGGAGCACCGCCCCCTAGAGTTGGGAACAACTAGCACATATGTGCGAGGGAAACCTTTTACCTCTTACCTTTACCTGTTAAGTGAATCCAATTTTCCCCGTTGATTATGCTCCGTCGGAAGGTCGCAAAAGGGGAATCACCTGGCCTTGGGACGCTACAAATTGTCATAAATACGAGACAGTTGCCAAGCATCTAGATTTTGATCATGTGACCATGGGGATGCTGCAGCAGTCGTTAAGTGTGAAAAACAGTCATCGGTCACTTTTTTGTCCACTTGGAACGAAGTGTCGTGAGTTGAGGACTAACTGTATTGTAGCTATATTTGTAATTGTCTCAGAGTCAAACTTTGCTTGTGCCCAACCCTAAACTGCTCAGGTTTTAACTCGAGAGCTTTCCGGATCCTTGCCAACTGCCCATTATTTTACAAACCAGGATTAATTCAACTGAGGAAAGGAATAATCTTTCCTTCCAATCCAGTATTGTCCTATCTCCTACTCCACTTATTAGTCTTCTCTTAAAATACCACCCCCAATTCCGAGAAAGCGGAAGCTAACAGAAAACCAATACCTATATATAAAAAAATCAGAATGAAATGGCTAAAGCCACTCCCCACCCCCCCGAAGGACTAATAAAATAAATACCCAGGTAAAGGTAAAGGTTCCCCTCGCACATATGTGCTAGTCGTTCCCTGCTCTAGGGGGCACTGCTCATCTCCGTTTCAAAGCCGAAGAGCCAGCGCTGTCCAAAGACGTCTCCGTGGTCATGTGGCCGGCATGATTCAACGCCGAAGGCGCACAGAACGCTGTTCCCTTCCTACCAAAGGTGGTTCTTATTTTTCTACTTGCATTTTTTACGTGCTTTCAAACTGCTAGGTTGGCAGAAGTTGGGACAAGTAACGGGAGCTCACTCCATTACGCGGCGCTAGGGATTCGAACTGCCAAACTTTCTGATAGACAAGCTCAGCGTCTTAGCCACTGAGCCACCGCGGCCCTAAATACCCAGTTATGAGACCCAAATCGCAAGATTTAATCCTAATTTGGAAGAAACCATCAGCCTACAAAGCACCTTCTAAGTAGAAAAAAGTCCTGCTTTTCCGGCACAAAGAAGAGAGACGAAAATTATACGGTTGTGTCTTGTGCTCCTACCTAGAGAAACTTGCATAGGAATAGATACAGGTAGTCCTTGACTTATGACCACAATTGGGAGCCATTTCTGTTGCTAAGCAAGGCGGTTGTTAAATGAGTTGCGACTGATTTTACGATCTTTTTTGCAACGGTTGCTAAGCGAAGCAGTGCAGGGAACCAGGAGGTTGCTAAGTGACTCGAACCTTCTCCCCATTGACGTGGCTTGTCAGAAAGCCAGCCGAGAAAGTCACAAGTGGCCATTGTAGGATGTCATAATTCGGCAGCTGTCAGTTGCCAAGGGCCCAAATGTTGATCACGTGATGGTGGGGATACTGCAACGGTGGTAAGTGCGAGGACGGAATGGTCATCACTTGCTTTTTGCAGTGCCGTTGTAACTTTGAACGATTGCTAAATAAATGGTGATAAGTCAAGGAGTATCTATACTCATTGTTTTAAAATAATATGCAGAGTTCAGCTAGTGCTTGACTTACAACAGCTCATTTGGCGACAGTTTGAAGTTACGACGGCACCAAAAAGGGGGACGATTTCACACTTCTGACCGTTGCAGCATCCCCGTGGCCAGGTGATTTACATTAGGATGCTTGGAAACTGACTCATATTTATGACGGTTGTAGTGTGACGTGACCCCCTTTTGCGACCTTCTGGCGAGCAACGTGAATGGGGGAGCCAGACGCACTTAGCAACCGTGTTACTCATTCAACAATGGCCATGATTCGCTTAACTCAGGGGTGTCCAAACTTGGCAACTTTAAGACTTGTGGACTTCAACTCCCAGAATTCCCCAGCCAGCAGACCTGGCTGGGGAATTCTGGGAGTTGAAGTCCACAAGTCTTAAAGTTGCCAAGTTTGGACACCCCTGGCTTAACTGATGCGGCAAGAAAAGTCATCAAAATGGGGCAAAACTCACTTAAACAAATTTCTCACTCAGCGACATAAAGTCTGGGCTCAATTGTGGTCATAAGTCAAGGACTGCATATATCTGTTCCCCCTACACTGCTTGTATAGTGCCTTTCTCGACTCTTCCTCTTGGCAGGAACTTCTGTTGTAAAGTGTGGTGGGTTTTTTTTTTTTTTTTGCTGCTAAGCTAAATTAAACTAAATCTTAAATGTTGTCTTTGGAATTTAATTAACCAATTAAATGTAATCAACCACCTGAAAGAAAGGAGGGGTCATCAAAGCATTTCCCCAGACCAGAGTCCTCTCTACATAACCCCCAGGGACAGCCAAGAGCTGTTTTTATGGCCTTTAAAGTATTTTTTTTTAAATCACTTCCCACCCAAAGTGTTCCAGGAATCAGGCTAAATAAAACTATCCACCTACGTTTCAGAGTATTTACGTCTCCACTGAGCAGTGAGGGTCATAAAGGAAGTCCCCTGGCCATTGCAATGATTTGCATGGTTACTATGCAAAACTATTTGGGCTTATTGCAAAATGCAAATCTGCCAGTAACTAATCTATATATCTTAATCAGCATAGACTTTTTGGGTGCCAACGATAAGATGATTTAAGCAAAGATATTGGGTAGAAAGAATTCAGAACGTCCTAATGGGACGTTTCAGCACCCTGGACAGCAGCCAATGAGCAATCTCTATGAAGCAGAGTAATTGCCCGATCTTTTCCATGGAATACGAAGCCCATCATCCCCAGAGAAGACAAACCTCCGGCTGGGATCACCGGGGGAAGGGATTAAGGACTTTATTTCTGTGTTTTAGGAGAAGCTCCTGGCATGGTTAGGCTAGTCCCCGACAAACAAACTCTTGTTTTGTATCAAGTGTGGGTAGTCCTCAACTTATGACCACAATTGAGCTGCAACTTTCTATTGTCAAGTGAGACAGTCTTAAGTGAGTTTGGCCCTATTAGACAACCTTTCTTGCCACCGTTGTTACAGGGATTCAGTGTTACTCAGTTGTTAAGTAAATCCGGCTTGCTCCGTTGACTTTGCTTTGTCAGAATGTCACAAAAGAGGATCGCACGACTCTGGGACAGACACACTACAACCGTTGTAAGTATGAGACAGTTGCCAGATGCCTGAATTTTGATCACGTGACCACGGGGATGCTGCAACGGTCGTAAGTGCGGGAAACGATCCTAAGTCGTGTTTTTTCAGCGCCGTTGTAACTTTGAAAGGTCACTAAATGAGTGTTAGGGAGAGTACAGACTACCCATATTTTCTTTGGGGAGTAAAAATCTAAAAGCAATTTCTTGTCATCAAATTGGAACTTAGATTTGGAGGGTGAGGAATGGAAAATATTTTATTTATTGGTAAAATGTATTAGCCATCCATCTTACAATTTTGCAAAGCACTCAGTTCTTCTGAAATCTGGCGTCCCAGGTTGATATACATCCAAAAATCTTCTGCACAGCTTAGTATTTGCACAAATGTGCAGTCTGTTAAATGATAATAGTCATACAAGGAGTAGTCCTTGACTTACGACCACAATGGAGCCTGAAATTTGTCTTTGCTAAGCGAAACACTTGTTAAATGAGTTTGACCCCATTTAACAACCTTTCCTTGTTAAGCAAATCACGGCAGCTGTTAAGTTAATAACACCGTTGTTAAGTGAATCTGGATTTTCTCATTGACTTTGCTGGTCAGAAGGTCACAGGAAGCCGGGACACCGCAGCCATCATAAATGTGAGTCAGTTCCCATGCATTGGGAGTTTTGATCGTGTAACCTTGGGGATGCGGCAAAGGTCGTAACTCTGAAAAACGGTGACAAATAACTTTTTTCGGTGCTGTTGTAATTTTGAACGGTCACTAAATGAACTGTTGTAAGTCGAGGACTACCTGCAGAGGCGTTGTTTATTTCTTGGTTGTAATTGATTGATCTCGCATCTTTCGTTCCAGCTCTCCAATTGGTGTACAGGTAGTCCTCAATGTACGACCACAACTGAGCCCAAAATTTGTGTTGCTGAGTGAGACAAAGAAGTGAGTTTTGTTCTATTTTACCACATTTTTTTGCCACCGTTGTTAAGTGAACCATTGCAGTTGTTAAATTTGTACAGGTAGTAGTCCTTGCCTTACGACCACAACCGAGCCCCAAATTTCTGTTGTAAAGTCAGGCATTGGTTAAGTGAGCTTTGCCCCACTTTACGACTTTTCCTGCCATGGTTGTTAAGTGAATCACTGAACTTGATCTATAGCTATACGGTTGTTAAGCAAATCTGAATTTCCCCCTTGACTTTGCTTGCTGGAAGGTTGCAAAAGTGGAGCACATGACCTGGGGACATTGCAACCGTCATAAATACGAGTTAGTAGCCAAGCGTCTCAATTTTGATCCCATAACCATGGGGCTATTGTAATGGTTGTAAGTGTGAAAAATGCTCCTAAGTCACTTTTTTGGGGTGCCGTTGTAACTTTGAATGGTCACTAAATGAACATAATGAATGTAACTCGAGGACTACCTGTAATGTGATTGTGAGCCTTGATTTACAACTGTAATTGAACTTTAAATGTGGGCTGGGGGCTAAGCAGTCAATGCCGTCACGTGACCATGGTGGGCAGGGGCGATGTCAGCACTTCAGAGACAGGTCATAAGTCCCTTTTGGGGGGGGCAGATCTATCCTAATAAGTGACCAGTCACAAGTCAAGGACAGTCTGCAAAACCAAATTTCTTGGCTTCCTCTTGTCTGGTTGTATTGCTGCAGATCAAGAGGGAGAAACTCTTCCTGGTGTGGCCAGAGGAGAGAAAGAAATTAGGATAGGATAGGATAGGATAGGATAGGATAGGATAGGATAGGATAGGATAGGATAGGATAGGATAGGATAGGATAGGATAGGATGGGCTAAGGCTAGGGCTAGGGCTAGGGCTAGGTTTTTGGCTGGGCTAGAATAGAATAGAATAGAATAGAATAGAATAGAATAGAATAGAATAGAATAGAATAGAATAGAATAAGGAATAAGGAATAAGGAATAAGGAATAAGGAATAAGGAATGGAGTGGAATAGACTAGACTAGACTAGACTAGAATAGAATAGAATAGAATAAAGAATGTAATAGAATATTTACAGATGGTATTTAGATCCTAAAAAATTATCATGCATGTACCCAAATGTTCAACCAAAATGTTGGAGATGCAGGTGTCTAGATGCTACCTTTTTTCATGTATGGTGGACTTGCAACAAGGTTAAAGCTTTTTGGATAAAAATATGGTGGGTTATGCAGAATGTATTTAAGAAAAGAATACAATTCACTCCACAAATGTTTTTATTGGGTATAGTTAAGGATTTTACCAAAGGGGAAACAAAATTGGCCTTGTATATGGTTACAGCAGCTAGGTTGTTGATTGCGCAACATTGGAAAAAAGATTTTTTGCCAACAATTGATCAATGGATTCAGAAGGTGGCGGGGTTCGCTGAAATGGCAAAAATTTCAGCTTTCTTAAAAGCTCAGAAACAGGAGGATTACACACAGGAATGGGCAAAATGGATTGATTATATACAGAATAAATACCAGACTAGGAGTTATTATCTAGCCTTTAGGTAAGAATGTTTAGACCGATAGATGATCAGAGTAAATAGTATATGGGATGTTTGGAATTATTAGAGTGGTATACAGCGGAAGTCAGGGGGGTGGGTTTGTGCGGGAGGTGGGGGAGGGTTAGGGTGGAGGGTGGGGCAATATATATGTATGAATAAATTAGAAGATGGGACTAATGAAACATTGTTAGGCTAGGAGAAATTTATATTAAGAGTTATAGATGTTAAATTAGCTTAGAAAATGATCAATGTGTTATTATTAATTTAAGACTAATCTCTATAGTTTTTGTTGGGAGGAGAGGGGTTATGAGTAATCTATTTTAAGATGGGGGGTGGGGAGGGGGTAAAGTGTTTGGTATAATATTTGAATGTGAATTTTTGCGGGGGGGTATAGCATTTGTATGAGATTTATATTGTATGGAGGGGGGGGTGAAAAGGGGGAAAATTTGTTTGTACAAAACTCTTTTAATAAAAAAAAAAAAGAATGTAATAGAATAGAATAAGGAATAAAGAATGGAATGGAATAGAATAGAATAAAATGAATAGAATAGAATAAGGAATAAAGAATGGAATAGAATAGATAGAATAGAATAGAATAGAATAGAATAGGGAATAAAGAATAGAATGAGATGGAATAGAATAGAATAGGGAATAAAGAATAGAATGAGGTGGAATAGAATAGAATAAGGAATAAAGAATGGAATAGAATAGAATAGAATAGAATAGAATAAGGAATAAGGAATAAGGAATAAGGAATGGAGTGGAATAGACTAGACTAGACTAGAATAGAATAGAATAGAATAAAGAATAAAGAATGGAATAGAATAGAATAAAGAATAAAGAATAGAATAGAATAGAATAAGGAATAAAGAATGGAATGGAATAGAATAGAATAGAATAGAATGAATAGAATAGAATAGAATAAGGAATAAAGAATGGAATAGAATAAAATAGATAGAATAGAATAGGGAATAAAGAATAGAATGAGATGGAATAGAATAGAATAGAACAGGGAATAAAGAATGGAATAGCAAAGAATAGCATAGAATAGCATAGCATAGAATAGAATAGAATAGAATAACAGGGTTGGAAGAGGGACCTTGTAGGTCATCTAGTCCAACCCCCTGCTCAGGCAGGAACCCCTATACCAGTGATGGCTAACCTTTTTGGTGCCGAGTGCCCAAAGAGCACATGCACGCACCCTCACCCCAAAATGCAATGGGCCCCACCCCCCGCACATGCCCCCCCCCTGCATGCACCTCCCCCTCACCCAGTTTTGCTTCCAACTTGGTGCAGGAGGCCTTCCAGGCCCAAAATGGGGCGCGGGGGGACGCACGCACATAAACCCTCAAAATGCAATGAGAGCACCCCCAACACCTGCGCGGCAGAGATCCGAAGACCAGCTGGGGCGACAGCTGGCGTGCCCACAGAGAGGGCTCTGCATTCCACCTGTGTGCCATAGGTTTGCCATCACGACCCTAATACCGTTTCAGACAGATACATAAGAGAAAATGAATCAGGGCCTTTCCTACCCACCACCCACAAGGCTTAAAGTTGCCAAGGACACCCCCCCCCATTCTAAACCATCCGTAGCTGGGTTCTGGTCATAGATGAGCTGCAGCTGGATCCAAACCTCGAAGGCCATCAGATAAATCCAGGATTACCTTGTTTGCCAGATCTTTGTGTTCCCCGATTGGGCGGCCTTGCCCTTGTCCCTTTGAGGGAGATCCGTGTGACTTCTTTAATCCCCCAAAGGGCCTTGGCTATGAGACCTTGACGGAGGTATGATCTCACAACTCTTAACCCCCCCCTGCATCTCCCATCTCTTTGGTCCTTTGGTCAAGCAGAGATACAAGGTAGAAAAATGTGGATTAGACAGCGTCACCACCTGATGGATTCGCAACTGGCTGACCAACCGCACTCAATGTGGAGTCCTCAATGGAACTGCACCTACAGGGAGGGAAGTATGCAGTGGAGGACCCCAAGGCCCAGGACTCTTCAACATCTTCATCAATGATTTGGATGAGGGAATAAATGGGGAACTCATCAAATTTGCAGATAACACCAAGCTGGCAGGAATAGCCAACACTCCAGAAGACAGGCTTAACATACAGAAGGATCTTGACAAACTTGAACATTGGGCACTATCTAATAAAATGAAATTCAATGGTGAAAAGAGGAAGGTTCTACATTTAGGCAACAAAAATGGAATGCACAGGTACAGGATAGGTTAGTGATGGCAAACCTTTTCCATACTGAGTGGCCAAAGCATACAAATGTGCACACGAATGCATGTGCCCCATCCCCTGTGCATACGTGTGCAGCCCCCCATGTGCACCCCATGCATACCCGGCAGAGACCTGAAGACCAGCTGGCTGGTGGGAGGTGCGTGAGGATGGATGGATGGATGGATGGATGGATGGATGGAATAGATGATAGCTATACTGAAGAGAGAAAGAGAAATACGGTGGATAGATGGGAAAGATAGATGGATCAAAATAGAGAGAGAGAGATGATAGAGAGATAAACAGATGGATGTAGGGATGGATGGATGAAATAGAGAGATGATGATTATGATGATAGATAGATAAATAAATAGAGAGAGACATGGATAGATAGATAGGGAGGGAAGGTGGGAGAGAGAGAGATGGATGGATGGATGGATGGATGGATGGATGGATGGATGGAACATGGATGGATGGATGGACAGATGGACGGATGGACAGATGGATGATAGGTAGGTGAGTGGATGGATGGGTGGATGGATGGGTGGGTGGGTGGGTGGGTGGATGGATGGATGGAATAGATGATAGCTATACTGGAGAGAAAGAGAAATACGGTAGATAGATGCAAAAGATAGATGGATCAAAATAGAGAGAGAGAGAGAGAGATAATAGATAAATGGATGGAGGTAGAGATGGATAGATGAAATAGAGAGATGATGATTATGATGATAGATAAATAAATAGAAAGAGAGAGAGAGAGATGGATAGATAGTTAGGGAGGGAGGGAGGGTGGGAGAGAGAGAGAGAGAGATGGATGGATGGATGGATGATAGATAGGTGGATAGATGGATGGATGGATGGAATAGATGATAGCTATACTGAAGAGAGAAAGAAATACGGTGAATAAATGGAAAAGATAGATGGATCAAAATAGAGAGATAGAGAGATGATAGACAGATAAATGGATGGAGGGGTGGAGGGATGAAATAGAGATAGATGATGATGATAGATAAATAGAAAAAGATAGATAGATAGATAGATAGATAGATAGATAGATAGATAGATAGATAGATAGATGATAGATAGATAGATAGATAGATATCAAAATGGATAGATGAACGTGGGTAGATGAAGAAAGAGAGAGAGAGAGAGAGAGAGAGAGAGAGAGAGAGAGAGAGAGAGAGAGAGAGAGAGAGAGAGAAAGGACATTTTGTACTTCAACTTTTTTTTAAAAAAAACCCTCTTTTTCATATTTGGACAAAAGGCGAGGGAAGGGAGCGAGAATTCAGACTTTCAAGCTGCTTCAATGAAAGTCAGATGAATTCTTAGTGGCAAAACCCTAATTCGAGGCTTACGATGGAGTGCAGGCTCCCATTATGCCGTGATTGGCCAGGCGCATGCTTGTGCAACCAGGGAAGGAGAAAAACCTTGTTAGAGACCCCCTCCCTCGGTTGTCAGAGCCGGTCACTCAGCTGGGCGTCCTTAGAGGGTGGAAATGCCTTGTTTCCAACAGGAATGAAATTCAGGGGGAGGGCAGGGAAAGAGGGGGCACCCTTCCTTCAGCCCTGCGGCCCTTTCATCCCACGAAGCAACAAATATTCAAGAGGCAGGAGCCACTGCAGCTCATTCTCCAGTCTTTTCTGATGGTTTAGGATCCAAAACTTAGAGCTGAAGGGAACCTCAAGGGTCATCTAGTCCAACCCCTTTCCATTGCAGGGAATGAACCCCTGCCCCCAACTGCATCTAGAATAGAATAACAGAGTTGGAAGAGACCTTGGAGGTCTTCTAGTCCAACCCCCTTCAGACAAATGGTTCTCTAACATCTTCTTAAAATCTTCCACTGTTGGGGCATTCACAACTTCTGGAGGCAAATTGTTCCATTGATTGACTGTTCTAACTGTCAGGAAATTTCTCCTTAGTTCCAAGTTGCTTCTCTCCTTGATTAGTTTCCACCCATTGCTTCTTGTCCTGCCCTCAGGTACTTTGGAGAATAGCTTTGCTCCCTCTTCTTTGTGACAACCCTTGAGATATCATATCTCCCTTAGTCCTTCTTTTCATTAAACTAGACATACCCAGTTCCTGCAACCGTTCCTCATATGTTTTAGCCTCCAGTCCCCTAATCCTCTTTGTTGCTCTTCTCTGCACTCTTTCTAGAGTCTCCACATCTTTTCTACATCGTGGTGACCAAAACTGAATGCCGTATTCCAAGTGTGGCCTTACCAAGGCATTATAAAGTGGTATTAACACTTCACGTGATCTTGATTCTATCCCTCTGTTGATGCAGCCTAGAACTGTGTTGGCTTTTGGCAGCTGCTGCACACGGCTGGCTCCTATTTAAATGGTTGTCCACAAGGACTCCAAGATCCTTCTCACAGTTATTACTATTGAGCCAGGTACCACATATAGCAGTGATGGCTAAACCTTTTGCCATCACGTGCCCAAAAGCGGGAGGTCGTGCCCACACCCATGATTTTATGCGTGCGACCCCGTGCACATGCGGGCACGACCTCCGCCCTCCCCCCACTTTTGGTGTGGGATGGACCAGTTTTTCGCCCTCCCCAGGCTCCATAGGCTTTCTAGGAACCTGGGGAGGGCGAAAATGCCATCAGGGACATAAACTGTACCTATGCATTTGGGTATTTTCTTGCCTAAATGTAGAACCTTTCTTTTGTCAACCACTGAATTTCTAGTCCAACCCCCTTCCATTGGAGGAAATGAAACCTCCACCCCCACCCGCCACGTCAGTGGCCCTGCGAATAGAACTCTTGGTTGTGGGGGTGATTTTATGACTAGCTGGTTGATTTGCCTCTTTGGGCTGGGACATTGAAAAGGGATGTTGAGGACTTAGCTGTTTCTTCATGGCATTGGCTTGGTAGGTCCCTGCCCCACCAAGGGGATCCAAGAAAGGGTGCAATTCCAGTGGTAGAGGACCTCATCTGGCTGAACTTTTTTTTCCATCGGCCACCAAAACCAGGCCCAGAAACAAGAAGTGTAAACTTTCAGCTATCCGGATTTCGTTGAAACGTAAGGAAAGATGGTATCTTACGGAGAATAAGATGTACAAAATAACAGAAGAGTCTACCTGGGGAAAAAGGTGGGGGGGTTTGAGGGTTTTTGCTCTCGGGGTGTGTGTGTGGAGTTTGCACATCAGAGAGGGTTGGACTAGATGACTGCTGGAGGTCCCTTCCAATGCCAGACTTGTAGGAGTCGGCCCCTCGGTGCCCTTCCAATCAGGATTACATTGAAAGAAGAAGGCAGAAGCTTTCATTGACCGCTATTCAAGCCCATCCCTGTGGGGGGGGAAAGTGGGGGGAGAAGCAACTTTCTGTCCCCTCCGAGAGAAATATCACCACTTTTTCAGACAAAACACCCAGCAATTCTTCTTTTGCCGACGGGCTCCCTTTATTATTATTTCTTTTCAATGATTCTCGCCTCTTCTTTGTCTCCCCTGCCCCTTCGCTAAAGCCCCCGTTCTTTTCTTCTTCTCCTCCTCCTCCTCCTCCTCCACCTTCTCTCTCTCTCTGTCTTTTTTAAAATATATATAGATATCTCCTAAAAAGTCAAAAATTGTAGCCCGGAAAGGCTCAAATTGCTCTTCCACAAAAGAGACCATCAAGAGCCTGTCAATAACCTGTCAAAAGGCCAGAGGAAACCCCCACCCCGCTCCCCGGTTCCTTCCCCACCGCCTCCCACGCCAGCTTTTTGGCAAAGTGGCTTTCGCGAAGCGCCAGGGCACTTTCGTGCAATTAAGCTCCACGCGCAACCTCGCCTCTCTGCTCAAATCTTCTCTCTGTTCTTTGTCGAATGGAGGGCAGGGGGGGGCTCTCAGGGAGGGGAAGGCCAGCCTGGTGCTCCCCCCACTCTGCCCTGCCCTGCCCTGTCAGCTCAGGGATTCCGACCCTAAAGGAAGGGTAGGCAAGTGGCAAAGGTAGGTGTCCCTTCGCTGCCAGAAGCACCTGGATAAGGTGGAGGGAAGAGCGGGGCTGCCTGCCCCCCCTTTCCCCCACCTCTCTTTCATTCAGGGCGCAAGGGGGTGTCTAAGGCATGGAGCTTCTCTCCTGAATGAACCACCCCCCCTCATTCAGTTGTGCAATGTGTCTTTGTTTCCGTGTAGACATGTACAATCTCTTTGATCTCCGCGGGTCAATGACCTACCTATCGATCCGTCAATTTGTCTATCTTACTCGCGTCTTTGTTTATCTGTCTGCTGATTCATCCATACGTTGACTTAGCTATGTACTATCTACCCATTTAGCTGCTAATAGACCCATCCATCCATCTGGTCTGACCCAGCTCCCCAAACACGGCAAGCCCTCTGTCGTTAAAATGTTTTCTTTGTTAGATGCGCCAGCTGCCCCGGCAAAAGTCTCTCTCTCACACACACACAGCAGGCGAACAAGTCTGTCTGGCAGGGAGAGGAATAGTTATCTGCCACAACTATTCTTTTCCGCCCGCTGCATTTTATCCCCAGAGCTAGGGTGGAGCTTCGCTAGAAGTGGTTGCTCTTCCATCCTAAGGACCGGCCCATAGATTTCCACGGCTCTCCTCTCCTCTGCCTTCTGCGCATCAGGCACTGGACCCAGCTGTTTCTCCTCTTCCTCATCAGCCACCTCCATACCTGGGGGCTGTGGACTCTCCATCTGAGGGCTGAGGGACAGCCCAGGCTCTGCCTCTGTCTCTGACAGCTCCATTCCCTCTTCCCCCTCAGAGCTCTCAGGTTGCCTTGATGCTTACCCAGACTCCCACCCCTCCTCTGATTCAGCTGTTGAAGGGGCCAGCGGCCACCAGGCCACCACAACATCCATCCGTTCCATCCATCCATCCCTTTACCTTCCTATGCAGTTATTGACCCATCAATTTGCCTACTTCATGTTCAGCTATCAGATTCTGAAGGATGTCCTGTGAAGAAGATGTGGAGACTCTAGAAAGAGTGCAGAGAAGAGCAACAAAGAGGATTAGGGGACTGGAGACTAAAACATATGAGGAACAGTTGCAGGAACTGGGTATGTCTAGTTTAATGAAAAGAAGGACCAGGGGAGATATGATAGCAGTCTTCCAATATCTCAGAGGTTGCCACAAAGAAGAGGGAGTCAAACTATTCTCCAAGGCCTCTGAGGGTAGAACAAGAAGCAATGGGTGGAAACTAATCAAGGAGAGAAAGAACTTAGAACTGGGGAGAAACTTCCTGACAGTGAGAACAATTAATCAGTGGAACAGAAGTTGCCTCCAGAAGTTGTGAATGCTCCAATACTGGAAGTCTTTAAGAAGATGTTGGATAGCCATTTGTCTGAAACGGTATAAGGTTTCCTGCCTAGGCAGGGGGTTGGACTAAAAGACCTCTAAGGTCCCTTCCAACTCTACTATTGTATTGTATTGTATTATTGTATTGTAAGAATCAACTAACTCAGCTCAAGGGATCTGCTTCCTTGTTGGAAGGGTTCCTCTTGATGCTTAGATGCATGGATGGATGGATGGATGGATGGATGGATGGATGGATGGATGGACGGACGGACGGACGGACATCAGTTGTAGGATTTCAGAATCTCCTTCCAACCTGAATCTCATAATCCCCTTTCCTTTGTAGGAAGCAACAGCCTTACCTGGGAGCTCCAAAGGACACCCAACAGATGAAGACCTGGCCTGCTTCTGATTGGAAGACTAGTGATTTTGTTGTTGTGGTGTTGAAAAGCGACAACAAATCACAGCCTACCATCCAGCAGGGGCCCACCTCTCAGTAGTCCACATCTACTACAATGTCCTCTTCCTCCTCCTCTTCCTCCTCCTCCTCATTGTGTTTTTCCATGCCTCCACATTGCAAGGTCAAGAGGAATCACTGGGGCATGTTTAGACCAGTCCCTTCCCTTTTCCCATACCGAATGGACCGTATACAGGTAGCCCTTGACGTACGACCACAATGGGGACCAGAATTTCGGTTGCAGTTGTTAAGTGAGTCACGCCCGATTTTACAATCTTTTTTAAAATTATTATTAATAAGGAAATCACTGAAGTTGTAAAGGGAGTCATACAGTCGTTCAGCGAATCTCGCTTCCCTCTCTGACTTTGCTTATTAAAAGCCAGCTAGGAAGGTCACCAATGGCGATCCCACCGTCCAGGATTCTGCACAGTGGTGGCCAATGTTGATCATGTGGGGATGCTCCGATGGTTTTAAATTTGAGGGACATCCCTTTTTTCAGCACAGGTGTAACTTCGGGCATTCGCTAAATGAATGGTTGTTAAGTCAAGAGCTACCTGGGTCCGTGTGTCCTTTATTATACAGGAAAGTTCTTTGATTGATTCTAATTTTGATCAATTTTTTTCTAGAGTGATTTTTATATCCCTGTTTTTTATTGTATCGTAAGTTGCCTGGAGTTGCCCCAAAGAGAGATAGATAGATGATAGAGAGATAGAGATGGTAGATTGATAAATGATAGATAATGATAGAGATGAGAAAGAGAGATAGAAGATGGATGATAGACAGATAAGAGAAAGAGAGAGAGAGGGGATAGAGAGAGATGAGAAAGATGGTAGATAGATGATAGAAAGATAAGAGAGATGATAGATAATGATAGAGATGAGAAAGAGAGATAGAAGATAGATGATAGATGATAGACAGATAAGAGAGAGAGGGGGGATAGAGAGAGATGAGAAAGATGGTAGATGGTAAATAGATGATAGAAAGATAAGAGAGAGATGATAGATAGATAGATAATAGATAGATAGATAGATAGATAGATAGATAGATAGATAGATAGATAGATAGAAGATAATGAGAGAGAGAGATGGTAGATTGAGAGATTAGATATATATATATATGATGATAATAATAGATTGATAGGCAGATAAATGGATAGATATAGATAGATGATTGAGATGAGAAAGAAATAGATAGATAGATAGATAGATAGATAGATAGATAGATAGATAGGATAGGGATAGATAAGAAAGATCGTAGATAGATGATATATAGAAAGATGATAGATGATAGAAAGATAAGAGAGAGAGAGAGATGATAGGTAGGTAGGTAGGTAGGTAGGTAGGTAGGTAGGTAGGTAGGTAGGGAGAGAGAGAGAGAGAGAGAGAGAGAGAGAGAAATTCAGGAAGGTGTCCTTTAAATTTTTTATTTCTCCAAAAACTCAATCTTGACCTTTCTTTGGGTCCTTTTACTTTTTACCATCCAAACCAGTGGTGGGATACGACCAGTACGCCCCGGTATGGGCGTAACGGTGCCTGCTGGGAGCACCAGGTACCGTTCCGTTCCGGTGCTCTGGAGAGCCCATCTGCCCGCCCGCACTCCTTACCAGCATTTGAGCTGATCGGGGCTTACTCGCACGCAGTGTATGGTGCCTGCGCCACGCTCCGCCGAGCACCTGGAGTGTCGCGGAGCCATTGCGGAGCGTCGCAGGTGGTAAGTACACACCCGTGCACCCAGCCCCGTTGCACCGTACCGGTTGCAACAGGATCGGGAACCCAGCACTGATCCAAACAGTACCACTTCAAGCACAGTCTGATTGCAGAAATCCTTTTTAATACCCAATTTCATCCAGCTTCATCACTTATAAATTCTTTTTAGATCTTTTTATTAGAATATGCACTTGGGTAAGATCTGTTCGGATTTTGCTCTTCAGTTTCTCCTTTTTATGTTTTTTTATCTTTTTATCTCCTTACTAATCTCTTTCAGGTTTTCCTGTTGTTGTTTTTTCCAGGTTTGTTCTTTGGCGTTTTCCAAGAAAAAAAGCATCACTGAAGATTGGATTTCATATTGAAAAACATTTCACTCCCCTCCCCGCCCCCAAAACAATAAAATAAACTACACACCTTTCAGAATCTGTACTGACTCCGTTACCCCGTTTTCCCCGAAAATAAGACCTCTTTGGATAAAAAGCCCAATCGGGCTTTTGAGCGCATGCGCTAAAATAAGCCCTCCCCGAAAATATTTAAGCGCATGCGTAGTCCCCGCCATTTCCTGGGGGCAAGGGAGGAATATGCCCCATATGGACCTGCCATCCATGCAGAACGGCTTCGCGGAGGCCGTTCCCGCAAACCCTAGCTCCACGCCGCTTCTCTTAGTGGCGGCCGCAAAAAGAGCACCAGGCCCAGCGACGGTAGGGCTGGCAAGAGTGTGGCAGAAACAGAGTTAAAACGTCCGGCCCTCCCTGGATCAGCTGATCTGCGGGCTGCAGGCCAACTTTGGGGGGGGCTCCTGCACCTCAAAAATAATAAGACCTCCCCGAAAATAAGGCCAAGTGCTTTTTGGGGGGGGGGTGTCAAAAGAAAATAAGACCCTGTCTTATTTCGGGGAAACAGTACTGTGGCACCAAATGTAACCTTTGGTCCTAATGGAAACAACACAGCTGGCCGTCCACCTACCACAAAGATACAGATAGTCCTTGACTTACGACGAGCAAACATTCAAAGTTACAGCAGACCTCCCCAAGGTAGTTACAACAGAGATTCGAAGTTATGACAGCCTTACACACACACACACACACACACACGAGAGAGAGAGAGAGAGACTCTTGTGTTTTGGGGGGCTCAGCAACCTGCTTGCATTTATGGCCCCCTTTGTGCCGTCCCAAGTTTACACGATCACAAATGACAACCTCTTGTGTCAAGTTGTGACCTCTTGGCCAAATACCCATTGCAAGCAGTGTATTCCCTTAACAACCGCAGTGTTGCCTTTACAGCTGTCCCGTTCACTTAATAAGTCGTAAAATCGTAAAACATTCAGCGTTACAACAGACCTCCCCAAGGTTACTTACAACACAGATATGACGTTATGACAGACAGACAGACTGACAGACAGACACAGACGCACACACGCAATTGTATTTTGGGGGCGGCTCAGCCTGCATTTGTGGCCCCCTTTCTGCCATCCCAAGTTCATACAATCATGATTGACAACCAGTGTTTGATTGTGACCTCCTCTTTTCAGGGAAACAGGGTAGTATTTTCCCAGTCCGGACTTCAGAATAAATTTAAAACAGATATGATCCTTTCTGATCCGTGGCAATCTTTTGGATACGTGAATGAATGAGGCTATTTTTTTAAAAATTAATCAGCCTGCAGGAAATAAAGCATGACGTCTGCGAGTGATAAGATGAAATAAACCACAGTTTTGTCAACTTTGCTAATGTTTTTCTGTTTGTTTGTTTGTTTGTTTGTTTGTTTGTTTGTTTGGATTTATATGCCGCCCTTCTCCAAAAGGACTCAGGGCGGCATACAACATTAAAAAAATATACATCCCAAAAGTTAAAAAAAAATTAAATCCATATCCAAAAACAAACCAAATTAAAAGACAATACATTTAAAATAAGTTAAAATTAACATATTAAAATAGTTATTTCAGTTCAGCTGCATCATCAGATCCTAAACGAAACTTCGGTTGCATGACTTAAGCCAAGACTTTAAACTACAATTGCATTCCGAAATCCTAACCCGATCCTTGGTTGTGTGAATGAAGCCCCGTTTTAAAATAGCCGCTTCAAATACAGGTAGTCCTCGACTTACGACCACAACGGAGCCCAAAGTGCCTGTTGTGGAGTGAGAACAGTTGCTAAAAGCGAGTTTTACACCCACCCCCCATTTTACTGCCTTTCTGGCCACAGTCGTTAAGTGAATAACTGCGGTCGTTCAGTGAATCTGGCTTCCCCGTTGACTTTGCTGGTCATAAGGACGCAAAGGCGGATCGAGTGACGCTGCAACCATCATATATACAGGTCAGTTGCCAAAAGGGGATGCTGACATGGTTGTAAGTGTGAAAAACGGTCACAAAATGAACTGTCGTAAGTTGAGGACTACCTATAGAATATCAGATATGGTATGCAACGTCTCCGTATGGGCAGGCTGGTAGTAGACAATGGGAGATGTAACCCATCTGGAAGTGGGGAGGGTCGGGGGCAACGGGGAGGGCGAGAGATTCAATGAACTAAAAACCACAAACTCCCATTAATTTAATTTAGGGATTCCATTTATTTGCAGTATTTCTGTCTTCTCTTTCAGAGAAATGTTGCCAAGGTGATAGATTGCAGAAAAATAAAGGAAAAACAGAGGGAGGAAAAACACGCCATCAAAAGCAATAACAAAACCGCATTTTATTTTTTTAAAAAAACAACAACAACTACTACTACTACTAACTGATTGGAAAGGTCAATCTAAAGAGCAGAGTAGATGAGAAACGTCTGGCATTAAAAGAGGTTCCTTCGAATTCTTCTTTTAACCACGGTTTCTCTGAATTTTGTTTCTTTTTATTAGGCGGCCTTCTCCCAAACTGGCGTCCGAGGGACGGGTTTGGGACTTCATCATCCTTTCAAACAGGGACTACAACACCCATCATCCTTAGTCAGGCTGGCAAAGAACGAGGGAGGTTGGAATCCCAAAGCTTCTGTCAGGCAACGGCTGGGAAGCAGCTCACAGGAGACAGTTCTACTTTGAAGAAATGTTTAAAGTAATTTAGTTTGGGGTATATTTGGGTATATATATGTGGGACACGGTGGCTCAGTGGCTAAGACGCTGAGCTTTTCGATCAGAAAGGTCGGCAGTTTGGCGGCTCGAATCCCTAGCACCACTATACAGAGTGAGCTCCCGTTACTTGTCCCTGCTTCTGCCAACCTAGCAGTTCAAAAGCATGTAAAAATGCAAGTAGAAAAATAGGAACCACCTTTGGTGGGAAGGTAACAGCGCTCTGTGCGCCTTCGGTGTTGAGTCATGCTGGTCACATGATCACGGAGACGTCTCCGGACAGCGCTGGCTCTTCGGCTTTGAAACAGAGATGAGCACCGCCCCCTAGAGTCAGGACGGCTAGCACATAGGTGCGAGGGGAACACCTTTACCTTTATATATAATTCAGTGGCCAAGGCTCAAATCGTCAATTTCCCATCATCCAAAGGGAGGGAGGGAGTGAAAAGCCAGATCTTTGTTCTCCACATACACAGTTGGTACCTGTGAAAGGGATCTTGGAGTCCTAGTGGACAACCATTTAAATATGAGCCAGCCGTGTGCAGCAGCTGCCAAAAAAGCCAACACAGTTCTAGGCTGCATCAACAGAGGGAGAGAATCAAGATCACGTGAAGTATTAATACCACTTTATAAGGCCTTGGTAAGGCCACACTTGGAATACGGCATTCAGTTTTGGTCGCCATGATGTAGAAAAGATGTGGAGACTCTGGAAAGAGTGCAGAGAAGAGCAACAAAGAGGATTAGGGGAATGGAGACTAAAACATATGAAGAATGGTTGCAGGAACTGGGTAGGTCTAGTTTAATAGAAAGAAGGACTAGGGGAGACATGATAGCAATCTTCCAATATCTCAGGGGTTGCCACAAAGAAGAGGGAGTCAAACTATTCTCCAAGGCACCTGAGGGTAGAACAAGAAGCAATGGGTGAAAACTAATCAAGGAGAGAAGCAACTTGGAACTGAGGAGAAATTTCCTGACAGTTAGAACAATTAATCAGTGGAACATCTTGCCTCCAGAAGTTGTGAATGCCCCAACACTGGAAGTCTTTAAGAAGACGTTGGATAGCCATTTGTCTGAAATGGTATAGGGTTTCCTGCCTAGGCAGGGGGTTGGACTAGAAGACCTCCAAGGTCCCTTTCAACTCTGCTATTGTATTGTATAGTATAGTTATTAAGTGAGTCACACAAATTGTTAAGCAAATCTGGCTTCCCTCCCCCCTCCCATTGACTTTGCTCGTCAGAAGGTTGTAAAAGGGGATTGCGTGACCCCGGCGGGAGGCTGCGACCGTCATAATTATGAACCAGTTGCCGAGCATCCGAATTTTGATTCACGTGTGCATGGGGAGGCTACAACGGTTGTGTGAAAAAACTTTCACAAATGGCTTTTTTCCCCCCAGTGCTGTTGTAACTTCAAGCGGTCACTAAATGAATGGTTGTAAGTCGAGGAGAACCTGTGTCTGGATGGTCTCCATCAGACTGTGAAGCCGTGAAGCCGGAACAAACTGGCTTAAGACCAGAAATACTAACGTGGCCATTAAATTGTTTGCTCAAAATGTTTTCTCTGCTCATCACGCCATCCGTCTGTTCTGCCTCACGCTAATTTCTATTTGCACATGCAGATGTGGGCTTTCCTAATTACACATCATCTGTAGTCACAACAACCTAATTAACATGTCAACGAGGGACCGGGCAACCATACTTTCCTACACTGGGCCCCCGGAATCATGGTTAAATACTGAGTTGTTGTTTATTGTGTGCTGTGTTGTTAAAAAAAAAAGTTGCAACAACAACAACGCTGTGGACAAATCCCTTAACTCCTATATTGCTGTGCCTAGATTAAGGAGGTGGTGTGAATTGTGCCATCCTTTCCCCCCATAAGTCAAAAGTCCTTGTGCCCAATTAAGCTGGGACTTTGTTGAGATGTTTTTCCTCCTGATCCTTCAACCAAATGTTTAAAGATGAGAACTCTTAAGGATGCCAGTTCTCCACGTGGTATCTCCCCAATATCTGGATCCCAAATCTGGCTAACAAGAAAAAGTGGAACACCACAAAACAGCATCGCTTGAACTAAGACAATCCAAAGGTGTTAAAACGGTGTTTCACAACCCTAGCTGGTTTAAGATGGGTAGACTGCAATTCCAGGCATTGCTCAGCCACCATGCTTGAAGATGGGTGGACTTCAATCCCCAGAATTGTCCAACAAGCACAATTTAAGATGAGTGGACTTCGACTCCCAGAAATCTCCGACCAGTATGCTTGAAGATCAATGGACTTCAATTCTCAGAATTCCCTAGACATCGTTTGTTTATTTATTTAAGATTTGTTTGTCGTGCATCTCGTCTTTGAACGTGCTTGAAGATGGGTGGACTGAAACTTCCAGAATTACCCAATCAGCATGCTTGAAATCGATGGACTTCAATTCCCAGAATTCCCTAGACAGCATTTATTTATTTATTTATTTATGATTTGTGTGTCGTGCATCTCATCTTCTAATATGCTCCCAGAATTCCCCAACCAGCATGCTTTAAGACGGATGGACTTCAATTCCCAGAATTCCCTAGACATCATTTATTTATTTACTTACTTATTTACTTACTTACTTAAGATTTGTGTGTTGCGTATCTCATATTCGAACATGCTTGAAGATGGGTGGACTGCAATTCCCAGAATTCCCCCAACCAGCATGCTTTAAGATGGATAGACTTCAATTCCCAGAATTCCCTAGACATCGTTTATTTATTTACTTACTTACTTAAGATTTGTGTGTTGCATATCTCGTCTTTGAACATGCTTTAAGATGGATGGACTTCAATTCCCAGAATTCCCCCAACCAACAGCTTAGCTAGAGACAGGTCTATCCACAGGACAGCCTCAAAAGGGTCACGATGGAGACCTTAGGGCAGTGATGGTGAACCTTTTCGGCACCAATGATCTTTTTTTTGGCTCTTTTTTGGCTGTTTCCCAGCGCTCCAGCGCCCGTAAAGGCCGGCTGGCCAATGCGCCAGAAAGCAGAAGAGCAGCTGGCAACAACGTGCATGCCTAGAGAGGGCTCTCCGTGCCACCTCTGGCATGCTTGCCATAGGTTCGCCATCACAGCCTTAGGGGGATATAAATTTCTTCTTTAAAAACTCCAGTAATGGTATATCCACAATTTCTGAAGGCATCCCATTTCTCTAATTGTTCTGTCAAGAAATTTCTCATTTCTAGGTTGGATCTGTCTGATAAGTTTCCATCTCACAGTTACTTCTAAGATGGAATGGAATAATATGGGATAATAGGAATCTTAATATATGTAACTGACTTTATAATGGAGCATGTTAAGAGTTCTGTAAGAGGAAACTTTAGTGAACAGGATAAGGGTTTGCAAGAGGAAGCTTAATAAAAAAGAAATCACACATAGCCAAACCGCAGACTTGAAGACAGGAAACTTAGGCAGGAAACGTAGTCATAAGATGTCAAAAGTATGTATAATAGTGATTGCAAAAGAATCCTTTGGGATTCAGTCGTTGCTTCTTTGTGTAGCGACTGAATCTTGCGCAATAAACCTTTTCTGTTTGATCCTGGAATTCCGTGTCAGTTCCTATATTCCATAATACTTCCAGTTGAGCTACTGAAGCTCTGCAACAGCCGCTCAAAACTGCCTGGAAAGACACACCCTTGTCTTTGCCGTTTTGACTTTTTTGACCTTTTGTGGCCCTCTCTTGTGTGGAGGCCTAGCCCCGTCGCACGGAGGAGCCCTCCCCCCCCAGCCCCCACCCCACCCAGTTCCCATCCTGTGCCAATAAATCCTTAGATTATGGCTTAAAATTGTTCTCCAACGATTGCTTTAAGCACCACCGCCGAAGTCCATTTGCGACGGAGAATTGGGTAGTTATTCAGAATAGCCGGGAAATTGCAGCCTTCTTTGTTGGCAGCAGACAATGGCTGGCATTTGATGGAAAAAAAGATTAGGCCTCTTGCCACGTTTGAGAGAAGGTCATGTCAAAAGGGGGTAATTTCCAATTTTTAGCATCCAATTCTCTCTTTTCTTCTCTTTCTTTCCCATTAGATCTTAATCGATGCCCTCTCTCGGTCTCCACACAGAGACGGTATTTTCCATATTATATACATTTCGAACCCTTTGAGGTTTGATGCGCGCAGACAACCCCCCCCCCTCTTCTTCCCCCCAAAAACACAATGTGCAGCAGTGTTTTCCAACGGTCGCCATTTTCAGAGGCGTGGACTTCAACTCCCAGAATTCCCCCAGTCGCTCTCATGGGAGCAAATGAACTGTACTGAATTAAGGCAGTTATTCATTTCTGTCTGTCAGAGAAATGTGAATTCTGGGAGTGGAAGCCCGCGTATCTTAATGTGGCTGGGGATGAAAAACATTTCCAGGGGAATTCTGGGAGTTGAGGTCCATATATTCTGTCATTGCTGAGGCTGAGAAGCACTGGCGAGGTAATTCTGGAAGGTCAACCCCCCTCCCTTTAAGGCATGCTGGCTGGGGAGTTCTGGGAGTTGAAGTCCACCCCCCTTAAAGCATGCTGGCTGGGCAGTTCTGAGAGTCACACCCATCTTAAAGCATTCCGGCTAGGGAACTCTGGGAGTTGCACTCATCCTAAAGCAGGGGTGTCCAAACTTGGGAACTTTAAGACTTGTGGACTTCAACTCCCAGAATTCCCCAGCCAGACTTGTGGACTTCAACTCCCAGAATTCCCCAGCCAGCCATGCTGGCTGGGGAATTCTGGGAGTTGAAGTCCACAAGTCTTAAAGTTCCCAAGTTTGGACACCCCTGTCCTAAAGGATGCTGGCTGGGAAGTTCTGGGAGTTGAAGTCCACCCATCTTAAAGCATACTGGCTGGGAAATTCTGGGAGTTGAAGTCCACCCATCTTAAAGCATCTGGCTGGGGAATTCTGGGAGTTGAAGTTCATCCCTCTTAAAGCATGCTGGCTGGGAAATTCTGGGAGTGGAAGTCGAGCCATCTCGAAGCATTCTGGTTGGGTAATTCTGGGAGTCACACCCCTCTTAAAGCATGCTGGCTGGGGAATTCTGGGAGTTGCACTCATCTTAAAGCATGCTGGCTGGGGAGTTCTGGGAGTTGAAGTCCACCCATCTTAAAGCATACTGGCTGGGGAATTCTGGGAGTCAAAGTCCACCCCTCCCAAAGCAATGCCGGCTGGGGAATTCTGGGAGTGGAAGTCCACCCATCTTAAAGCAATGCCGGCTGGGCAATTCTGGGAGTTGAAGTCCCCATCCTAAAGCATGCCGGTGAGGAATTCTGGGAGTGGAAGTCCACCCATTTGAAATCATGCTGACTGTGGAATTCTGGGAGTCGAAATCCACTCATCTTAACCTTGCTAACCTGGAGAATGGCTACCTGCACGGAGGGCCAGCTTGCTTCTTCCTCTTTCTGAAAAAGAAGGACTAGGGGAGACATGATAGCAGTCTTCCAATATCTCAGGGGTTGCCACAAAGAAGAGGGAGTCAAACCATTCTCCAAGGCACCTGAGGGTAGAACAAGAAGCAATGGGTGGAAACTAATCAAGGAGAGAAGCAACTTAGAACTGAGGAGAAACTTCCTGACAGTGAGAACAATTAATCAGTGGAACAGAAGTTGTGAATGCCCCAACACTGGAAGTCTTTAAGAAGATGTTGGATAGCTATTTGTCTGAAACGATATAGGGTTTCCTGCCTGAGGAGGGGTTTGGACTAGAAGACCTCCAAGGTCCCTTCCAACTCTACTATTGTATTGTATTGTATTGAAGGCACATCTGGGAGTGTGTGGGGGGGGGGGCACTCCCACAGCCTCACCCCAAAGGCACAAGTGCGGGTCCTGAGTGGCCTGGAGAGGGGTGGGAAGCTGAGGGGAAGGAGAAAAAGGCCCATGAGTCATCCCAGGAATTAAATGGATGCAGTTCTTATTAATGGGCACTTGAGATAAAAGTAGGCCTGCATCCCTCAATGCCATGGCAACGTGGCAGGGACCAGTCGACCTTCCTTCCCAGGTTGTCTGTACTGAAAGTCCTCCATCACATCCCTTGATACCCACTTTGGAATCTAGGCACCGGCCACCCCCGCCAGTTGTGACATCTGGGTTTCTCGGATTCCCACACCCATCATGCCCAGCAGCCCCGTGCTCGAGAGGCACACCACCTCCTGCTCATCCTCTCCCCCGTCTCCGGGTCTCTTTTGATCCGTATCGAGAAAATGGATCTCTTCAATCACGGTTCGCGTGACTGACTTCGTGGAGGGATAAAAAGCAGATGGAATTCGTGATGTATCTCCCAAATAAACAGGAAGAATAAACCGTCAACATGTGCCGATATAATGTTTTTATTGAAAAACACGTGTATGGCCTCCACCCTCATTGCCAAACACCAGGCAGCTTACAATTGAAAATAAAATAATGTATACATCTACACCCGATGTACTTCAATCAATCAGAATAGAGCTCGAAGGGACACTGGAGGTCTTCTAGTCCAGCCCCCTCTTCTTAAAAGCCTCCAGTGATGGAGCACCCACAACTTCTGGACACAAGTTGTTCCACTGGTTAATTGTCCTCACTGTTAGGAAGTTCCTCCTTAATTCCAAATTGTTTCTCTCCTTGATTAGTTTCCATCCATTGTTTCTTGTCCTGCCCTCAGGTGCTTTGGAAAATAGTTTGACTCCCTCTTTTTTGTGGCTGCTCCTCGTATAGTGGAAGACTGCTATCATGTCACCCCTAGTCCTTTTCTCTAGATAAAGTTCCCCTCGCACATATGTGTGCTAGTCGTTCCCAACTCTAGGGGGCGGTGCTCATCTCCGTTTCAAAGCCAAAGAGCCAGTGCTGCCTGAAGACGTCTCCGTGGTCATGTGGCTGGCATGACTCAACGCTAAAGGCGCACGGAACGCTGCTCCCTTCCCACCAAAGGTGGTTCCTGTTTTGGTACTTGCATTTTTATGTGCTTTCAAACTGCTAGGTTGGCAGAAGCTGGGACAAGTCACGGGAGCTTACTCCGTTACGCGGCGCTAGGGGTTCGAACTGCCAAACTGCTAACATTTCTGATCGACAAGTCTTAGCCACTGAGTCACCGCATCCCGACTTTTCTCTAGATTGGACATGCCCAATTCCTGCAACCATTTTTCCTATGTTTTTTTTTTTTGTCTCCAGCCCTTTAATCATTTTAGCTTCTCTTCTTTTCTCACACTTTTTCAAAAAGAATAAAAGCAATAATCTCCCAAATAGGAAAAAATTGAATATTTTATGCATCATCAAGTTAGTCTTGACAGTTAGCGACCATGTAAATAGATATTAGGGATTCAGGATTTTATTTTAATATACTATTTTATTTTATTCTATTTTATTTTATTTCTTATGCTGCCCACTCTTCCCTCCCTCCCTCTGTCTATGTACTGGTAGTCCTTGACTTACGACCACAAATGAGCACAAAATTTCTGTTGTTAGGCGAGACATTTGTTAAGTGACTTTTGCCCCATTTTACGATTTTTCTTGCCACCGTTGTTTAAGTGAATCATTGCAGTTGTTAAGTTAGAAACATGGGTGTTAAGTGAATCTGACTTCGGCATTGACTCTGCTTGTCAGAAGGTCACAAAAGGGGATCACCTCACCCTGGGACATTGCAACCTTCATAGCATCAGAATTTTGATTGTGGGTCCATGGGAATTCTGCAACGGTATTAAGTGTGAAAATAGTCAGAAGTCATATTTTTCAGTACTGTTGTAACTTTGAATGGTCACTAAACAAACTATTGTAATTTGAGGACTTGTAAATATTCCAACCCCAGTCTTGGTTAGTTTCTAGAAGCGGAGCAAGTCTAGGCTGTAAATAATGGGATGGCCACTAGAGGGCAGGGAAAGGTTGGAAATTTGGACATGTTTCTGCTGCCCTCTAGCAGTCAGCCAGGGAATTGCAACCAATGGTCAGTATATCTGTTTTCATTTGTGCCGCTCTAAAAATCTTATTTTGGGTAGAAAATTCATACGTACAGTACTATTGCATGGTCTACAATCATTAAGTTATTAGCCTGGGGGTGACACACAGTCTTTAAATTAGAAATATTTTATTTTAAATTAGAAAGTAAGTACAGGTAATCTCTTACTTACAGCACTTCACTTAGTGACTATTCAAAGTTACACAACTGAAAAAAAGTTACTTATGACCGTTTTCACACTTATGACGGTTGCAGCAACCCCATGGTCACGTGATTTACAGTCGGGTGCTTGACAACTGATTCACGTTTATGACGGTTGTGAATCAGGGTCCCAGGGTCACGTGATCCTCTTTTGCGACCTTCTGACCAGCGAAGTCCATGGGGAAGTCAGATTCACTTAACAACCCTCTTACTAACTTAACAACTGCAGTAATTCACTTAACACCTGTGGCAAGAAAAGTCGTAAAATAGGGCAAGACTCACTTAACAAATTTCTCGCTTAATAACATAATTTTTGGGCTCCTAAGTTGAGGACTACCTGTACGTTTTTTTTTCTTTACGTATACTGAGAGCGTCTGCACCAAAGACAAATTCCTTTTGTGTCCAATCACACTTGGCCAATAAAGAATTCTATTCTATTCTATTCCTATTCTATTCTGTTCCACTCATTTTTTTCTTTTTTTCTTTTTTCTATTCTATTCCATTCCATTTTTTTTCTTTTTTCTATTCTATTCTATTCCACTCATTTTTTCTTTCTTCTTTTTAATTCTATTCTATTCTATTCTTCTTTTTATTCTATTCCACTCATTTTTTTCTTTTTCTTTCTTCTTTTCTTCTTTTTTCCATTCTATTCTGTTCCACTCGTTTTTTTCTTTTTTTCTTTTTTCTATTCTATTCCATTCCATTTTTTTTCTTTTTTCTATTCTATTCTATTCCACTCATTTTTTCTTTCTTCTTTTTAATTCTATTCTATTCTATTCTTCTTTTTATTCTATTCCACTCATTTTTTTCTTTTTCTTTCTTCTTTTCTTCTTTTTTCCATTCTATTCTGTTCCACTCGTTTTTTCGTTTTTCTATTTTATTCCACTCATTTTTTTATTTTTTTATTTTATTTTTTCTATTCTATTCTATTCTACATCCACCAGAACACTTAAGTAAACAAACTCCATTTCCCAGAAGCCACCACACCTACTCCGACGCGCTCTCTCTCCGTCGCTCGTTCCCACACGCCTCTTTTCCCCTTTCTGGGAAAGGGAGTTTCCTTCCTAGGGTGAAACCCAGCCGCGTCTAGGCAAAGTTATCGCTTCTTTGAACTACCCTTCCCGAAAGCCCTCGCAGCAACCCTCACACTTTCGCCTTCCCTCGCGCGCCCGCCGGCTCCCTTCTCCCTGCGCTTCTTGGGAAATGTAGTGACGAGCGGGACTGCCGTCTTCGAACGCGGGCCGGCGCGCGCCCCCGTCCAGACTACCAATCCCGGCGTGCCTTGGCCCGGCGGGAAGGTCCGCCATTTTGTTTTCGCCTCAAGAGGGCTCAAGATGGCGGCGCCGGTATCTGAGGCGACGAGCGGCCTGTCAGCGCGGGCCGCCCCGCGGTGGCCTTGATAGTCGCGGCGGCGGCGGCGCCATGGACCTGCGCCTGGCCGTGTACAACGCGGCCCGGGAGGGGAAGCTGAAGCTGCTGCAGAAGCTGCTGGGCGGCCGCGGCCGGGAGGAGCGTCAGCGTCTGGCGGCGGGCCCGGGTGGCGCGGAAGGCCCGCCGTTGCTGATCGCTTCCCGCCACGGTCACCGCGAGGTGGTGGAGTACCTGGTGGACCACTGCGGCGCGCGGGTGGGCGCGGGCGGGTCGGTGCGCTTCGACGGGGAGACCATCGAAGGGGCCCCGCCGCTGTGGGCCGCCGCCGCCGCCGGGCACCTGCCGGTGGTGCGGAGCCTGCTGGAGCGCGGCGCCTGCGTCAACCAGACCACGCTGACCAACTCGACGCCGCTGCGGGCGGCCTGCTTCGACGGGCACCTGGCCGTGGTGCGCTACCTGGTGGGCGAGTGCGGCGCCGACCTGGAGGTGGCCAACCGGCACGGCCACACCTGCCTGATGATCGCCTGCTACAAGGGCCACGCCGACATAGCCCGCTACCTGCTGGAGAGGGGCGCCCAGGTCAACCGTCGCAGCCTGAAGGGCAACACGGCCCTGCACGACTGCGCCGAGTCTGGCAGCCTGGAGATCCTTCGCCTGCTGTTGGCTCGCCGGGCAGAGATGGAGCGGGATGGCTATGCCATGACCCCGCTGCTGGCCGCCAGCGTCACCGGGCATGCCAACATTGTGGAGTTCCTCATCCGGGGGGCGCTGGAGGAACCCCAAAGCCGAGACGCCGAGGAGGAGGAGGAAGAGACAGAGGATCAGCAAGGAGAGGAGGAAGAGGAGGTGGAGGATGAGACCGGCGGATCCCACGTCTACTGCACCCGAGAGGCCGCGGTGGAGGCGCTGGAGCTGCTGGGCGCCACCATGGTGGACAAGAAGCGCGACCTGCTAGGTGCCCTGAAGCACTGGCGCCGGGCAATGGAGCTGCGTCTCCGAGGGGGTGAGGGTCTCTCCAAACCGGAGCCTCGGCAGCGGGTGCTGGCTTACGACTACGCCCAAGAAGCGAGCAGCATGGAGGAGCTTGAATCGCTCATCACGGATCCAGATGAGATGAGGATGCAGGCCTTGTTGATCCGAGAACGTATCCTGGGACCGTCTCACCCGGATACCTCGTATTATATCCGCTACCGGGGGGCTGTCTATGCCGATTCGGGCAACTTTGAGCGATGCATTAACCTGTGGAAGTACGCCCTCGAGATGCAGCAGGGCAACCTGGAGCCTTTGAGCCCCATGACGGCCAGCAGCTTCCTCTCTTTTGCCGAGCTCTTCTCGTACGTTCTGCAGGACCACTCGAAGGGCGCCTTAGGGACTCAGCTGGGTTTCTCTGACCTCATGGTGGTTCTGAGCAAAGGGGTCCGCGAGGTTGAGAGGGCCCTCCAGCACCGGAAGGACCCGGTGGCGGATGCTTCCCAGTTCACCAAAGCCTTGGCCATCATCCTCCACTTGGTCTTTTTGCTGGAGAAAGTGGAGTGCTCTCCCGAGCAGGAGCACCAGAAGCGCCAAACCATCTACCGCTTGCTGAAGTGTCACCCGCGAGGCAAGAACGGCTTCACCCCTTTGCACATGGCGGTGGACAAGGACACGACAACGGTGGGCCGCTACCCAGTGGGGAAATTCCCTTCTCTCCACGTGGTGAATCTCCTGCTGGAGTGCGGTGCCGACCCGGACAGTCGGGATTACGACAACAACACCCCGCTGCACATAGCTGCACGGAACAATTGCCCCCTCATCATGAGCGCCCTCATGGAGGCCGGAGCTCACATGGATGCGACCAACGCTTTCAAACAGACGGCCTACGAGCTCCTTGACGAGAAGCAGCTCACCAAGGCCATGATGCAGCCTTTTAATTACATCACCTTACAGTGCCTTGCCGCCCGAGCTCTGGATAAGCACAAGATCCCTTATAAGGGTTTCATCCCCGAAGAGTTGGAAGCCTTCATTGAGCTGCATTAGCCAAGAAGGACTCTACTCTCTACCGGTCTCTTCCTAGACCCATTGCGGCCGGCAGGGAGAGGACTTGGATTCACGGTCTTCCTGGGGTCTGGATTTTAAAAGCTTTAGTTTGCACTTGGCCAGCTTACGTGGTCTTTGTCTTCCTTCTGTCCAGCCCCTGACATGGAGAAGGCATCTTTTGCCCAAACGCAAAAGTGGCCTCGCTGTTTGGGATCTACTTAAGTAGATGACAGGCTCTACTGCAGGGGTATCCAACCTTGGCCACTTTATGACTTGTGGACTTCAACTGTCAGAATTCTGTGGACGTCAACTCCCAGAATTCACAAATCATAAAATGGCCAAGGTTGGAGACCCCTCCTCTACTACTGCAGTACTTCTCAACTTCGGCCACTTTAAGATGGGTGGACTTCAACTCCCAGAATTCTGAGAGTTGAGCTCCACTCATTTTAAAGTGGCCCAAGGTGGATAAACGCTGCCTTACTCCCTCTACGGGTCTGTCCCTAATCTGTCTTTGAAAGCCCCCCTCAAATTATTCTCCCTGCCCTTCCAGGCAAAGCCAAGGAGTTGAATTTGGTCCACTTCTCATTTTACATTAATTTACTCCCCTTTTGGGACACTGCAAAAAAATAAAATAACATTGGCTAGATTCAGTTTGCTGGAGCTTTGCCAGGGCCCCCCAAGACAACCTCCGGGGCTGACCTGTTGCTGCAAAGTTCCTCCAATCTTTTCTCAGCCCTGCCCCATCCTCTTTGTGTTCCTGTGAGGCAATAGGGGGCTGCCGGATCTGATTTTGTGACCACAGTGGCCACGTGCAAGATAGAGGAATGTTTTTTGCATGGCCTTTTAGCGTGCACGTTAGTTGAGCTTTTAAAGTTCTTCCATGTTGCAGCCTTCCTTTTCGAAGACGCAAGAATGGACTAAGGCAAACCCACCAAGTCTTAACAATGTTCAGCCTTGTAACTTAAGGGGGGGGGGGGGGAGGAACAGTCTTCATTTTGAGCAGTAGGCTATTTGCTTCTTTGCATGGTTGATCCAAGCTGGATGCAGTGAGGTTTGAGTTTCTTTTTGTTGAATTCCCCCTGGATTTCAGTTCTTGCTTCCACCGGCTCGTAACATCAGCTCGGATTTTGCGGGCTGTTTTCAAAGCTGGTGGCAATCATTGTATTTTTATTTGGCTGCTGGCTTTTCTCGTCAGCGGAGTGAACCCTGCACTGTAGGCAGACCAGGCTGTAAAAGGTTCCCCAGATTGTGCAATCTGATCAAGCCATTTATTTTTCCTCTCCAGAAAAAGAGAAACAGCGTGTTTTTGACCCAATCACTAGCCAAAAAAAACCCTCTGTTCATTTACATCAGAGGTCTCCAAACTTGACCACTTTAAGACTGGTGCACTTCAACTCCCATAATTCCTCAAGCCACTATGCTGGTTGAGGAATTCTGGGAGTTGAAGTCCACCACTCTTAAAGCGGTCAAGTTTGGAGACCCTCGATTTGTGTCTTTCTGGCTGGGATGCCCCCAGTTTTCCTGGAAAGGCTTAAGAACAGAAGGCGATTGAGTTCATCGTCCAAAATTATCTCTTTGCGGCCTCTGTAAAGGTGAAGGGACAGATGCTTTTTAAAATCTCCCAGAAGCCAAAGAAAATGTGCTGAAAACCTATTTTTGCACTGTGGGCCTGCCCAGGTTTACTTCCCATAAAGATTTCCCATTAGTTTACTCCCACTAAAAATTGTGCCTAATAACCCACCAAATCAAGCAGAGGCAAGTTAAATGCTTACACTGTGGCTTCCCAGTTTCTTCACATGTCCTCGCCTTCCTTAACCCTTCAGGCTGGGCAGGAAATGTATTCATCCCTGCAAGAAATGGGTTGCAACTTTTAATTCTTAGTATTAGTCGCTTCGGCCCCTTAAACTCGACTATCAAGCAATGATTTATTTATTTTTAATTATGTAAAGGGCAGAAATGGATGTGGAAGGATAGATGAATAGCTCACAAATCCACACCCTCACTCAGAGTTGATTCTTTTTGGTGTGTCCTGTGAATTCTTCTTCTATGCAGGCTGCGTAGTTGGGGTTGAGAGGCTGCATTAGGCGAGAGGAAACTAGTGGCAAGGTGGGTGAGTGGACAGATGGACGGACAGACAGGTAAACATGACTTGGCGGGATTGAGAAGGCCTGATGTTTGCGTTGGGATCTTGAAGGACCTTTCTTGTCCCTACTCTCAGGTTCTACCTCGCTTACCGACCTCAGTGTTACGGCGGTTGTAAGGTGGCCAAGGCTGTTGATGGTTGCATGACTTCTGGACCATCTTAACTCTTCATAGCAGCAGGACAGGTGAAGGTCAGAGGAGGCTGAAGTAAAGGATGCCAACAGGTGGCTGTCATCATCTTTGGTGCTTGCTTATGTCCAGATACTTTTTTTTTCAGATCAAACAAACCCATCCTGGGTATCAGAAACCATTTCGAAGAGCGTTTCTCAACTTCAGGAACTTTTAAGAAGGGTGGGCTTCCACATGGCTGGCTGAGAAATTCCAGGAGTTGAATCCCACCCTTTTTAAAAAAATTCCTGAAGTTGAGACACACAGCTTCAGGGGTCTTCCTTCAAAAAGACTCGGTTAAACGGTCTACCAGCTGCATGTAGGCTTGATGACTGCCTCACCAAAGAGAGAAATTGATCAGACCAGAAAGTTTCAGAATGTAGAGTCCATCCCCGTCCCACCCCCCCAAGTTAAATCTTGAAGCAGATCTGATCATCATCCCCTCTGGACCTTAGTTGGAGGCATCATTTGGAGCATAGCTGGCTGGGGAATTCTGGGAGTTGAAGTCCACAGGACTTAAAGTCGCCAAGTTTGAGAAACACTGTTTTAAGAGATCAAATTTGAATCCATCTCTAATTTTGTTCTGCTTTGAAGCAGAAGGGAGGGGGGGGGGAACAGTATCAGCTGATGCCTGAGGGTGGTAAAAGATGTTTTTTTTTTCTCTTGGACATCAAAGGAGCAAACCACCCCAAAGGTTTTGGATTCCTGGTTTGGGCAGGGTGGGGCAGCAAATGGTCAATATTTGGTGTTTGTGTGGGGATGCGTTTGGAGACTAGAGAGGTGACTTTGGAGAATCATTTCTTCATCTTCACACAGCCCAGGGATAACAAGAAGCAGAGTCTTAAATTGCCTTGCATAGTATTTCAGCCTCTGCAGCTTTAAGATGATTGTGCTGGCTGGGGAATTCTGGGAGTTGAAGTCCAATCATCTTAAAGCTGCAGAGGTTGAGAAACAGCTGCTTTAGGGACTCAAGAGAACTACAGAAATCTCAGGGTATTTTTTTTTCCCTCCGTGAATTTTGCAGCTTTGGGTTCTTGCAGTTTTTAAAAGCAAACAGAATATTAGCAAGTTAAAGCAAAGGAAATTTCAGGCTGCCGTTTTGTTTTTGGAGGGGGTTTGTTGCAAAGAGTGGAGTTGATTTGGCAATCCTGGCAGAGAAAGAAATGCACAAACCGAGTGTGCTACACTTGAGAGCCAACCTTCCTAACTTGAAGTCAATAAAGTTATACCGACAGTGAAAAATCAAGAAGAAAATGTCATGCTGCTAAAAAAAATACACAATTGTGTCTCAGACTCTTCTGTTAGTCTTCATACGGGCGTGTGGCTAGAGGTGTTTGCTTTAATATACAGGTGGTCCTCAACTTACAACAGTTTTGCCTCTGGAATTATGGTCACAAGTCATGCTGGTGTTCACTTGATTTTCCAGCCTCTTTTAGGACGGTTGTTAAGGGAATGCAAAAAGGGCAGTCGTTAAACAAATCCATTGTTCACAATGGGTGTTTTCACCCCAAAGTTTTGCAAATTGTGGGTGTGTGATTGCAGGACACTAAATGCCAGCCAGTTGCCAAGCACCCAAGATGTGATCATGTGATTTTGGGAGGGGCCATGGGAATTCCAAATCTGGTTTGTCAGTAACTGGGGAAGTCCGTTGAAACTACGAGCAGTCATCAGTTGAGGACTACCTGTATGTGGTGACATTTTGGATCCTGAGTTAAGACACCTGCATTTCTTCAGAGTCTGGCATTTATTTTGGGGGGGACGGGGACGGACGAATTACAAATGGAAGAATCTGGTAGCAGGATCCAATTCTATTGGGCTACCTCATGTCGTAGTGCCCCATCTAATCCACTGATGATATTAGCTACTTTGGTAATGAAATGCCTGCAAGAAAACAACTCAGTTCAGAGCACCCAGGACCCCACATTCAACCTTGAATTACCAATACCCGACATTCCTTTCTGGCACTGATGAGGTTACCCAGCTGGGTCATGAAACGCATGCAAGAAAACAACGCAGCTCAGAGAGCACTAAGGAATCCGCAGTGAACTTCTCCCCATGCAAGAATCTGGGTTTCTGCTGAGCACCTGGTAGCTCAGATGCTGCCTAAAACCGGGATATTCTGTTTACCAGGCAGGACAAATTTAATATGAACTGCTCCTTAAATGTAACTTTACAAGGAAAAGAACGAGTCCCTCATTCTGCTAATCCCCATTTACGCATTGATTCGTATCTTACTGGTATTGTTTAGCACTGGTAAAACTGGTGTAAAGTTTTAGCTGGGGAATTCTGGGAGTTGAAGTCCACAAGTCTTACCAAGCTTGGATGCTCCTGCTTTAGATGCTCCCCTGAATATAACATATCTAGTAGAAGCAATGATCCTCTGCCAGTTTGTGGGGTGGGGGCAGAAAAGGCGAGATGCCCGTTGTGGCATTGCAGTTTAAGCCCCACATTTTTATAAATAGCTGAAGACGAGCGGAAGAGAGGAAAAACAACCCCCACTCAACCCAGCCCCAGAGCTCTTTTCCAAAGAAGGGAAACCCATATTTCCTTGCAGTGCCAAAAAAAAAATCCCTAATTTTTGATGATAAATACACAACTTTGCCCCTGAGTGGATGTATTAAAACACAGTGTGTCATCTTCTTTAATGCCACTTCTCTGGACTTTCTCTGGGAACTGGACCGTGTCCTTCCTTTTCCTCAGATCTGATGAAATGCAGAAAGAAGGGAGGAATTGGGACTGGGGTCTTAGCATTATAGCAGCTCCTGGCTTTTCCAGGGACAGTCAAGTGAAAATAGAGGTAGTGTTGAGGTACACACCCATGTTCCTGACACACACCCTTCTCTCTCCCCATCTCCCTGCTTCCCTCCACCTGAGCAACGTGATGTATGGATTTCATATTTTAACTTTCATATTTCAACTTCAGATTCTTATTTTACCAGTAGCATTTACCACTGGTAAAACGTCCGAAGTTTTAGAGAGGGGCGTCCAACCTTGGCAACTTTTAAGACCTATGGACTTCAACTCCCAGAATTGGCTGGGGAATTCTGGGAGTTGAAATCCACATTTTCGCTATCTTGGAAGCTAAAAAAAGCTCTCGATTGCTACGCCCTGTCTTAAGCCATGGCTTAAACCTGGCTATATGGAGTAAGCCACAATTCAGTTCAGACACACCAAGCTCTAAGATCCCTTATGCCAGGGGTGTCCAAACTTGGGAACTTTAAGACTTGTGGACTTCAACTCCCAGAATTCCCCAGCCAGCCTCTCCTTTTGAAGTCTTGGCTGGGCTGCAAAATGGCATTCCACTCTCCCTTTTCTAAAGAGCATGGAAGGATCCCAAAACTCCTGTCTCCCAAATTGCAAAATTAAACATATAGGCAGTCCTCTTCATAGGACCACAACTGAGGTATTTCCCTTCCTAAGCAAGACAGTTGTGAGGTGAGTTTTGCCCCCTTTTTACCACAGTTTTACCACCTTGCTTGCCACAGTTGTTAAGTTCCTGCAATTGTTAAGCGAGCAGCATGGTTGTTAAGTGAATCTGATTTCCCCATTGGCCTTGCGTCTTGGAAGGTCGCAAAAGGGGATTGCACGACCCCGGGGACACCGCAACCGTCATAAATAGGAACCGCAGTGAGCAAGAGTCTGAATTTTAATCACACGACCACAGGCGTATTGCAACAATCGTAAATGTGAAAAATGGTCCCTTTTTCCCTTGTAACTTTGAACAAAACAAAGGGTTCTAAGTCGCTCACTACCTCTAATGCATTCTGTCCTTTACGAGTCCCTGTGGGGGGTTTGCAAAGAGGAGATGGTCACCCATGTAGCTTGGGTGGACTTCAGGTCCCTCTGTGCTGTTCCATTCAAGGTCCTAGTTCTTGTTGGTCCTTACATCTTCCTTCGCACAACGTTGCAAGTCAAAGTGGCCCCTTCTGTTGTGGCCCGCCAGCAGAGCTGGCAGCAGATTCGGACAGTGAGGAGGTTGGAGCCAGTCCTGGAGACTGGGGAAGGCTCTGATGAGGGCTCTGTGTCGGAGGCAGAGAGGGGTCCAGAGCCGTATGCCAGTTATCAGCTGCCTTCAGAGTCAGACATCAGTGAAGCAGAAGAACAGCTGGAGCCTGTTCCCAGTATGCGCATGCGCAGAGTTGCCAGACGAAGGGAACAGCTAAAGAACAGGGGTCGACTTGGGAGTAAGGCCACAGGTGGATGGTGAATTGCCCCTCCCAGAGGAAATAAAAGAGGAGCGAAAGGGGAGGGGAGTTTGCAGGAGACAATTAGTTCACTTAATTGGTTTGTGACTCTGGGGGACTCCTTGCCAGGTTTTGCAGATATCGGCCTGGCAGCTCTCCAAGCCAGATAAGGTCTGTGACTGTAAATCCTCCCTTGAAAGACTTTGCTGGATGTGAATGAGCAGAATTCACGTGAAATTAATAAAAGGATTTTTTGTCGGGACAAGGATTTTGCTTCATGCTCTCGGGAAGCCTCGGTCAAAACACCTTCCCTCGACAAGATCACTAAGTTTAAGTTTTATTAGATTTATAGACCGCCCCATCTCTCCCCGAAGGGACTCGGGGCGGTGTACAGACATCTCAATAAAAAACCATATACAAAATTAAATACCCTTAAATTCCCGTAAAATCAAATTAAACAATAGGCTGTACAAAGTGATAAAAATTAAAAACAACCTAAAAACTCACCCCTAAAAATTTAAAATACAGACTTGAGGGACTAAACTGGGATTAGGCCAGGCCAGCTAAATTGAACAGGTGGGTTAATGCTTCTGATTAGGAAATTTTAAGACATTTTTCTCCTGTCTTCTTTCATCCATCTCGTTTCCATTCTTTGGGGTTGTCCTCCTTTTCCGCCACCGGTGCCCTCTCAACGGTCTCATCGGCCGTGCCAACCATTGGGTTGCTTCTTTCCACCTGCATGTTGCTATAGTTACCGATCTGAACCATCTGGGCATTCTGGATGATGAGCTGGGGGGCTGGCATTGTGTTGGGAGAACCCACCGAGGACAGGAACGGATGGGAGAAGGAAGCCTGGTCCAGCCCCAGTTTCACGAAGGACGTGGCAGGAGGAGGAAAGACTTGAGGCTCATTGCCTGCTTGGGCTTGCATTCTTGACATCTCCCCCACCAGTGGTTGAACTGTTGACTGAAATTTGAGGAGAGCGAGACGTTGCTCTAGCCTTAAGTTTTCTTGTTCCCGTTCTCGCTCCTCCTCTCTTTCCTGGATCTGCCTCAGGAGGTCCCAGGTGGCCTTTTTCTCCCGGATCACCTTTGGAGTGAAGGTCTTCTTCACCCTCTTCTCAAACACGGGAGAGTTTTCACACAAGGGCACCAGGGAAGCGAGCATGAAGGGCATTTCCATGGAATTTACTGAATGTTCCTCAGGCACAAACGGAATGACTGAGTTCCTCTTGCAACAGCGGGTGAGGGAGTCCATCAAAGCCGTGTCGCGTTGATAGTCACACAGGCGGCCCCTGAAGTTCCTGGTCAGGAGCACGAGCGTGAAGGCCGAGTGGTCCAGGGCGTTCTGGAAACAGTTGAGCTGGCCACGCCCAGGGACGAGGAAATCTTCATTGAAGGTGGCCCCGTTGGAGACACCCAAGGCCTCCAAGCGTTCCTTCACCCGGCAAGCCACCAGCTCGTCTTCTGCAGCATGCAGGACCACAAAGGTGTAGAACTGCCTTTCATCGTCGGGTGGGACCACCGAAGAAGAAGGTTCTGAGCTACAAGAGGGGAGACCTGAAGTAGAAGACGACAAAGAAGAAGACAGCAGAGGTCCAAAACTCGTGATTGGCGCTGGAGCAGAGGAACGGGGCGTACCATTTCCTGCAGAAGGTGCTGAACCCGGCTTCTGCAGAGACGGGGCCTGAAAAGTCTGCGTCAGATCTCCTGATAGTGCTGGTTTTGGGGGGGGTGGACCCTGGGCAGATGCCGCGGGGGACTCTGTGATTTTGGAGTCAGGCGGTAAACCGGGACCTCTGGAATTTGATAGAGAAGGTTTTCTTGAATTGGCAGAGCAGCTGTTGGCCAATGATAGAGATCTGGTCTTTTCTCCTTTGCCGGTTGTTGGTAGAGGCAAGGAGCCTCCTGTCTTGGGAGGGCTGTCGGAGGTTATTGAACTCTCGCTGATCTTAAGGTCGCTGATGTAGAAGATGGGGCTACCTGTAGAACGTAAAGACTGAGGCTTATCGGGAGGAGAAGAGCTGTCAATTGACCCCGGACTGCTGCTCCTGGCCGGAGTCAACTCACATCGACCTGAGGCCAAAGCTCCGATATTTTCCCTGGGCACCGTTGAGATGAACTGCAGACCACACTTCTCCATAGCTTCATCCAGAAGACCTTTGAGTTGGGCTCCTTCAAGGTGGCTTGCTTTAAAAGCTCGGACAGCTTCTCTGTAGGCTTCGTCTCGGGCCAGCGGGTCACAGAGCTTCTCATCAACCAAGAGTGAGTAGATCTCTGCCACGGATTGGGCCACCATGGCATGGTCCTTCTGGAGTGGCTCCGGGGTTGTCCTCGTTGCTCCCCCCGTGCCCCAGAGGCTTTGGGAGAGGTGGAGGGCCACCATGTCGTCCCTGAAGCTGTCGAGATGCACCCTTGCTTCATCGTCTCTCCCCAAGGACCACAGGATCATGACGTGCAGGAGATGGCAGCTTTTCTGGTCTTGGTGCAGGCAGCTCAGCTTGTGCTTGTATTGAATCAGCCTCTCTGCTGGGATCCCTTCTAGGATCTGGAGGATCCCTTCAAAGCCTCCATCTGCCTGGGAAGCCCCAGCCATCCTGGGCAAAGCCGGGCCCAAATTGAAGGGCATGTCGTGGGTGGCCCCAGCAGAGGAAGGGCACAGCTCCCCAAACCTCATCAAAGGTGGGAGACAACCAGGGAGCCTTCAATGTCTGACGTCTTCTAGGGAAAAATATTTGAAATGTTGTGGAATAAGCGAGCATCGGAATTTTGGCCAAACTTGTAGGCTGGGAAAAAAAGAAAGAAAGAAAGAAGAGAATGAAATCGAACTGTTTGGGAAGCCTGGATGAATGAAATGAAATGAATGAAAAATAAACAGATAAATGCATATATATATGTACCCTGTTTCCCTGAAAATAAGACCTCTCCAGCTACCGTATTTTTCAGACTATAAGTTGCACCATGATTTTGAAGAGGTAATTTTTTTTAAAAAAAGTTTTTGCACTCTGCAAGCATCTCAAACCCTCTGCACGCCTCGTTTTTTTGCAAAAGAAAAAAAAAGGTGGCATGCAGAGATTTGGGAGACTCTTAGAGTGCATCTGGGGACTGGGGGGGGCAGAAATGAGCAAAAACGGCCCTCCCCAGCCCCCAGGAGCACCCTGGAAACCTCCCAAGCCCTCTGCACGTCCATTTTTGCAAAAGGGGCGGGGTTTCGGGAGGCCATAAATGCTGTATTCAGTGTATAAGACACAATCAGATTTTCACCCACTTTTTTGAGGGAAACAGGTGTGTCTTATACTCTGAAAAATCGGGCTTTTGAGCGCAACACAGCAGCAGCCGTGAGGTGACCACGCTTGCCGCTTCCTGCACCTCAAAAATAATAAGACCTCCCCCAAAATAAGCCCATGTGCTTATGGGGGGGGGGTCAAAAAGGGTAACATAGATACCGTATTTTTTGGACTATAAGACACACCAGAGTATAAGACGCACCATGATTTTGAAGAGGTAATTTTTTTAAAAAAAGTTTTTGCACTGCACGCCTCCCAAGCTCTCTGCACACCTCGTTTTTTCCACACAAAAAATGGGGGGGTATGCAGAGCTTTGGGAGACTTGTAGTGTGCTCCTGGGGGCTGGGGGGGGGAAACGAGCAAAAAATGGGCCGTTCTTCGCAAAAATGGGCCGTTTTGGGGGGGTGGGGGGGAAAGGACATGCAGAACTTTGGGAGGCTCTTAGGGTGCTCCTGGGGGCTGGGGGGGGGCAAAAATGAGCAAAAACGGTCCTCCTCAGTCCCCAGGAGCACTCTGGAAGCCTCCCAAACCCCCTGCACGGCCATTTTTGCAAAGGGGGCGGGGTTTCGGGAGGCCATAAATGCTGTATTCAGTGTATAAGACACACCCAGATTTTCACCCACTTTTTTGAGGGAAACAGGTATGTCTTATACTCTGAAAAATACGGTAATAAGCCCAATCGAGCTTTTGAGCACAACACAGCAGCAGCCATGAGGTGACCACGCTCGTCGCCTCCTGCACCTCAAAAATATTAAGACCTCCCTGAAAATAAGGCCAAGCGCTTATTTCGGGGGTCAAAAGAATTTAAGGCCCTGTCTTATTTTTGGGAAAACACAGTACATACGTAGGTACATACACATACCAACATAAATAATTCTGCTTCATTGGAGATACTTAAGGAAGGGGCAGATCTGATACAGGGAGTTCTCGACTTACTACAGTTTCGTTTAGTGACCGAAGTTACTCCGAGGCTGAAAAAAGTGACGACCGCTGCAGCATCCCCAGGATCACATGATCAACATTCAGATGCTTGACAACCGGTTCATACATACGGCCGTTGTTGTGTCCAAAGTCACGTCATCTCCTTTTTGCGACCAGCAAAGCTAACGGGGAAGCCGGATTCGGCTGAATGAAAGCAACTACCGTATTTTTCGGAGTATAAGAAGTAAAAGCTTTTGGAGAGGAAAACAAAAGAAATCTGCCTCCGTCTCCCAGCCATTTGCCTCCTTGCAGCCAACAGCAAACAGTACAGACGATGTACATTGTTTATGATGTTACATTTCAGATTATACTTGTACAGATGCTGTTCAAATGGATGTGGCTTTCTGGAAGTATGGTTATTGTCTGCTATTTAAAAGGAGATACAATAGCACTCTTCAGATCAAGCATTTTTTTAAAAAAGCTTCATTTTGTTAAGCTGTCTAGAACAATAATAAAGCAGTCTTTAAAAAAGTAAGTCTAATAATTTGAACATTCTATAGGCATATTGACTTACCTCCTTGCAGCAAACAGTAAACAGCCTGATTAGCACAAGAAAAAAAATCTGCCTCCCAGCAATTTGCCTCCTGGAGCAAACAGCAAGTTTCACTTTCAATTTCAGCATGATGGGCTGGTTCAGGATGCAGGGATTGCCATAGACCAGCGATGGCGAGCCTTTTTTTGGCTCGTGTGCCATATGTGGGGGGAGCGCAGGGGGGTCGTGTGCGGGCGTGCTGCACCCATAATGCAATGTGCGACACAGTGTGCATGTGTGCACTACATGCGCAGCCCCCCCCCCATTTTTTACATGCTTTTTTTGCCCTCCCCAAGCTCCAGAGGCTTTATAGGAGCCTGGGGAGGGCGAAAACGGCCTTCCCCGCCCCCCCCGGAAGCCCTTCGGAGCCTTCAGGGACCTTTAGGACGCTTCCCTGAAGCCTCCGGAGCAGTCAAAATGACGCTCCGAGCAAACTGGAAGTCCGTTCTTGAACTTCCGGTTTGCCCGTAGGGCCATTTTTTTGCACTCCGGAGGCTTCAGGGAAGCTCATTAAGCCTCCGGAGGGGGCAGGGGAGGCTCTTTTTGCCCTCCCCAGGCTCCTATAAAGGCTCTGGAGCCTGGGGAGGGCGAAAAATGGCTTTAAAAAAGGGTGAACTCAGCTGGCCAGTGCATGTATGCGCGCTGGCCAGCTGACAGGGCAGCGCCTTGCGTGCCCTGACAAATGGCTCCACGTGCCACCTGTGGCATGCGTGCCACAGGTTCGCCATCACTGCCATAGCCTATTGCTGCCTCTGCAAGTCCCATTTTCCCCATTTGCTGCAAGGAGGTAAACTGCTGGGAGGCAGAGGCCAAAGGGTGGGGGATGGTGGGTGAGTGGGGCTACACTCAGTGCATAAGACTCACCCAAATTTTCACTCTCTTTTAGAGGTCCTTCTTAATACTCCGAAAAATACAGTACTTGCAACCCTAATGCCAGGCTCCATTCGGGTTCTACGTCAATTACTCCCAGTATGCTACCCCCCTGGGGGAGAGGAAGTACCTCACCTGGACCAAAATCAATTCCCCAATTGTTAATATCACTTTATAAGGGCTTGGTAATGCCACACTTGGAATCCGGCATTCAGTTTTGGTCGCCACGATGTGAAAAAGATGTGGAGATTCTAGAAAGAGTGCAGAGAAGAGCAACAAAGAGGATTAGGGGACTGGAGGCTAAAACATAGGAAGAACGGTTGCAGGAACTGGGTATGTTTAGCTTAAGAGAAAGAAGGACTAGGGGAGACATGATAGCAGTCTTCCAATATCTCAGGGGTTGCCACAAAGAAGAAGGAGTCAAACTATTCTCCAAGGCACCTGAGGGCAGAACAAGAAGCAATGGGTGGAAACTAATCAAGGAAGGAAAGGGAAAGAAGAAAGGGAAAGGAGAGGAAGAAATGGAGGGGAGGTAAGAGTAGAAGAGAGGATAGGGAAGGAGTGGGGAAGAGGAAGAGGAAGTAGAGAATGGAAAGGAGAGGAGGAAAGAAGAAATAGAAGGAAAGAAGAAGGGAGGGAAGGAGAAAAGAAGAAGGAAGGAGGAGGAGGGTTGTTATAAAATAAGATGGACGGAAGGGATGGAAGAAAAGCAACCTCGATTATATTTTTATAATATAATAGTATAATATTATGTTTTAGGAGGAGGAAAAGCTGTTATAAATGTTAAAAGATAAAACATATTATTAATGAGAGTTATGAGATTGTATATTTGTGAATGTATGTATGAGAAATAAAAATAAAAAAAACTTTTTCAAAAAAAAAATAGTTAAGGAGAAAAGCAACTTAGAACTGAGGAGAAATTTCCCGACAGTGAGAACCATTAATCAATGGAACAACTTGCCACCAGAAGTTGGAAATGCTCCAACACTGGAAGTTTTTAAGAAGATGTTGGGCAACCATTTGTCTGAAGTGGTGTAGGGTTTCCTGCCCAAGCAGGGGGTTGGACTGGAAGACCTCCAAGGTCCCTTCCAACTCTGTTATTCTATATTCTACAATCCTGGAGGGAGAAGGAAAGATTCAAACGTGGCGGCAAAACTTGCCATGAATCTCCGTCCTTTCCTAGCCAGCTCACCCGGTGCCTTTGTGGCCGGAAGAAAATTCTTCAAACACGGTGAGGCAAGATAAGACAAGTTGGGTTCATTCTTTCATCGCTAAGCTTGAAAATTCCCAACCTGGTTTGTCTTGTTTTTTAAGGGTTCTGGAAAGAACAGAAGACATCAATATGCCAGGATCTTCTCAAGATTTTGGGTGCAGCCCTCAACCACCTCCAAAGAGTTGTAACCGAGTCATAAATCGCCCTGCACCAGAAGAGGAAAATTACTAAGTGCATAGCTGGATAGAAAGTGTAGATGCCAGTCTATTGAGCTCAGGTTATTTTCGTGGGTGATAGTATAGAGAATGTAGACATTTCCTGGTGGTCTCCTATCCCCATATTGCAGGCAGTCTTCTACTTATAATCACAACTGAGCCCAAAATTTCCCTCGCAAAGCTAAACAGTGGATAAGTGAGTTTTGCCCCGTTTCACGACCTTTCGCCACCGTGATTAAGCAAATCGTTGCCGTTGTTCACTTAGTAACGTGGTTGTTAAGCGAATCCCCATTGATTTTGCTTGTCAGAAGGTGATCAGGATAACGCAATGATCATAAATATGGGCCGGTTGCCAAGTGGCCAAATTTTGATCATGTGACTATGGAGTTGCTGCAACAGACGTTAGTCTGAAACACGGTCACAAGTCAGTTTTCAGAGCCGTTGTAACTTTAAATAGTTGCTAAATGGACTGTTGTAAATTGAGGACAATCCCTATTTTGATCTGGCTTAGTTTATTGAACCTTAAACAAATTCAAATCAAATTAAATAGAATTTTCACCCTGGCGTCATCTTACAGGTAGTCCTCGACTTACGACCACAATTGAATCCAAAATTTATGTTAAGCGAGTCATTTGTAAAATGCATTTTGCCCCATTTTGCGACTTTTCTTGCCACAGTTGTTAAGTGAATCCCGTGTTTTTTAAATTATTGACGTGGTTGTTAAGTGACGCCGGCTTCCCCGTTGACTTTGTTTGTCAGGCGGTCGCAAAAGGGAACCCTGGGACACTGCAGCCGTCGTAAAAAGGAACCAGTTTCCAAACATCCGAATTGTGATCACACGATCATGGAGATGCTGCAAAGGTCGTAACTGTGAAACACGGTCACAAGTCATATTTTTCAGCGCCGTTGTAACTTCGAACGGTCATTAAACAAACTGTTGTAAGTCAAGGACTACATATATTAGTTATGGAAAGCGGCCCCTTGACATGACACGCAACAGCAAATGGGGGCCAGCGGTAGAGAAAAAACTCCCACCCTCTTTAAGCAAAAGAGAAGGAAAGTCAAGGCCGGCTGGATGTGGGGAACATGGGTACATGTCTTGCGTGTTTCATGGCAACATTGTGCGAGTGCTTCGCCTTTGGCTACTTCCCTCATCTTATATAGCACACCTAGATGTTCAGAGTGGTCTCCTTTCCCAAGTACCAATAGCGGTGCCCTTGCTTCTATGGAGGAACATTAAATTCTGTAATTGTTGTTAGAAATGTTGTATAGCAGGAGTGTGAAACACAAGGTCCGTGGCTGCTTACAGCCCATGATGTGGTTGGATCCGGCCCACAGGACCATCCTGGAAAATGTATGGGGTCGGTCCACATGGCTTTGGCCTGGTCTATCCAATGTGAAGATGAAACATCGGGCCAGCAGTTTGGGGAGCGGCTTCAAGCTGGCCATGCCCACCCAGTCAGCCACAATCAGTACGTGGTGTTAAGCTGGCCATGCCCACCCAGTCAGCCACAATCAGTACGTGGTGTTAAGCTGGCCATGCCCACCCAGTCAGCCACAACCAGTGAGTGGTGTTAAGCTGGCCACGCCCACCCAGTCAGCCACAACCAGTGAGTGGTGTTAAGCTGGCCACGCCCACCCAGTCAGCCACAACCAGTGAGTGGTGTTAAGCTGGCCATGCCCACCCAGTCAGCCACAATCAGTACGTGGTGTTAAGCTGGCCACGCCCACCCAGTCAGCCACAACCAGTGAGTGGTGTTAAGCTGGCCACGCCCACCCAGTCAGCCACAACCAGTGAGTGGTGTTAAGCTGGCCACGCCCACCCAGTCGGCCACACCCACCGAGGTCAATCACGCTCCTGAGATGGCCCTCAATGAAATTGAGTTTGACACCCCTGTTCTATAGGGAACCATATATTAACTGACCCAAGTCTCCACAAAGTTCCTGATTTACAATCTCCGGGATCCTTTAAGCTGACACAAACACACAAATTACTTGCATGCTTATTGTTGCCTGTGCAGAGCTGTTAGGAGAGGAGAACAACTGAGGACAAGGAGTCGACTCGGGATACTGAATGGCCCCTCCCTGGCTGGGGAATAAATAGAAGGAATGGGGAGTGGTGGTCATAGGAGACAACAGTTCGTATTTCTGAAGATTTTGCTCATTGTGTTTTATGCCACAAAAACTGCTTGCCAGAACTTAATTTACAGCCTTTGGGCTGGGAGCTCACAGGAACTGATAAGGTCTGTACTACAGTTAACTCTTTGAAGGACTATTTCCTGGACTTTTCAATGTGTGAATGCCTTTAATTCACAGGAGATAAATGAAGGGGGGGGGGGTCGGTACAAGAAGTCTCTCTCTTGTTTCTGCTGGGTCAAACCACTTATTTCAAATTTGTAAACGCACACAAGCAAACACACAAACCTCAATCAATACGGTATAAACATAATCATAACCCCATTCGAACAAAGAGTCTCAATCCATATCCCTGAATTTAATCAACCCCTTCTCTCTAGGGTCCACACGTACACACACACACACCGCGCCCCTCGAGTATCACTCTGGAATCAGCACGTACACAATTGCGACACACCCAGGACAAGCTCCCTTATAAAACGCTCTCTCTGTACCGTATTTTCTCTGCAACTGCTTCCATAGGCAAAATCGCTTTGCCTTCGGGAATCAATCGTTCTCCTTCGCTCACATCTGCCTGGATTTCATTTTTATTTTCATTCTTATGCCACCCCAGTTCGAATTGGAACACAGAATTGTTCTCCTGACACTTCCCTGCCAGACCAATCCACAATCGAATGCCACCTCAAATGCTACCCTGTTTCCCCGAAAATAAGCCCACCCCAGTAAATTAGCCCAATCAGGATTTTGAGCACATGCAGTAAAATAAGCTGTCCCCCCCAAAATAAGCCCTCCCCGAATATATTTAAACACATGTGCAGCCGGTCCCCGCCATTTCCTGGGGGGAGGGGGGAACTTGCCCCACGCGCCCTGCATGCACCTGCCATCCATGTGGAACGACCTCGCGGAGGCCGCTCCCGCAAACTCTAGCTCCCGCACCCCTTCTCTAAGTGGCGGCCGCAAAAAGACGGTATGGCTGGCAAGAGTGTGCCAGAAACAGAGACAGAACTTCAGGACCTCTCTGGATCAGCTGATCCGCGGGCCGAGGTTGAGGGGCCTCCTGCACCTCAAAAATAATAAGACCTCCCCTAAAATAAGGCCAAGCGCTTATTTTTTTGGAGGGGGGGAGAAAATATGACCCTGTCTTACTTTCGGGGAAACGTGGCACTGTGGCACCGAATGCAACCTTTGGGTCCTAATGGAAACAACACAACTAGCTGCCGACCTACCACAAAGATACAGATAGTCCTCGACTTATGACGAGCCATTTAGCAAACATTCAAAGTTACAGCCGACCTCCCCGAGGTTACTTACAACACAGATTTGAAGTTATGACAGCCCTACACACACACACACACAAATGTCAACCTCTTGTGTCAAGTTGTGACCTCTTGGCCAAATACCCATTGCAAACAAAGTATTCCCTTAACAACTGCAGTGCTGGTTTTACAGTTGTCCCGTTCACTTAATAAGTTTGTAAAAATTGGGCTCGGCCGTACGGTGAGCTGCTTAGCAAAGGCACGACTTACGACCGTCATTCCAGACTCAACGACGGTCGTAAGTCGAGGGCTGCCTGAAAATATCTCCATTAGGCTTTTAAAGAATTATTTCCTTCTCTCCCCTCCCACAGCACCAAGTGTTTCTAAAGTCCCCCCCCCAAAAAAAGTCCATTTTGCCCAATTCTGTTTTCATAACTCCCGAATTGTTCCTTGAATCCCTAAATGTGAAACTTCCTACAAAGATTGCAAAAGATAGCACCACCCTCCCTAAAGAGAAAGATTCCATAGTTTTCTGCAACGGTTGTTCAATTTCCCTACAGGCCTTTTGGAGGAAAAGAGAAAAAACCCAGTTTGAGTGGTTTCATAGCTTCTCAAACAGTTTTAAATCGTAGTTTTCCTTACAGGACGGGCATCGTGGGAAGCGTTGCGTTAGTCCAGGGTTACCCCAAAATGAGAAGCATGGTAATGAAGGATCTGATGATGGAAGGTATGTCCAGATGAGTCTCTGGGGATCAGAGGAAGGGCCACATGTGAAGATAGGACCCAGGTATATGGATGGAATGGACATGAGAGCAAGGAATATGAATGCTGATAAAACATTTTCTCTCGTCTTCATTTCTTTGCCTTGACAATTAAGAGCTTTGCTCCTTTCCTCTCTTTCTCACGGAGGGGGGAGTGGGGGTGGGTGGGGGGCTTGCTGCTTCAAAAGTTTTAAACTGCTTTTACTTTTCTCCGTGGAAGGAAGGGGGATCGCAGGGAAGCAAGGTCCTTATATCTTGGTAGTAAAATAAAAGTATAATTCCTTATCACACCTTGCGTCTGGTTTCTTATCAGCTTTGATACCAAGCCAAGAGCCCAGTTTTGGGGACGACATTAGCTCCTTTCCCTATTGGCCCCATTTTACTCAAAAGTTAAAGCCTTTATCGGATGCGTGGAATAACTCAATAAAACAGTTTTGTTTATGCTTTTTTTAAAAATAAAAATTAAAGCCCGGAGCAGGAACGTTGAAGTTATTATAGATGTTGATGGCAGCAAGATCACTTTATGCACAAAAATGGAAGGGAGTTTTTATCCCTACGCTAGATTCGTGGCTGACAAAGTGGGTGGAATTAGCAGAGATGGCTAAATTGATTGCTTTGATCGAAGTGGGGAAAAATACAATTATTTTTGTTTCACACTTGGAAACCATTTCTAGACTTTGTGCTTGAGGTGGAGGAAAAAATGAAACTTTGGTTTTGGGTTTTACCGATTAGGCAGGTTTGTTATAGAAATGGGTTATGGTTTATATTATTATTTAAAAGTAAAAAGTTGAGGTTGGGTATTATTAACTTATTCTACTGTACAAAAAGGGGCTTGGAAGTCAGTTCCTTTTCTTTTCTTTCTTTCTTTCTTTCTTTCTTTCTTTCTTTCTTTCTTTCTTTCTTTCTTTCCTTTCTCCTACATTTTTTCCTTCCCTTTTCCTTCCCTTATTTTTCCTTCCCTTTTTCTTTTTCTTTTTGCATTTGATATTGTAAGTGAATAAATAAAAGGGAGAATAAATTAAAGCCGAGAGCCAATTTGGGGCAGGGGTGAAGGCACCATGCCAGAAAGTGGGAGGTGGTGAGTTCTAATCCTGCCCTAGGCACAAAGCCAGCTGGCTGATCTCGAGCCGGTCGCCTTTTCTCGGCCTTAAGAAGGAAGCAATAACTTGAGGATTTGGGCGGTCTCGAAACATGAAATACCAATAGAATAAGTACATAGAGATAGCCCTTGACTTTCAGCAGTTCATTTAGTGGCGCCGGCACTGAAAAAAGTGCATTTTTCACACTTACGACCGTTGCAGCTTCCCTGGGTTCACCTGATTTACATTCAGATGCTTGACAACTGCTTCACATTTATGACGGCTGCTTTATCCAGGGATCACGCAATCCCCCTTTTGCGCCCTTCTAAGAAGGGGGAAGCCAGATTTCCTTAACCACCGTGTGACTACTTTTAACGACCGACGTGATTCCCTTGTCGGACGGGTGAAGAAAAGTTGCAGAAGGGGGCAAAACTCACTGAACCAATGTCTCACTTAAGCAACATCCATTCGGGGCTCTGCTGCGGTTGTAAATTGAGGACTGCCCGTAAACGACTTCTGAAAAAAACCTTCGCAAGAGGTAAATTGCAGAAGGACTGGGATTGGAAGGAAGAAAAATGAAATAATGCTATTCACTCCCATCAGCAGCTCAGGGAAGGGTCTACCAGCCATGAGACACCCCCACCCCCCCAAAAAGGGACTTCCAGCCCCCTTTATAATTTCCCCCCCCTCCAGTTGGAAAACCTGGGATAAAACTTCTTTCCATGCAGCCCCTGGGGAGGAAATCTGCTCCCCCCCCAGCTGATTTTGCAAAGAGGGTGGGGGTCTCTGGTGAGGGGCAGCCCGGGGAGACTCACCTGGGGCTGCGGCCGCCTTATAAGGCCTGAGCTGGGTCTGTCTGGTGAGCAGGAGGCGGAAATCGTCTTATCACTCCAAAAGTTCTTCGCTCCCCTCCGCCTCTCTCTGCCTCTCTCTCTCTCTCTCTCTCTCTCTCTGCCCCTCTCTGCCCCCCCCCCTCTCTCTCTGCCTCTCTCTCTCTCTCTCCTTCCTGCCAGCCGGGTAGAAAAAAAGTCAGCCCGAAATAGGAAGTTGAGTCTTGCACAGAAAGAGGGCTGGAGTTTGCTTTTTTTTTCTTTCTTTCTATTTCCTTGATTGGCTTCGGAAGTGGATCCTTACACACACACACCCCAACACATACACAAGCACAAAGCCCCTCCTACACACACACAAACACCCACCGTTGGGCAAATAATGGAAACACACACAAACGCACAGACACACAACCTCTTTGAGCAAACAGTAGAAACTCTCTCTCTCTCTCTCTCTCTCTCTCTCTCTCTCTCTCTCTCTCACACACACACACACACACACACACACACACACACACACAAATACATACACTTTGGGCAAATAGTAGAAACTCTCCTACACAGACACACAAACACACACTGTTAGATATTAGCATACATCGTAGTAAGTCTCCCCTCTGGTCCGCTGCTACAGCGGGAAACAGGTATCGTTCTGATTGGTCGAGGGGCGTACCCGATCCCTATAAAAGGGGAACCCTCCGACCACAGAGCAAGCTGGATCATTACTACTACTAATAAAGAGCTGTTAAGTCACTACGTGTCCGCAGTCTGTCTCTCGTTGCCCAGATCTAACATTGGCGACGAAGGTGGGATCGAGAGGCAGAGAGGACGAAGAACGCTACCTCCAGAATCTCCGGATTTGATCCAGCCCAGGAATTCGGCAGAAATTCCGGCAGCCATCTCAGATCACCGCAGCGCGGCAAATTCAAACAGAGAAAATGGCGATGCATGCTCCCCCCGCTCCTTTCGACCCAGCAAACGACGAATGGGAAGCCTTCATGATTCGCTTCGAGTGTTTCCTCGAAGCGAACGAATACACGGGGATCACCGACGCAAGGAAGAAAAACATCTTCCTCGGCTACTGTGGAAAGGAAGTCTTCAATACGGCCAGAGACCTCACCGCGCCTACTCCAATACAGGCAGTATCGTGGACGGCGTTGCAACAGGCCCTGCAAACTCATTACGCGCCAAAACCTTCCCGCCATGTCTGCCGCAAGGAATTCAACATGAGGAACCAGAAGGCGGGAGAATCCATCAATCAATACGTTGCAGCCCTACGAAAGGCAGCAACTCACTGCGAGTACAGGGATCTGGACGAGCACATTTTAGCGCAGCTCATCTGTGGGTTAAGAGACATTTCTCTACAAAAGAAGCTGTTGGCAAACCCGAATTTAACCCTACAGATAGCGCTGAATGAAGCAAGAGCGTCAGAGTCAGCAGAGAACTCATCGGTGACCATACAACGAGGGGCCAACGTAAACCAGCCAGCACCGAGGCAAACCAGAGTATACTACGAGGACACAAGCCCCGACTACGAGAATCCCGAGTTCGAGGACAGTCACATGATGCGGAGCAGTCACATGAGGCCTGGGGGGAGACCCGGATCCCGCTTGCCGCCCTGCGCAAGTTGCGGAGGGAATCACCCCAGCTCTACTTGTAGGTTCAGGAACGTTGTTTGTTCGCACTGCAACAAACTTGGGCACATCGCACGAGTGTGCCGGAGCAGAGTCCCTGCCCCATGGCAGCCGCCTATGTACCGCCAACAGAAGCCCAACCCAGGGGCCTGGCGAAATCAGAAAGGGCGCCCAGAGAGAAATCCACAAGTGTATACCCAGAGAGAAAATTCCCAAAGAGCTGAGCGAGCGTATCCCCAGAGAGATTACTCACAAGGAGCTGAGCGAACGTATCCCCAGAGAGAATACACACAAAGAGCTGAAAGAGCGTTCTATCAAGACGCTCAACGAGAGTATTTTCAGGATGTAGACGATGAGATAGAGTTGACCCAGAGAGAGGAGTTGCGAACGTATCTCACCACAATACATCAGGTCCGCCCTAAGCGACCAAAAAGGCTGAGAGTCACAGTCCTCTTGGAGGGCTCACCCTGCGAGCTAGAAGTTGACACTGGATCAACCCTGACGATTATTTCATGGGCATCCATGAAACAGGCTATCCCTAGCCTCAGAAAGAGCCAACTACGCACTCCAGACGTCCTGCTACGAGACTACCAGGGGAACCAAGTCCCCATCGTGGGCCAAGGCACATTCCAAATCCGATTCAAGGACATCGAAGCCCAGCTGCCCGTGATCATCGCCAGCGCGCCATTGCAGAACCTTCTGGGGCTCGATTGGTTTGAAGCCCTGGGGTTAGAAGTCACCGGAATCAACGCCGTGAGAAACAGCAGCGCTGAACAGATTTTTAAGGAGTTCGAGGATGTGTTCAGCCCCGGTCTGGGTAAGTATGTGGGTAAACCAATATCATTCAATTTAGACCCCAAGGTGGCGCCAATCCGACTTAAGCCGAGACGAGTGCCTTTTGCACTCCGCCCAAAAATAGATAAGGAAATAGATAAGTTAGTGGAGCAAGGAATCCTTGAGCCGGTAGATCACGCGCGCTGGGAAACACCCATCGTAACCCCAGTCAAGCCAGACGGATCAGTCCGCATCTGCGCGGACTATAAATGCACAATTAATGTCGCGCTACAACAGAGCGCATATCCTGTGCCTGTAGTACAGCACTTATTGCACTCGTTGGGACCAGGAAAGGTATTTGCTAAGTTAGACATGGCACAAGCTTACCAGCAACTGCCAGTGGATAGCGCCACAGCGGAGGCCCAGACTATAGTGACGCATAGAGGAGCATTCAAATGCAACCGGCTACAATTCGGTGTGAGTATTGCCCCAGGATTGTTCCAGAGCGTCATGGAACGACTTTTGCAAGGGATACCGGGAGTCATCCCCTATTTTGACGACATCTTGGTGTCCGCTGCAAACGAGGAGCAATTAAATAAAAGAGTCAGAACTGTTTTGGCCAGAATCAGAGAAAAGGGTCTCCGCCTCAAAAAGGGAAAATGCCAAATTAACGTGCCTAGCGTAGAATTCCTGGGTTATAGAATCGATGGTCAGGGAATACACCCCACTTCAAAGAAAATTAAGGCGATCCAGGACGCCCCCACACCACGAAATCAGACCGAGTTGCAGGCCTTCCTCGGATTACTTAATTTCTACAGCGTTTTTCTGAGGCAGAAGGCGACCGTTGCTGAGCCACTACACCGTCTACTCCAGAGGAACGCACCATGGAAATGGGGACGAGCCGAAGCTGCAGCTTTTGCCGGGGTAAAGCGCCTGCTCACCACTGACTCACTGCTCGTCCAATACAGCCAGACCCTACCGCTGGTATTGACCTGCGACGCATCACCCTTCGGAGTTGGAGCAGTCCTCAGCCACAGGATGCCCGACGGAAAAGAAGCACCCATCGCCTTCTACTCCAGAACTCTTTCATCGGCCGAAAGGAATTACAGCCAAATGGACCGGGAAGCGCTGGCTGCTGTAGCTGGAGTAAAGCGTTTCCACGAATACCTCTACGGCCACGATTTTGAACTAATTACAGATCACAAACCGTTGTTGGGACTTTTGGCGGGAAACCGCCCCACCCCGATCTCCCTTTCTCCACGCATGACCAGGTGGACTGTTTTCCTGGCTGCGTATTCATACAAATTGATTCATCGACCGGGCTCCACTCTAGGACACGCAGACGCACTCAGCCGTTGCCCATTACCTGACATTCTGCCAGACCCCACTCCAGAAGTACCGGTATTACTCATTGACTGTTTGGACTCGGGACCGGGACCGGTTTCGTCATACGACGTTGCAAGATTCTCCTCGAAAGACAATGTAATAAAACAAGTTCAAACTTGGGTTTGGAGGGGGTGGCCAAAAGGAAATGTGGGCCCGGAATTCAAAATGTTTTGGTCAAAACGGGACGAACTCTCAGTGTTACAAGGTTGTTTATTGTGGGGGGATCGAGTTGTTATTCCATATGTTTTACGTAGAAATGTATTAGAGGCTTTACATGTGGGTCATCCGGGGATTGTTAGAATGAAGGCGTTAGCAAGAAGTTACGTTTGGTGGCCAAACATGGACAAAGAAATAGAAGAGTGGGTGGCCACTTGCGACCCATGCCAGGAATCGAGACCAGCACCCCCGGAAGCGCCCGCAACAGAATGGGAGAAACCTAAAGCACCCTGGTCGCGAATACACATCGATTTCGCAGGGCCATTCCAAGGTCAGACTTTCCTTATAGTTGTGGATGCATACTCTAAATGGCTAGATGTAGTCCTAATGACTTCAACCACGGCAGAGGCAGTCATTAAGGTTCTACGGCGACTTTTCGCCACTCATGGCCTGCCCGACCTCCTAGTCTCCGATAACGGGCCCCAATTCACGGCCATGCATTTCGAAACGTTTTTAGCAGGTCAGGGAATTCGGCATGCCCTCATCGCGCCATTCCATCCGGCATCAAACGGACAGGCAGAGAGAATGGTGCGATTCGCAAAAGAGGCCCTCGCTAGGATGGGTCCAGGTGATTGGCAAACACGCATTGACCATTACCTCCTAATTCAGCATATCACCCCAAGCGCAACAACGGGTAGGAGTCCTGCTGAACTACTCATGGGCCGCCGTCTACGGTCTCACCTGGACCGTCTTCACCCAAATTACTCTGCCACAGCTCCCCCAGACTCCACAAGTAAAATTCGGTCTTTCAGCGTAGGGGATTCAGTATACGCCCACAACTATGCAGGGGGAACATTGTGGATGCCGGCAAAGGTCATTGGCATCACGGGTCCACGATCGTATTTGCTAGAACTAGAAGATGGGCGGAACTGGAAAAGGCACATCGATCAACTTCGGGGTCGCCTCGCACACTCAGACCTTCGAAACGAAGACGAGAGTTCCCTGCCTACAGAAAGTCAACCTCGCGAGAGCCCCAGCATAGAAAACTACGACACCTGCGAACCAAGCTTGGAACAAGAAAACACGCACGAAGCAGAGCAAACCCCAGACAACGCAACCGAGCAGACTCCAGAACGCCCTAGCAACGAAGGCACAAAAACCACTGAACGTGAAACAGGAAAAACACCCGATCCTGCAACCACTTCTAACCAACCCGAACTACGACGCTCCTCCCGAGCAAGACAAACACCCACATACCTAAAGGACTATGTTACCTACCGCAACGTTCCATCTAGGAGGGGAGGGGTGTTAGATATTAGCATACATCGTAGTAAGTCTCCCCTCTGGTCCTCTGCTACAGCGGGAAACAGGTATCGTTCTGATTGGTCGAGGGGCGTACCCGATCCCTATAAAAGGGGAACCCTCCGACCACAGAGCAAGCTGGATCATTACTACTACTAATAAAGAGCTGTTAAGTCACTACGTGTCCGCAGTCTGTCTCTCGTTGCCCAGATCTAACACACACTGTTGGGCAAATAATGGAAACACACACAAACGCACAAACACACAACCTCTTTGAGCAAACAGTAGAAACTCTCTCTCTCTCTCTCTCTCTCTCTCTCTCTCACACACACACACACACACACACACACACACACACACACACACTTTGGGCAAATAGTAGAAACTCTCTTACCCACAGAGAGACCCTTTGGGCAAATAATAGAAACTCACCTGTTGGGTCATTTCCCAGCAGGGGAGAAGGGAGGGAAGGAGCGATGGGCCTGGCAGAGATAATTGAACTTTGAATTCAGGGGAAGGACATTTAACAATTTGGGTTGATCCTTGGAAATTCGTTCTGGACTTTGTGCTCAAAACAAGGGTAAATAAAACAAAATGTTGACGTTGGGTTTGCACCGGCGTGTTGTGATGGAAAGGGCCTGTCCTTTTACAGAAAAGTAAAAAGTGAAGGTTGTAACTTTATTCTGGATTTTACGACACTGAAAAATGTAGAACAATGCTTTATTTCAATTTTCCCTTTAGTTCACCCCTCTGCCCCCCTCCTTTCCCCCAACTTTCCTATTGCCTTTATTTTCATTTGTATTTTATATTCGGATAGAAAAGAAAAGGAAGACAGAAAGAAGAAAGGAAAGGAAAGAAAGAAAGAATGAAAGAAGTGAAAGAAAGGAAGGAAGGAAAGGAAAGAAAGAAAAGAAAGGAAGGAAAGAAAGAAAGGAAAGAAAGAGGAAAGAATGAATGAATGAAAGTAAGGGAAGGAAAGAAAGGAAAGGAAGAAGGAAAGGAAGGAGAAAGAAAGAAAAACAAAAGAAAGAAGGAGTGAAAGAAAAGGAAGGAAGGAAGGAAGGAAGGAAGGAAGGAAGGAAGGAAGAAAGAAAGAAAGAAAGAAAGAAAGAAAGAAAGAAAGAAAGAAAGAAAGAAAGAAAGAAAGAAACTCACCAGTTTGCTAGGCTGCAGTTCTGTGGAAAATGATAGTTTGCAAATAAGGGCCAGTCGGACCTCTGTGGACAATTTCAGGACCCAGCAGGCGTCAAAGGCTGGGGACTTCTTATAAAGAGGCTGAATCTGAACATCTGGCGCCCGGACTATTTGCTGGGGTGGGAGTGCACAGGGAGGATGGGATGGTGTTCAGAGGTGGAATTCAAAAATGTTTACTACCGGTTCTGTGGGCGTGGCTTGGTGGGTGTGGCATGGCTTGGTGGGCGTGGCAGGGGAAGGATCCTGCAAAATCCCCCTTCCTTCCCCAACCCAATAACCTGCTTTCCAGCTCCCTTCTCCTGTTCAGGGAAGCTCTCAGATTCGGGTTAATGTCAGGGTTCCAAATAGCATCCAAAATTAAATCAGAGTCCGAGGCAAAGTCTAGCTCAAAGTTCCAATTTGTTAAGAGAGCCGTGTTGGCACATCTGGGAAAACCCGAATCTGAAAGCTTCCGGTTTTTCCCACTCAGTTGAAAGTTCAAGATCTTGCCCCCACACCCACAAGTCCACCCCATGGTCCAATCTCCCACTGCCACGCTGGCAGCTTCCACCCATCCCGGTCAGATGCAGAGGTGCAGAGACAAAGGATGACCTTGGCTTACTAAAAAGAATATTGTTATGGCTACACATCATCTAACTCCATCCAATCCCCCCTCCCATTTTCCCACAATAGAAGATGCATAGTAAAATAATAGAAAGTGTGGCGGGCCAAAGATCCAAAGGAAAAGATGGCTGCAGGCCTGACAAGAAGATCAGCTGGGAGGCCGCAGGGGCGTGGCCAGCCTATTTGCCGGTTCTCCGAACTGCTCAAAATTTCCGCTACCGGTTCTCCAGAACCTGTCAGAACTGGTTGAATTACCACTTCTGGTGTTGTTGTTTAGCCCTCTGTGTTGTGGGGATGCTTCCCGTGGACGTCGGGAGGGTGAGTACAGCCATGCCATCAAATAGAAAAGAATATCTGTGGCTCAGGGTTGAACTGTGGGGTCCTTGGTGCTTGGAGACTGTCTTGCAAACGATTCACAACCCAACTAGGTAACATCCTCAGTAGTAGAAGGAAGGGATGGAGGATGAGGAGGACTGTTGGTCCCTCTCTGAGCCTGGTTGTTTTCTTGCACATATTTTATTACACAGCTAGGTAGCATCCTTGGTGCTAGAAGGGAATTGGGTTTGTGGAGAGGAGACTGGGAGGAGGAGGTTTTCTTAAGGGATGTTTCATCACCCAACTAGGTAACATCTTCAGTGCCAGAAGGGAGTGGAGTTGGCTTTCATTTATATACTACTGGTTTGCCCTGTCAGCGTTGGTGAGAGTGTTCTTGATTGTTTTGAGGATATTGTTTTGAGTTTGTTTGTCTGGTGTTAATCCCTGCTTATCTGAGTATTGATTGCTGACAAGAAGCAATCTGTTTCTGCTTCCTCTTTTAGCTATCCCTCCATCCACTCCCTCATCCATCTCTCCCTCCCTCCCTCCCTTCCCCTACCCATCCCACTCTCCCTCCGTGCATCCACTCATCCACCCATTCCTCCACCTATTCATTCATCCCTCCACCTTTCCATCCATCCATCCACCCACTCATCCCTCCATCCATCAATAGACCCTTCCTCTAATCTGGTGCTTTCAGATACACTTCCGCACCAGTCCATGCCATCTTGAGAACTGACATCTAAATCCAAGCCCCCCCACCATCTCCTCTCTACCCTATTAAATGACAGGTTTTAATTCACCCTCCAACCCACCCACCCCAACTCCCCTACCGCGAAAGATGATGGGAATGGGCAAACACGTTTTTAAATTTTATTTTCCTACAGCGTGGACACCAAAGAAGGACCCCCCTGGAAGATGCTCAAAGCTTAGCGTCATGGAAATTCAGCTGGATGCATTTTTAACTCCCCACCCCCACCCCCAGTTAAATAACGTCACCATTTCTTCCACCTGCCTTCAAATATCATCTTCAAGTCCATCTTCGCCGTTAAGCTTTTAAACTGCCCATCCCTACACCTATTTACAAGCTCGTCTCTGCAGTAATGAGGACTAGACACTTGGCTATACGAGGAAATTTAATTCCTTTCCGAGACGTCGATTCCTTCCTTGCAACTGGGTGTTACGCCTACTGCCTGATTAGATTATCACATGCTTCAAGAGAAATGGGGAAAAAAAGACAATTGTTTTTCTCTCTGGCATATAAGTCTACCGTGTTTCCCCGAAAATAAGACCTGGTCTTATTTTCTTTTGATCCTCCCCCCCACTGAAAAAAGTGCTTGGCCTTATTTTCGGGGAGGTCTTATTATTTTTGAGGTGCAGGAGGGGGAGGAGAGCGTGGTCACCTCAAGGCTGCTGCTGTGTTGCAATATTTTGGGGGAGGGCTTATTTTAGCTCAAAAGCCCGATTGGGCTTATTATCTGGGGAGGTCTTATTTTTGGGAAACACGGTAAATAAATAACAGCTAACTCATCTCTTCTCCCCTACTCTGATTCCTTACCCCCTTTTTTTTTTGGTTGCGCTTCTGAATTAAAGCAGAAATTTAAGAAAGGATCCTTTGGAAATTAACAAAACGGATCCCCACACTTTATGGGGGGGGAGGGAGATAGGTCCCTTTGGAGCGAAGGAAAAATGGATCCAATCAGATCTCTCTCTCAGCAAGCTTTGAACTTTCCTGTTTGTTCTCTTTCCACAGAGCTTGGAATTCCCCTCTTGGACATTGAGTCTCCTTCATCTGCCTTTTTGGGAGGAGGCCTCCAGTACAGCATCCTTGGGGAGGGGGCATTGTGGTTGGGGAATCCCTTCCCTCCAGGAAGAAGGGCTGCAAAACGTTTAGGGCAAATTTGCCGGGATGTCCAGGTGGTCCCAGGGATGTCCGCAAGGTGTAGTCAAAGAACAGGGTGGACCCAACGAGGCCATCAAAGCTCTGTTGTGGTTGCCACCTTGGGACTTTTGACCATGCCTTGTGGATACCCCTGGAGACCTCCTCCTGGCACGGAGGTCTTTCTCTCTCCTTTCTCCTAGTTCTTCTCTTGGGGGGGGCCCTGGGAGGCCGCTAGCAGCTCCTTCAAGGCCCCCACTGCCTCCGTGGACTCTCTTGGGTCTACCTCGGTTGTGTTCTCCATTCTTTTCATCTTCTTGACTACAACCTTCTCCGACGGGGATGCCCTGACGTCTTTGCCCATCTCCTTCGGATGCCCTGTCCTGCTCTCCTCCCGGGAGGTTCCCGACCCTCCTTCCTTGGGTCGGAAGGGCCCCACGATCCAGTTCAGAGGGGTGATCTGGACGAGGTGTTCCGCTAACTTATGGAGAACGTCCCGGGCTTGGGAGATCATCTCCTGGCTCTGGGTGAGGAAGACGGAGGGCAGGTCCTGGAAGGACTCGGCGGAAGAGAAGGAGCGGTGAAGGTGGTGGAAGTTACTCTGAGTTTGGTCCACTCTTTCCCGGAGGCTCCTGGGCAGCACTTCAACGGTGGACATCAGCCAGGTGTACGCAGGGCTGAGATCTTGGATGAGGGATCTTAACATGGCCAAAGTCGCCGACTCGACCTGCAGAGGACAAATTGTGCATCACAACAGGACTGTGTATGATGCGTGCTTTGGGATTGCGACTTGTAAATAAGCCAGTGCTTTCCCCCCCCCAAAGATGGCCTCTTGAAGATGGGTAGACTTCAATTCCCAGAATTCCCCAGCTAGTATGGTTTAAGATGGGTGGACTTCAATTCCCAGAATTCCTCAGCTAGTATGGTTTAAGATGGGTGGACTTCAATTCCCAGAATTCCCCAGCTAGTATGGTTTAAGATGGGCGGACTTCAATTCCCAGAATTCCCCAGCTAGTATGGTTTAAGATGGGTGGACTTCAATTCCCAGAATTCCTCAGCTAGTATGGTTTAAGATGGGGGGACTTCAATTCCCAGAATTCCCCAGCTAGTATGGTTTAAGATGGGCGGACTTCAATTCCCAGAATTCCCCAGCTAGTATGGTTTAAGATGGGCGGACTTCAATTCCCAGAATTCCCCAGCTAGTATGGTTTAAGATGGGCGGACTTCAATTCCCAGAATTCCCCAGCTAGTATGGTTTAAGATGGGTGGACTTCAATTCCCAGAATTCTGGGAGTTGAAGTCCATCTCTTAAAGGGGCCAAGGTTAAAAAAAACTGCAAGGAACATGCAATAAACATAACTGGTCATAACAGAATAACAGAGTTGGAAGGGACCTTGGAGGTCTTCTAGTCCAACCCCCTGCTATGTTGAGGACGACCTGTTGCATAGACTACCTGTTGTGGGGAGTTTTCTGTCTCTCTTCTTTCCCGATCCTCTTCTGACTGAATATGGGTCCATTTGAGCAAAATTTGGTTCAGTTTCTGTTGTGCTTCCTGGAATTGACTCCCCGCGCTGTCTTTCAAATGTTCCACCTGCCAGAGAAGCAGAAATCAAAACAATTTAAGAAAACAATGCAGTAATAATCAGCTGGTAACCCAATGCAGGCAGCCCTCAACTTACGACCGTAATTGAACCTGCAATTTTTATTGTAAATAGTGATGGTCATTATAAATCACACATCGTCACACAACACATTCCAAAATCCCAAATGATTTGGGGATTTTGGGGATGCTGCAATGGTTGTAAGTGTGAAATATGATCATAAGTCTTTTTTTTTTGTCAGTGCCATTGTAACTTTGAACGGTCACTAAACAAACCAATGACAGTTGAGAGCTACCTTTACCTTGGAATAGAACAGAATAAAATAACAGAATTGGAAGGGACCTTGGAGGTCTTCTAGTCCAACCCTCTGCTAAGGCAGAAGACCCTATACTAGGGGTGTCAAATTGGATTTCTTCTAGGGCCAGATCAGCATTGTACCGTATTTTTCAGAGTATAAGATGCACCAAGATTTTGAAGAGGCAATTTTTTTAAAAAAGTTTTTGCACACTGCAGACCTCTCACACTCTCTGCATGCCTCGTTTTTAATGAAAAACGGGGCAGGGAGAGAGTTTGGGAGGTTTGCAAAGTGCTCCTGGAGGCTGAGGGGGCAAAAAGGAGCTAAAAATGGCCTGTTTTTTGCTCGTTTGTGACCTCCCCAGCCCTCAGGAGCACTCTATAAGCCTCCTAAAGGCTATGCACAGCCATTTTGGTGAAGGGGGCGGGGTTTCGGGAGGCCAAAAATGCTGTATTCAGTGTATAAGATGCACCCAGATTTTCACCCTCTTTTTTAGGGGGGGAAAGGTGCGTCTTATACTCCGAAAAATATGGTAGTTCTCCGCAGGCCAGCTGGGGCGGGTGCCAGGGGGAAAACAACAATTGCCTCCTGCAGTACCCTGCTGGCCAAGACGTGGCATAGAGGGTGTACACGCAGCCCCCCTGCACCTCCTTTTGGCCCTCCATGGCCTCCTACAGCACTCTGCTGGCTAAAAAGGGCGACATGGCCTGTTTTTCAGCCCTTTTTTTTTGGCTCATTTTTTGGCCCGTTTCCGGCCTGTTTCTGGCCCATTTTCCCACCTGTTTCCCGCCTGTTTTCAGCCGGCAGAATGCTGCAAAAGGCCATGGAGGGTGAAAATGAGGGGCAGGTGTAGCTCATGTGGCCCATTTTAGCCGCCAGAGGCACCGTGGGCCAATCCTTTGATATTTCCAGGCCAGCCCCATGGGCTCCCTTTAAGCAGCCGGTGGGCCTTGAGTTTGACACCCCTGCCCTATGCTATTCCCCAAAAGTGGCTGCCCAGTCTCTTCTTAAAAAGCTCCAGTGATGGAGCACCCACAACTTTCTTGAGGCAAGTTGTTCCACTGGTGAATTGTCCTCACTGTCAGGAAATTTCTCCTTAGTTCTAAGTTGCTTCTCTCCTTGATTAGTTTCCACCCATTGCTTCTTGTTCTACCCTCAGGTGCCTTGGAGAATAGTTTGACTCCCTCTTCTTTGTGGCAACCCCTGAGATATTGGAAGACTCCTATCACGTCTCCCCTAGTCCTTCTTTCTCTTAAACTAGACATACCCAGTTCCTGCAACTGTTCTTCATATGTTTTAGTCTCCAGTCCCCTAATCATCTTAGTTGCTCTTCTCTGCACTCTCTCTAGAGTCTCGACATCTTTTCTACATCGTGGTGACCAAAACTGAATGCTGTCAGGCCTGCAGCCATCTTTTATTTTGATCTTTGGCCTTCCACACTTTCTATTATTCTACTATGTCTTTTTCTATGGTGGGGAAATGGGAGGGGGGGATTGTATGGACTTGGGTGATATGTAGCCATAACAAAATTCTTTTTTAGTAAGCCAAGGTCATCCTTTGTCTCTGCACCTCTGCACCTGACCGGGATGGGTGGAAGCTGCCAGCGTGGCAGTGGGAGATTGGACCATGGGATGGACTTGTGGGTGTGGGGGCAAGATCTTGAACTTTCAACTGGGTGGGAAAACCGGGGGGCCTTCAGATTCAGGTTTTCCCAGATGAGCCAACATGGCTCAATAAACTGGAACTTTGAGGGATGCTTTGCCTTGGACTCTGATTTAATTTTGGACACTATTTGGAACCCTGACAAATGCCGTATTCCAAGTGTGGCCTTACCAAGGCATTATAAAGTGGTATTAACACTTCACGTGATCTTGATTCCATCCCTCTGTTGATGCAGCCTAGAACTGTGTTGGCTTTTTTTTATTACAATAATACAATAGTAGAGTTGGAAGGGACCTTGGAGGTCTTCTAGTCCAACCCCCTGCCAAGGCAGGAAACCCTATACCGTTCCAGACAAATAGCTATCCAACATCTTCTTAAAGACTTCCAGTCCTGGGGCATTCACAACTTCTGGAGGCAACTTCTGTTCCACTGGTTAATTGTTCTCACTGTCAGGAAGTTTCTCCTCAGTTCTAAGTTGCTTCTCTCCTTGATTAGTTTCCACCCATTGCTTCTTGTTCTACCCTCAGGTGCCTTGGAGAATAGTTTGACTCCCTCTTCTTTGTGGCAACCCCTGAGATATTGGAAGACTGCTATCATGTCTCCCCTAGTCCTTCTTTCTCTTAAGCTAAACATACCCAGTTCCTGCAACTGTTCTTCATATGCTTTAGCCTCCAATCCCCTAATCCTCTTTGTTGCTCTTCTCTGCACTCTTTCTAGAGTCTCCACATCTTTTCTACATCGTGGTGACCAAAACTGAATGCTGTCAGGCCTGCAGCCATCTTTTATTTTGATCTTTGGCCTTCCACACTTTCTATTATTCTACTATGTCTTTTTCTATGGTGGGGAAATGGGAGGGGGGGATTGTATGGACTTGGGTGATATGTAGCCATAACAAAATTCTTTTTTAGTAAGCCAAGGTCATCCTTTGTCTCTGCACCTCTGCACCTGACCGGGATGGGTGGAAGCTGCCAGCGTGGCAGTGGGAGATTGGACCATGGGATGGACTTGTGGGTGTGGGGGCAAGATCTTGAACTTTCAACTGGGTGGGAAAACCGGGGGGCCTTCAGATTCAGGTTTTCCCAGATGAGCCAACATGGCTCAATAAACTGGAACTTTGAGGGATGCTTTGCCTTGGACTCTGATTTAATTTTGGACACTATTTGGAACCCTGACAAATGCCGTATTCCAAGTGTGGCCTTACCAAGGCATTATAAAGTGGTATTAACACTTCACGTGATCTTGATTCCATCCCTCTGTTGATGCAGCCTAGAACTGTGTTGGCTTTTTTTTATTACAATAATACAATAGTAGAGTTGGAAGGGACCTTGGAGGTCTTCTAGTCCAACCCCCTGCCAAGGCAGGAAACCCTATACCGTTCCAGACAAATAGCTATCCAACATCTTCTTAAAGACTTCCAGTCCTGGGGCATTCACAACTTCTGGAGGCAACTTCTGTTCCACTGGTTAATTGTTCTCACTGTCAGGAAGTTTCTCCTCAGTTCTAAGTTGCTTCTCTCCTTGATTAGTTTCCACCCATTGCTTCTTGTTCTACCCTCAGGTGCCTTGGAGAATAGTTTGACTCCCTCTTCTTTGTGGCAACCCCTGAGATATTGGAAGACTGCTATCATGTCTCCCCTAGTCCTTCTTTCTCTTAAGCTAAACATACCCAGTTCCTGCAACTGTTCTTCATATGCTTTAGCCTCCAATCCCCTAATCCTCTTTGTTGCTCTTCTCTGCACTCTTTCTAGAGTCTCCACATCTTTTCTACATCGTGGTGACCAAAACTGAATGCTGTCAGGCCTGCAGCCATCTTTTATTTTGATCTTTGGCCTTCCACACTTTCTATTATTCTACTATGTCTTTTTCTATGGTGGGGAAATGGGAGGGGGGGATTGTATGGACTTGGGTGATATGTAGCCATAACAAAATTCTTTTTTAGTAAGCCAAGGTCATCCTTTGTCTCTGCACCTCTGCACCTGACCGGGATGGGTGGAAGCTGCCAGCGTGGCAGTGGGAGATTGGACCATGGGATGGACTTGTGGGTGTGGGGGCAAGATCTTGAACTTTCAACTGGGTGGGAAAACCGGGGGGCCTTCAGATTCAGGTTTTCCCAGATGAGCCAACATGGCTCAATAAACTGGAACTTTGAGGGATGCTTTGCCTTGGACTCTGATTTAATTTTGGACGCTATTTGGAACCCTGACAAATGCCGTATTCCAAGTGTGGCCTTACCAAGGCATTATAAAGTGGTATTAACACTTCACGTGATCTTGATTCCATCCCTCTGTTGATGCAGCCTAGAACTGTGTTGGCTTTTTTTTATTACAATAATACAATAGTAGAGTTGGAAGGGACCTTGGAGGTCTTCTAGTCCAACCCCCTGCCAAGGCAGGAAACCCTATACCGTTCCAGACAAATAGCTATCCAACATCTTCTTAAAGACTTCCAGTCCTGGGGCATTCACAACTTCTGGAGGCAACTTCTGTTCCACTGGTTAATTGTTCTCACTGTCAGGAAGTTTCTCCTCAGTTCTAAGTTGCTTCTCTCCTTGATTAGTTTCCACCCATTGCTTCTTGTTCTACCCTCAGGTGCCTTGGAGAATAGCTTGACTCCCTCTTCTTTGTGGCAACCCCTGAGATATTGGAACACTGCTATTATGTCTCCCCTAGTCCTTCTTTCTCTTAAGCTAAACATACCCAGTTCCTGCAACCGTTCTTCATATGTGGTATTATCAATACAATAGTAGAGTTGGAAGGGACCTTGGAGGTCTTCTAGTCCAACCCCCTGCTTAGGCAGGAAACCCTTTACCATTTCAGACAGATGGCTATCCAACATCTTCTTAAAGACTTCCAGTGTTGGGGCATTCACAACTTCTGGAGGCAACTTCTGTTCCACTGATTAATTGTTCTAACTGTCAGGAAGTTTCTCCTCAGTTCTAAGTTGCTTCTCTCCTTGATTAGTTTCCACCCATTGCTTCTTGTTCTGTCCTCAGGTGCCTTATTGTTCTGCATCCTGGCTGTTTTGAACCCAGGGGCCGGCTTACCAGGTTTATCACATGCTGGAGCTGGCCGAGCAAGTCCTGAGTGTTTTCCTTAACCACATGAAGCCGATTCAGGGAATGCCGGTAGACCCGGGAACGCATTTTGCTGGAGAGGGAGCCCAGGCGGACGAAATAGCTCTGCTCTCTCCGCTGCTCGTCCATGGAGGCCGGGCTGACGCCCTGGACCTGGTGGGCCAGCTGGGCTGCAGGGAGGACAAAGCGGGTGTCAAGAGGCCCCCTCCGATCCCAGGAAGGATGAGTCCCCATGGATGGATTCAAAAACAGCGTCCCCCAATTCACCCCAGCCGTTTTGTTCTCATGTTTCCTCTTGCTTGCTTATCTAATGAGTGGCCTACAGATGAGATGGGTGACCTACAAGACAGGGAGGGAGGGAAGCAAGGAAGGAAGGAAGCAAGGAAGCAAGGAAAATAAGAAGAAAGGAAGGAAAATAAGAAGGAAAGAAGGAAGGAAAAAATAAAGGAAGGAAAAATGAGAAAAAGAGAGAAAGAAAGAACGAAAGAAAGATGAAAAGAAAGGAAGAAAGGAAATAAAAATAAGGAAGGAAAGAAGTAAGGAAAAATGAAAAGGGGAGGAAGGAAAGAGGAAAGGTACGGAAGGAATAAAGGAAGGAAAAATTAAAAAGGAAGGAAGGAAAATAAGGAAGGAAGGAAGGAAAAAATAAAGGAAGGAAAAATGAGAAAAAGAGTGAGAGAAAGAAAGAACGAAAGAAAGATTAAAAGAAAGGAAGAAAGGAAATAAAAATAAGGAAGGAAAGAAGTAAGGAAAAATGAAAAAGGAAGGAAGGAAAGAGGAAAGGTAAGGAAGGAATAAAGGAAGGAAAAATTAAAAAGGAAGGAGGGAAGGAGGGAAGTAAAAAGGGAAGGAAAGAAAGGAAAAGGAAAGGAAGTAAGGAAAAATGGAAAAAGGAAGGAAAAAGGAAAGGAAGGAAAAAGGAAAAAGGAAGGAAGGAAGGAAGGAAAAAGGAAAGGGGGAGAAGGAAGGAAAAAATAAAGAAGGAAGGAAAAATGAGAAAAGGAAAAGAAAGAGAAAGAAGGAAAGAAAGAAAGGAAGGAAGGAAGAAAATAAAAATAAGGAAAGAAAGAAGGAAGGAAAAATGAAAAAGGAAGGAAGGAAAGAAAGAAAAAAGAAAGGAAGGAAGGAAAAATGAAAAAAAGGAAGGAAGGAAAAGGGAAGGAAGGAGAAAGGAAAGGAAGGAAGGCAGGCAGATTTTTGGAGAATTGACTTCAGAAGCTGATTGGGTGCCCCTAATCCAGTTTCTTACTGACTGATTGATTGCCACAAGTTGACTTACAACTTGAGAAACACAGTGTCTGTATGCGTGTGTGTATCTGCTCTTACCAAGTTCTTCCTCCGACATGGGAAGGTAATAATCCACCATCTCTTCCGTCCTATCCAACATGGTGTCCACTCCACTGGCCACGGCTTGCCTGAACAAAGTGGCCATCTCCACGCCTTCCTGGAGAGCCCCAGAGCTCTGCACTTGACGGGCGGCCTTGACCGTGTTGGACACCACCGACCGAGTAAGGTCAACGCCATCGTTGATGGCCTCCTTGCCCAGGTTGACCACGTCAGCTGCCCGGTGAGTCACGAGACCCTTGGCTTCATTGGCGGCGTTCCGGGCCGTGTTGACGGTGGAGTTCACCACGGATTTGGTCAAGGTGATGCTGTCCTGGACAATGTTCTTGGTAAGGTCAACCGCTTTGGTCACTCTCTGGGTCACGCGGCCCTTGGCTTCACCAGCGGCATGGACGGTGGACGACACCACTGTCTTGGTCAAGGTGACACCATCTTCGAAGACCTAGAAGGAGGAAGAAAGGGATCAAAGGCCGAGCGAGAATAAATTTGGGTGGACATTCAATCGCAAGGAAGGTTTCTCGTCAAAGTCCAAGATGGAACTCTCTCTAAGACAGGGGTGTCCAAACTTGAGAACTTTAAGACTTGTGGACTTCAACTCCCAGAATTCCCCAGCCAGCCATGGGAATTGAAGTCCACAAGTCTTAAAGTTCTCAAGTTTGGACACCCCTGCTCTAAGACCTTCAAATCCCAAAGTTTGGGGACTTTGTGTTGGAGACAGCAAGGATGGCCGGTCATCTAAGACAACCTGCAAATTGTCTTCATTTAATGACCCCATAATCCCTTGCGGGATGGATTCTGGCCAACTGAATGGAGCTGAGTATTTACTGGCCAGATGCCCTTCCTGTCGCCAATGTGGAGTTTTGTTCGGCAGATATATTCTCATTGCGCCCAGAGAGAGAGAAATATCCTGTCTCTACCTAGGATCGAACTCACAGCCCCCTGATTGTGAAGCGAGAGCTCCACCTCTAGGCCACCGTACCACTCTAAGTCGACAACCTGCAAATGAACTCATAATATTTGTGCAAGAACCAGAAAATTGTGGAGTGGGAAACTCCGAGTAAAGTCAGAAAATAACCCTGGAAAGCAACTTGTAATATATACTCGTTCTTGAGTTACGACCAATCACTTAGCTACTGTTTGAAGTTATGACCTGCCTGTAAAAAGGAAGTTTCAACCCAGTTCTGAAGTTCCGACAGTCACATCCTTCCCTTAAGTAGTCCTCAACCTATGGCCATATTGCAGCTGCTTGTCATGACGGTCGTAAAACAGATCGGTTGAGTGACACATATAGCTGTTTGACCGTGGTTACACCCCATTTTCAGGCAAAACCTCACCCATAGCAAGCCACGGGTTTGCCTAATGACCTTAACATTCATTTAACAACTGCCATGTTCATTTAATGACTGCCTCAAAAAAGTCATAAAATCGGGGGGAAGGGGGGAAGAAATCACGTGACCAACCTGCTTTACGACTGTCATGGCTTACGACTGTCATGAGCTGGCTGCATTACAGTTGTAAGTAGAGGAATAACTGCATTTCCAAAAACATGATAGGTCCTTGAAGTTCTCTAAACTTGGTGGTTTTCCTGCAGACGTCTCATTACCATGCTAGGTTACGACATCAGTGTATGTAGGAGTGACGTTTGCAGGTAGTTTTTTTTTTCCCTATCATGATAGGTTTATAGATATTATAATATATTACAAGTTCTTGATAGATAGGAACCTGGCCAGCCCTGGGATGGATTCCCTTCCTTGCTTTTTTATCGGATTCAATTTCCTGTTTACCTGGATGTTAATTGCTGGGAGAAATTGTGCTTGGCACTATTTCTTTCCTCCTTCGTCTTTTAATTCTACCTTTTTAAAAAAACAATCTCTGGAACAATGGGAGCTCAGAGGTCATCAAGTCCAACCCTCTACAGTTTGCACAGATTCACTGTATGACGAAAAGCACCAGTGACGAGGAAGGGACCACTCACTGATTGAGAGCTCAAGAAGTTCCCGTGAATATCTAATCGAAATCCACATTCTTGAATTGTCCTCCTGTTTATCTACTCCTATCCTCTGGAGCAAATGAGAACTGCAGGAAATTGATTTAGTGACCGTTCAAAGTTACCACGGCACTGGAAAAAGGGACTTATGACCGTGTTTCACATTTATGACGGTTTCAGCATTTCCATGGTCATGTGATTTACATTTGGATTCTTGACACCTGACTCAAGTTTATGACGGTTGCAGCATCCCGGGGTGTGTGTGTGTGTGTGTGTGTGTGTGGTGTGATCCCCTTTTGCGACCTTCTGACAAGCCAAGCCAATGGGGAATCCAGATTCACTTAACAACCGTGTGACTAATTTAACCACTGAAAGCGATCCACTTAACAGCTGTGGCGAGAAAAGTCGTAAAAGAGGGCAAAGCTTACTTAGCAAATGTCTCACTTAGCAACATACATTTTGGGCTCAATTTTGGTCGTAGGTTGAGGATTACCTGTAGCTTCAATCGTCTAGAACAGGGGTGAGGAACGATGGCTCTTTTGCGACTTGTGGATTTCAACTCCCAGAATTCCAGAACCAACATGGCTGCCTCAGGAATTCTGGGAGTTGAAGTCCCCCAGTCTTAAAGGGGCCATTGCTTCCCACCTCTGCTCTAGAGCAGGGGCCTCCACCCTCCAGCAAACCTCCAAGCTTTGCTGACTGAGGAATTCTGGGAGTTGAAGTCCACAAGTCTTAAAGCTGCCAAGGTTGGAGGCCTCTGCTCTTCTAGAGCAGTGTTACTCAATTTGAAGAAACTTTTTAAGAGGTGTGGACTTCAACTCCCAGAATTCCCCAGCCACCAAGGTGTGTTTTGCTAATTTATCTTACCTGGTAAGTTGGTTGTTGAAGAATTGGCAGCTTTTTCTCTAGTCTGTCCAGTCCTTTGCAAGCATATTCATTCACGGTTGCAACTAGGAAAGAGGGGGGGAAAGTTTTTACATTTTTGGCTTTAAGTCAAACTAGCTTCGCGTTATGTTTCAAAGCTGAAACGCTGGTATTCTTTCAGATTAAAAGGAAAACCGCATTCCCTAATATATTGCGATTTATTTAAAATTTATTTAGGTCTTTCATTTTTGATTCCTGTGCAAAGAGCTAAAAGGATTCCTATTTAATACAATACAATGCAATACAATACAATACAATACAATACAATACAATACAATACAATAGTAGAGTTGGAAGGGACCTTGGAGGTCTTCTAGTCCAACCCCCTGCCTAGGCAGGAAACCCTTTGGCTGAAAACATCCTCTTTTTATCAAAGAAAAGTGGGATTGGGTTTATTTATTTTTTTAAAAGCAGAGACATCACCCTGTGTTAGTCAAGGCTTTGGTTTTCCCAGTTGCAATGGATGGCTGTGAAGGTTGGACCATAAGGAAGGCTGAGTGCCAAAGAATGGAGGCCTTTGAACTCTGGTGCTGGAGAAGACTCTTGCACTGAGTCCCTTGGACTGCAAGGCCATCCAACCAGTCAGTCCTAGAGGAGATCAACCCTGACTGCTCTTTAGAAGGCCAGATCCTAAAGATGAAACTCAGACACTTTGGCCATCTAATGAGAAGGAAGGATTCCTTGAGAAGAGCCTCATGCTGGGAACGATGGAGGGCAAAAGAAGAAGAAGGGGACGGCAGAGAATGAGGTGGATGGATGGAATCACAGAAGCATTCGGTGTGAGCTTAAAGGGACTCCGGCAGTGGTGAAATTCAATTTCTTTTACTACTGGTTCTGTGGGCGTGGCATGGTGGGTGTGGCAGGGGAAGGATACTGCAAAATCCCCATTCCCTCCACATCATCTGGGACTCGGGAGGCAGAGAATAGATGGGGGCAGGGCCAGCCAGAGGTGGTATTTACCGGTTCTCCGAACTATTCAGAATTTCTGCTACTGGTTCTCCAGAACCTGTCAGAATCTGCTGAATTTCACCCCTGGACTCCGGGAAATGGTAGAGGACAGGAAAGTCTGGAGGAACGTTGTCAGTCGCAATGGGCCGGACACAACTTCGCAACTAACAACCACGTTTTTAAAAAAAACAGTAATTAAAGGGAGAAAAAACATGAGACGTGAGTTCTAAATGAGTTCAGATTTCTTTAAAAGGCTGTTCTTTTAGCCGTTTGCAAACAAGGCTTTCCGTTGAAAAGTTTTCGCAGGATATTTTACAGAATCGCATAGAGCGAGGACTTCCGCGCTTTGCTCCGGAGAGCAAAAAGTTCTGCTCACTTGTTCGGTCACGAAGGAGTGTGGGGTGGGGGTGAGGGGGATTGCAGGAGGTCATAACCCCCCCCCCCCGTGGATTAAACTGCCAAGCTGGAGAAAGAGGGAAAGATGAGAACGCCCGATGCATTCTCTTCGAAAGAAGGAGAAAGAAGCCTGGTGGATGAGGCAAAACAGGGGTTTGCCAAGAAACGTTTGCGCCATGAGGACTAGAAACTTGACGGCAGCCAAGGGACGCTTGGAACTGGACCGCTCGACCTTCTAAAGGTGCTGAAAACACCCAACTGGACTGTACACCGCCCCAAGTCCCTTTCAGGAGAGGGGGCGGTCTATAAGCGCTAATAAATTGAATTGAAATTATGGAGGCGCGATCGTTGGACTTACTCTGTGGTTCAAGATGGGGCAGGAGAGGTTGGGCCCCGCCACGGGCACTGCCCACGGCCACGGCAGCCACCATTTCCACAATGTTGCAGGCGGTGTTGACGCAGGGGTAGGTCATCTTGGCATACTGGTACACGGAGGAACAGACTTCGTACGCGGAGCTGATCAAGGGTAGGCTGGTGACCCTGGACACGATGTTCTGGAGGAAAGCAAGAAAGTGGATCTCAGCTGGATTCCGTGGCCAAAGAGATCTGTGGCTTCCAGGATAGATTGCACGGACTACAACTCCCATCATTGCCCTCAGCATTGCCCTTTGTGGCTGGGGCGGATGGAAGGTCACCATCTGGGGATCTTCCCCCCCCTCCTCTTGCTATATGGGTAGTCCTCAACTTACAACGACTCGGTTTAGCGACCGTTCAAAGTTACAAGTGACTTATGGCCAGTCCTCACACTTACAACAATCTCCGTATCCTCCTGGTCATGGGATTAAAATTTAGCGCTTGCCACTGGCCTGGGTTGACGACAGTCACAGCCTCCCTGGGTCACGTGATCGGCATTTGCGACCATCCCATCCGCCGAGCAAAGTCGACGGGGAAGCTGGATTTGCTTAATGACTGTGTGCTCACTTAACAACTGCAGTGATATCCTTAACAACCCCAGCAGAAGGGACGTAGCCTCAGGCGCCACCCGCTTAACGATCGCCTGGCTTAGCCGTGGCAATTCTGCTTCCAACCGCTGTTGTAAGTCGAGGACTAGCTGTACCAAGCGGCGATGCAACTGGCATGAACTTAATCAGTTGTGGTTAAAATGTGGGCTTCACAAATTGTGGGTCCTTGATAGGCTTTTGTGAAAGACCAAGGACCAAAATAATGTTCATTTAGAGTTTAGTTTTTCAATGGAAAAGCCATCCAAACATTATTATTTGCTTAACTTTAGGTGAAGCATTAACCTTCCATTGTGAAATTCCGCTCGTAATTTTTTACGTTTTAAAAGTGCCTTTAAAATAAATTGCTTGAGTGGTGCGGTGGCCTAGAGGTGGAGCTCTCGCCTCTCCAACAGGAGGCTGTGAGTTCGATCCCAGGTAGAGGTAGGAATATTTCTCTCTCTGAGTACGACAAGAATATATCTGCTGAATATAACTCCGCATTGGCGACAGGATGGGCATCCGGCCAGTAAATACTCAGCTTCATTCAGTTGCCCCGTCTCCATCCAGCAAGGGATAATGGCAGTGACGGTGATCCTTTTTTGCCTCAGGTGCCCACCCCCATAATTTAATGCTCCCCCCCGCACTGTGTCTCCTGTGCATGCATGCGCGACAAACACCCCCCGCTGCTCCGTGCATGGGCGCAAGGCTTTCTTGGAACCTGGGGAGGGCGAAAACGCCCCCCCTGCCCCCAAGAGGCCCTCCAGAACCAGAAAAGGCCTGTTTTCCAACTTCCGGTGGGCCCGGTAGGTCCATTTTTTGCCCTCCCCAGGATCCAGAGGCTTTCTAGGAGCCTGGGGAGGGTGAAAAACGGCCTAACATGCAAACTGGAAGTTCAGAAAAGGACTTCCGGTTTGCACGTTGGGCCGTTTTTCGCCCTCCGGAAGGCGAAAAACAGCTGAAAATCAAGGCCAAAAATGCAGCTAACAGGGCAACACCTTACGTGCCCTCAGAAATGGCTCCGCATGCCATCCTGAGATTATCGGGTCATTAAAAGATGATGATTTAAAATAAATAGCTTATTTTTTTCTTCTGAGCATAAGTGGAAGGGGCAACATTTGAGACATTTATTGATGAGATATCCAACTAACCTTAACATATAGTCCTCAACTTATGGCCATGATCCAGCCCAAAATGTCTGTTGTTAAGCGAGGCCTCATTTTACCAACTTCCTTGCCACCATTGTTCAGTGAATCCCTGCAGTTGTTCAGTTAGTGACACGGTTGTTAAGTGAATCGGGTCCCCCCACGGTTTTTTTAATCAGAAGGTCGCAAAAGAAGATCACGGGTCCCCAGACCCTGCAACTGTCATAAATACGAGTCAGTTGCCCAGCATCTGAATTTTGATTATATGACCATGGGGATACTGCAACCGTCGTAAGTGTGAAAAGCTATTATGTCCCTGTTTTTAGTGCTGCTGTAACTTCGCACGGTCCCTAAATGAACTGCCATAAGTCCAGGACTACCTGTAGAGGGATAACCTAAATAAATTATGGATAAAACTGGGTATGACTTACTTGGCAATTGTCAGAGTATGAATATTCATAGACTGGAATAGGCATGGCAACAGGCCAGCCAATGGGGGCTGTTTGGAAACTGAAACAGTATTTGCTGGAGACAGCTAGGAGCCTGGGTGTGGCTTAGTTCTGTACTAAAGCTCTGAGTCTGTGCTGAGCTCTGAACTAGTCTGCTGCTCTGAATTGAAACTGTTCTCTGGGTTCCTACTGTAGTCGTAAATCGAGGACTACCTGTATTGAGTTTCTTTGCGAGTTCTGCCAAACATAGTCTCTTGTGAATAGCTTGGGATTCCTGATCCCATCCTCCTCTGCTAGAAAACAAGGATCATGATGACAAAGAATGCTTCCAACCTAGCCGGAGTCACCAAGTAGGAGGAGGAGTAGCTGGAGTCTATAAACGTGCACCGAGCCACCAGTGGACTCCGCAAATGCAACCGTATTCCTGGAAACCATCATTTTCTGAAAGAAGAGTTCGGAAACTAACCTCAGTCTTGGTAGCATTCTGGTTCTCCCCCTCAGTCGCCATGAGGAACTCTGGTTGAACTGCAAGAGAACACAATCCATAGTTTACCACCAATCCATCCATCCATCCATCCATCCATCCATCCATCCATCCATCCATCCACGTACAGTCCTTAACTGTCTTATCTATCCACCAATCCATTGATCCATCATCTTTCTTCCTCCTTCGTTTCATGCAACTATGCATCCATCCCTTCATCCATCCATCCATCCTTCCTTCCTTTCATCCATCCATCCATCCATCCATCCATCTATCCTTCCATCCATCCATCCATCCATCCTCCCATCCATCCACCCACCCACCCACCCACCCACCCACCCACCCACCCACCCACCCACCCATCTATCTATCTATCTATCTATCTATCTATCTATCTATCTATCTATCTATCCACTTATAGTCCTTAACTGTCTTATCTATCCACTGATCCATTGATCCATCATCTTTCTTCCTCCTTCCTTTCATGCAACTATGCATCCAACCCTTCATCCATCCGTCCTTCCTTCCTTTCATCCATTTATCCTTCCTCCCTCCCTTCCATCCATCCATCCATCCTACCTTCCTTCCTTCCATCCATCCATCCATCTATCTATTTATCCACTTATAGTACCAATCTTATCGATCCATCAACCCATTGATCCATCATCCTTCCTTCCCTCCTTTTCTCCCTCCCTCCCTCCATCGTTCCCTCCTTTCCTTCCTCCATCAGTCCTTCCATCCTTCTCTCCCTCGCCCCATTCTTCCCTCTGTCCTTCTTTCCTTCCTTCCATCCATCCATCCATCCATCCATCCATCCATCTATTTATCCACTTATAGTACCAATCTTATCGATCCATCAACCCATTGATCCATCATTCTTCCCTCCCTCCTTCCATCCTTTTCTTCCTCCCTCCCTCCATCATTCCCTCCTTTCCTTCCTCCATCAGTCCTTCCATCCTTCTCTCCCTCGCCCCATTCTTCCCTCTGTCCTTCCTTCTTTCCTTCCTTCCTTCCTTCCTTCCTTCCTTCCTTCCTTCCTTCCTTCCTTCCTTAGCCACGGTGGCACAGTGGTTAGAGTGCAGTACTGCAGGCTACTTCTGCTGACTGCCGATTGCATGAAATTTGGCAGTTCAAATCCCACCAGGCTCAAGGTTGACTCAGCCTTCCATCCTTCCAAGGTGGGTAAAATGAGGACTCAGATTGTTGGGGGCAAGAGGCTGACTTTGTAAACCGCTTAGAGAGGGCTGTAAAGCACTATGAAGCGGTATATAAGTCTAAATGCTATTGCTATTGTTTCCTTCCTTCCCTCTGACCATGCACCTATGCATTCATGCATCCACCAATCCATCCACTTACAATACCTATCTGATTGATCCATCAACCAATTGATCCATCATCCTTCCCTCCCTCCCTTCCTCCATTTGTCTTTCCATTCTTCTCTCCCTCCCTTGTTCCTTCCCTCCCTCCTTCCTTCTGTCCATCAATCCATCAATCTATCTACCCTTCCTTCCCTCCCTCCCTTTGTCCATACATGCATGAATGCATGCATCCATCCGTCGATATGGCATAAGAAAGTAAATTACAATACAATAGCAGAGTTGGAAGGGACCTTGGAGGTCTTCTAGTCCAACCCCCTGCCTAGGCAGGAAACCCTATACCGTTTCAGACAAATGCCTATCCAACATCTTCTTAAAGACTTCCTATGTTGGGGCATTCACAACTTCTGAAGGCAACTTCTGTTCCACTGATTAATTGTTCTAACTGCCAGGAAATTACTCCTTAGTTCTAAGTTGCTTCTCTCCTTGATTAGTTTCCACCCATTGCTTCTTGTTCTACCCTCAGGTGCCCTGGAGAATAGTTTGACTCCCTCTTCTTTGTGGCATTAATAGGGTTGGTGGCACAGTCAGCCCAATGTTTCGATTTGACATCTTTGTCCACCTCCAGAGTCCTCCTCAGGTACCAGGGAATAGACAGATGTGGACGTTGGAGCAAGTTAAAGATATCATCGCAGAATGTCAGCTGTTCTGAGTCAAGCTGCCTTCTGCAATTGACTGATGGGAATTTGCCAATGCCGATGATTTTTATTTGATGCTCCAGATGTTTTGGGATCGCACACAAGGCGCCTATGATTATTAGTCCTATCTTTGATTTCTTTTTTCTACAGTCTCTATTTCTATTTGCAGGTCTTTTATTTTGTGATCTTCTCCAGTTCTTTCTCTTCTCTTCTGCTGTTTTCAGTTATTGCTACATCCGCTATCTGGATTTTTTCCATCTTTCTTATCAACAGTTCTTACGTTTGGAGTGTTACCTAGCAGATGCGAGTCTATTTGGATTCTAAAATCCCAGAAGACTTTAATATAAGATTGCCATATTCTGTTTAGTAATTTAATAATATTTTAATAATATTAAGTAACAATACGTTGGAGGCATTCATACTAAATTTAAGAAATCTTTACTGTACAACAAAGATTGAGACAGTCTGCGGTAATTTTTTCCTAAATGTTATATTTAAAGGAGAGGTAAAGGTTCCCCTCGCACATATGTGCTAGTCGTTCCCGACTCTAGGGGGCAGTGCTCATCTCCATTTCAAAGCCGAAGAGCCAGCTCTGTCCAAAGATGTCTCTGTGGTCATGTGGCTGGCATGACTAAACGCCGAAGTTGCACGGAACGCTGTTGCCTTCCCACCAAAGGTGGTTCTTATTTTTCTACTTGCAGTTTTTAATGTGCTTTCGAACTGCTAGGTTGGCTGAAGCCAGGACAAGTAATGGGAGCTCACTCCGTCTTGTGGCACTAGGGATTCAAACCGCTGAACTGCTGACCTTTCTGATTGACAGGTCTTGGCCACTGAGCCACCGCGTCCTACAACAATACGTTAGAGACTTTAATACTAAATTTAAGAGAAAAATCTTTACTGTTTAACAAAGAACTTGCAGCATTTTTTCCCCTAAATGTTATATTTAGCTCTGGATGAAAAAGCTAAATAATCTTATGTTCATTAACCCTGACATTTTACATCCCAATTAGTGCTAGTAAAATGTTTTTTAAAAAAATCTGCAATGACTCTCGATTATCTAAACATGAAAAGGTTAATCAGCATCACTCAATATTGTACAAATACCACTGTGCTGAAATAATCTAAATGTATTATGCATGGTTCACAACAATATAATTTAAAAAAGGAAAGGAAACTGGACAGTGGGCAGGAAACAAATGAGTAGATGGAATGGCATCTTCCCCCAAAGGGGCAAAGTGGATTGGCTGGCATAAAACACTCGACAGAAATATTTCACTAGGTTTGTGCATGCTGTAAACCAGGCATGTCCAAAGTGCGGCCCGGGGGCCAAATGTGGCCCTTTTTCAAATTTCAAGCGGCCCCCAGCCTCTTCTCCCCACTGGAGTTATTTGTTTAGTCTTTCATAAAATACCGTATTTTTCGAAGTATAAAGATACATCTTTTTCCCCTCAAAAAAGAGGCTAAAAATCTGGGTGCATCTTATACACTGAATACAGCATTTTCTGCCTCCCAAAACTCTGCCTCCTTCACCAAAATGGCTGTGCATAGCCTTTAGGAGGCTTTCAGAGTGCTCCTGGGGCTGTGGAGGGCATAAATGAGCAAAAAACGGGCCATTTTTTGCTCAACTTTGCCCCCCCCTAGCCCCCAGGAGCACTCTAGAAGCCTCTTAAAGGCTATTCATGCCCTTTTAAAAAAAGGCCCATTTTCGTGGGAGAGTGCAAAAACTTTTTTTTTAATTTGCCTCTTCAAAATCTTGGTGCGTCTTATACTCCGAAAAATACGGTAGTTAATTCGCATTTAATGTTAAGGGTTCAAAGAATGTCAGGCTGAATGATCGGCCCCACACATTTTCACCTCACCAAATCTGGCCCTCCTTGCAAAAAGTTTAGACACCCCTGCTGTAAACCATGGTTCGCTGAAATTCAGAGCTAGTGGGGCATGTTTTCAGAAAAATCTATAAAACCAAAAGCCTTCTTGTGCTCTGGAGAATAATTTGACCCCTTCTTCTTTGTGGCAGCCCCTCAAATACTGGACTGCTGCTATCATGTCACCCCAACTTCTCTTCATTAGACTAGATATACCCAATTCCCGCAATTGTCCTTCATATGTTTTAGGTTTGTAGGACACCAACGGCTGATGAACTGCTTCAGGATGTGACCGGGGATAATCCTCAAGCATGTGGGAAGGTGTGGACATGCACGGGAATAGATCAGACCAGCTCTCAATCCATTCCAGATTTCCAAAGAGGCGATGATGCCCAGCCCAGAAGACTTGATCTTCAGATACCACAGGTTGAGAAGGCAGAGTAAGGATTGCAATCTGTAGGAGCCCAACCCAACTAACAGCCGCAGTGTGCCTTTCACCAACACAGTCAGCATTGGGTTGTGTGCAGATTCAATCAAAATAGAACTGGAAGGACAATCTTAGCAGTATATATTAAAAGAGATAAACAAAAGCTATGGTGGGATATTGATCTGATTTATAGGATTAATTCAGCATACGCTAGAACACACAACGTGCCAAGGGAAATACATGTTAAATATCTTAGAAAGACTACAAGAGATGAGGTCTTAGGAGCTCAAAGGGTGGGACCACTAAAATATAAAGACAAAGAAATAGCCATTCTTAAACAGATTCCAAAGAAAGTAAGAGATAAGAGGAAGAAATATTCCTCTTTAGCAAAGAAATTATATAATAAAGGAATCTGGTTCAGGTGGTTATTGCCAGAAGGAATGCTGATTTTCTGGGAGGGCAATAGAATTAGAATCAACACAGTTGTGGAGGCGGAGGCCTTCATTAAAAAAAACATAGTGCCCTCCTAGATGAAACAGGGGACAGTACACAAGATATGAAAGAGGGAGGGGCCACGTGGCTCTGCCAGCAGACAGGGGGGAGGATGCAACATTCAGAAGACTCAGGTCACAAAAATGAGTTGAAACATTATTGCAATTGTTGTTATAATGTAATTTTGGAAGTGATACAAAAGATGATTGAATATATTGATGATTGAATGTAAAATCAAAAGCTGCCAATGTTTATTCAAATTGTGATGTTTTTTGTTCTTCTTTTTTGTAAAAGTTGTGAGATTTGAGGGGATTTCTACCTCCCGCAGGATGTAGCTATCAAAATTTTCTATACCTATTTACCCTTTTCCTTAAAACATTTGTAAAAACCAATAAAAATATAGAGCTGGAAGGGACCTGGGAGGTCTTCTAGTCCAACCCTCTGCTCCAGCAGGAGACCCAATACCCCAAGGTGCTTTTTTTTCCCAAGATGCAACTGGGCTTTCTGTTTTTTCTTGGAAGACGTTTCGCTTCTCCTCCAAGAAGCTTCTTCAGCTCTGATTGGATGGTGGAGACATGGAAGGATTTATTCTCCTTGCAGACAAAGCTGGTCATTTGCATCCTTTGAGAGGGTCGTTGAGGCCACTTGGAGAACCATCAACAGAGTGGGGAGAGAGGTGACATCTATCTCCAGTCTACCACAACAGTCCTTTCAACAGTTCCAAGAAGACTCCACACTAGTAATGGCTAACCTTTTTGTTGTCACATGCCAAAAGCGACAAGCTCCCACGTTGTACCTGCGCCCATAGTGCAATGTGCGCGTGACACACACCCCGTATGTGCATGTGTGACCCCTGTGCACTCCCTCGTGCATGCATGCACAACACCCTCCCCTGCACTCTGTTTTGGGCCTAGTAGGACTCTCTGCAGCCTCCTTGGACCAAAAATGGGCCAGGGTGGGGGCACCACACATCTGCGGATTCCCCCCACCCAGCTCCACAGTGCATGCAAGTGCACCTCCCGACAGCCATCTGATTTTCGGGTCTCTGCTGTGCACGCTCAGTCGAGCTGAGCTAGGGCGACAACTCTCATGCTCACAGTGAGGACTCTATGTGCCACCTTTGGCACATGTGCCACAGGTTCCCCATCACAGATCCACACCCATTTTCATCACTCAGGTGGCCCTGAGGATACAGACAAACCTCCAAGTGGCCTCAAGGACTCTCTAAAAAGAATGCAAACAACCGGCTGTCTGCAAGGAGGACAAATCCTTCCGTTCCCCACCATCCAGTCAGTGCTGAAGAAGCTTCTTGGATGAGAAGGCAACTGGACTTTCTTTGTTTTTCTTTGAAGACGTTTCGCTTCTCATCCAAGAGCTTCAATTCTGACTGAATGATGAGGAATGGAAGGAGTTACGCTCCTTTGCAGACCACTGGCCATTTGCATTCTTTTAACAAGTCATTGAGGCCACCTGTCAACATTGAACAGCCCCCTCTCAACAGAGAAGGAGGGATACCACATCATCTATCTCCAGTCTACAACACAGTCCTTTCAGCAGTTCCAAGAAGGCTCCCCACCCATTTGCACCACTCAGGTGACCCTGGGGACACAGAGAAACTTCCAGGTGGCCTCAACGACCCTCTCAAAGGATGCAAATGACCAGCTGTCTGCAAGGAATATAAATCCTTCCGTTCTCCACCATCCAGTCAGAGCTAAGAAGCTTCTTGGATGAGAAGCGAAACCTCTTCAAATAAAAAACAAGAAAGTCCAGTTGCCTCCTGAAAAAAAAGCATCTTTGGGACAAGGATCTTCTTAAAAACCTCCAGGGATGAAACCCCCAAGATCGCACGTAATCACTCAAAAAGATTACACACTCAAACATTCAATGCATGTTATTGCCTGTTCAAGACCCTGACATTGACTGCGGGGAGGGAGGGAGGGAGGGAGGGAGGAGGGACAACGTGACCTGTTGACCAATTGTTTCTGCTCCATGTCCCAATGCAGCAACCATCCAATCGATTTTCATCCCAGAGAATGAATCAAAGTTGGAGCCAGTCCATGGGAACGTTCTCCCATGAGAAAGTCTTTCCCCCCCTCATCTTCAACTGCAGCCAGGTAGAATATTTTCTTAGTAATGAAGTTGCTATCAAGTCCAGGACGCGAGAGACCAACAATACAGGAGAGCTGCAAACTTTTGCAACTGGGGGTGTTGGCGTGTCAAATGCATTCGTTGGGCCTCCTGGACTGCAACGACCTTGGCTCTGATCTAGCAACATTTCCTTAGAAAAGTCTACCGCTGGGCTAGCGATGTGGCACTTCTATGCCTAGGGATAGTCTACCTTGGATGATTAATTGTTGGAGATCAATAACTCAGGAAGGTCATGGTCTGGCTTCCAGCGTCTTTGAGGGGTGTCACCAAGGCACCTGGTTAGCTAAGAAGAAGTCCAGGAGAGATCATGGGTCACGCTGAAAATGTGAAGTACGCAGGGCGAGCCTGACTGAATTATAATCCTCCATGTGTAGGCGCAATCTACCCTCAGTGACTACGTGCTGGGGGTAAGCAACCTCAAGAATGCTTCCGCCTCGCCACTCAGCTGGATTTGCAGACCAGGTGTACTGTTTGGGCGTGAGAAGAATGCTTTGAACCCAGAACCAAAGAGAAGATGTTGTTCTCATCTGGCAAGTAATCTGGAATTTGTTGAGAAGGAACCCGTTTTTCCAAATGTCCGCCCACGATTTTCGTCACGTTGGGCAACACCACAACACCAGCACGCAAGGTTGCCCTTGGTCTTCTTTGTGACACCCTCTCTTGCACCATTCCTTCCACTGTCCTCTTAGCCAAGAGAGAGAGAAGAAGGAATGATGTCTTCAGAAGAAGACTTATCCATGCCTGGCTGAGAAGTGATATGGGTTGTGTTCTAACAGAGGCTTCCCAAGAGCATGAAGCAGACTCCTGGTCCTGACAAAAAACCCTTTTATTCATTGACTGTGAATTCTGCTCCTTCACATCCAGCAAAATCTTTCAAGGGAGGATTTACGGTCACAGACCTTCTCTGGCTTGGAGAGCTGCCAGGCCGATCTCTGCAGAACTTGGCAAGGAGTCTCGGAGAGTCAGGAACCAATTAAGCGAACTAATTGCCTCCTGCAAACTCCACTCCCCTTTCGCTCCTCTTTTATTTCATCTGGGAGGGGCCATTCATCATCCACCTGTGGCCTTACTCCCAAGTCGACCCGTTCTTTAGCTGTTCCCTTCGTCTGGCAACTCTGCACATGCGCACACTGGGAACAGGCTCCAGCTGTTCTTCTGCCCCACTGATGTCTGACTCCGAAGGCAGCTGATAACTGGCATACGGCTCTGGCCCCCTCTCTGCCTCCGACACAGAGCCCTCATCAGAGCCTTTCCCAGACTCCAGGACTGGCCCATCTTCCTCCCCAACCTCCTCACTCTCCGAATCTGCTGCCAGCTCCGCTGGGCACTGACGGGGCACAACACATCCATGGTCATCTTAGCCAAGAGAGAGAGAAGAAGGGAAGATGTCTTCAGAAGAAGACGTCTCCAAGGCTGGCTGAGAGGTGATGTGGGTTGGAGGAAATACCCAACGATCTTTGTTATGGTTTTTAAGGTCCATATTTTCCCCAAATCCATGGTGGTACGTACTCCTGTATTTCCAAGAAGAAGCAGGAAACTTTACAGATCCCATGTTATGCCACAGTGCTGTCCCAAAGGTAGACTTTGGTAAGAAAATCTTGCTAGACCGGAGCCAAGATCTTGGTCGTCTAAATGCATTAGACACCCCAACACCCCAGTTGCAAACGTTTGCAGCTGTGTCCTGTATTGTTGGTCAGCTGAGTCACTTTCTGGAAAAGCCCGTTGCATCATTTGTCAACCGAGTCTTAATAAACGTGAAAAATGCTAGCAAACCGTAATACCGTTTGTCTTTTGGGCTCAGGGGTAGTCAATTGTGGTTAAGGACTAACCGTACCTTGTTCGCTAACATATTCCACGGTTGCTCCACCTTTTGCAAAGTTAAGATGTATCAGTGGTGGGTTTCAAATTGTTTTAGAACCTATTCTGTGGGAGTGGCCTATTTTGTGGGTGTGGCTTGGCAGTCATGTGACCGGGTGGGTGTGGCCAACCTGACACCACTCATGCACACCCAGTCACATGACACCCCCCCCCCAAGCCATGTGGCAAACTTTTTGGGGACTCCTATGAAGGGTGGGGGGAGGAAGAGAGGGGAAAACTTGCCAAAAATAGACAATTGCAGGATTAAGGGCCGAAATTAGGGAGATCTGAGAAGGCAGGTCAGAGAGGAATCCAGTAGAAAGCTATCACACGCTGGGGAAAGAACTTTGGGGGGTCGGAGGAGAAAAGACAGAGAGGAATCCAGTAGAAAGCTATCACACGCTGGACCTCTCCATGCTTCTCCGTTCCCCACCTCCACTCCCAGGTATGGGACTTGACACCGAATTCGGCTAGGATAGTGCGGAGGGGCCGGGGGGTGGAGCAAGCGACAGGGCGGGGGCAGACGTTCCGGAAGTTACTTCCGGGTCCACCCCCTCTCACCGGATTGGTAAATTTCACCATCCGGTTCTCCCGAGCCGGTGCAAACCGGCAGAAACGCACCACTGAGATGTATGGACTTCCAATCCCAGAATTCCCTAGCTATTCCTATCTTCAAATGGCTAAGATGGAGAAAATGAGGGTTATACGTATATCCCTTCTGTAATATATATACTGTCTCAACATAAACATAATATAACATAGGACCTAACACTGTGACGGTGAACCTATGGCCTCTCTGCAGGCATGCAAGCTGTGGCCCCTGCTCAGCTCCACCGCGCATGCGCATGCCAGTTTTGGGGCCTCTGCTGTACATGCACAGGGAGCATGTGGGAGAAATGCACTCATGTGCAGGGGGTGGGGGGGCCATGTGGGGGGCATGTGCTCATGCGAGGGGGTTGCGCATGCATGCATGGGGTCAGGTCACATGCAGGGACATTGCATGGACATGCGCAGGGGTGGTGGGAGCACAGGGGCTTGCCCCCGCATGCGTGGGGGGTGGGGCATACGCAAGGGCTCATGCGTACATGTGAGTGGGGGGCATGCCCCCCCCTGCACATTGCAGTATGGGTGCGCATGCTTTCGGCACGCAGCAACAAAAAGGTTAGCCATCACTGCCCTAACATAGATTATAGTATATTATGGGTTTATATTGATACATCAAAAAAGCCGCAGTGTTTAAATCCTTTTTACTTGATTTCCCTTCTTAATTTAGTGGCATTTATCTTAATCCTTTATTCCATTATTTAAATTAAATCTCATTCTGACTTGGTGATTTAATTTAGAGTTCTCCAACTAATGTATCAGCGTACAGTACATCGAAACCCTCATCACCGTTGATGGCACCCGTGGCTCGACAGTAACAGAATAACAGAGTTGGAAGGGACCTTGGAGGTCTTCTAGTCCAACCCCCTTGCTGAAGGAGGAATCCCTACACCATTTCAGACAAAAGTAGCCATCAGATTAAACACTCCACATCACCACTGAAACTATATTTTAAACAGTCTTCACGTTATAAGTCTTCATATTTCTACTTCTTCTTATTTAATTTTAATTAAAATTCCTTGCATGTAGCCTTCCAATTCTTGGCAACGGACTTATATTTATGACCGTTCGATGGTCCCGGAGTCCCGTGATCCCATTTTGCGACCTTCTCACAAGCAAAGTCGATGGGGAACCCAGATTCACTTAATAACCGTGTGACTAACTTAACAACCGTAGTGATTCCCTTAACAACGGTGGCAAGAAAAGTCATAAAACGGGGCAAAACTCACTTAACGTTTAGCAGCGTCGATTTTTTGCTCAATTGTGGTCGTAAGTCGAGGACTATCTGTAATATGTAAAAAAGTTCAGATTTGAAGGTCTAATGGCCATACACATACACATTCACACCCACACACCTGGGTAATGACCTTAGTGCATTTTTGACCTCACTTACGCCTGCTTGCAGTGCCCCATGGTTTAGGGTGCTTTTGCCCAAAACCGGCGTTTACTTCCAGTTCCTGGAAAGAAAATTGCCCAATAGGGAACAATAGTTTCACTTTATGACTGTGGTGTTTACTTAACGACTGCCGCTTTAGGATTGTCCCGGCGTAGGACTGAAATTGTGGGCTCAATTACGGTCGACAGCTACGTCCTGAATTGATTTCTCTCCACTGCGCAAGGATGCTACAACTAAATGGAAAATGCACAGGTGCGCATACGTCCTGGGCGGCCCACAGTCTGAGGCAGGCCCCCCCCAAATACCTCGACTCATCCATCCCCTCATAACGTTCCAGATGGTTTACAGATAGTTCTCAACTTACGACCACAACTGAGCCCAACATTTCTGTTGCTAAGTGAGACAGTTGTTAAGTGAATTTTGCCCCGTTTTACAACCTTCCTTGGCAAACCTGTTAAGTGAATCATTGTACTTGTTAGGTTAGTAGAAGAGAACCTGGCCTCCCTACTGACTTTGCTTGTCAGAAGGTCGCAAAAGGGCATCACGTGACCCCCTGACTCCGTTTCCAAGGGTCTGGGTTTTGATCACATGACCTAGCGGGAATGCTGCAAGGGTCCTCAGGGTGAAAAGCGGCCATAAGTCACTTTTCAGCGCTGTTTTAACTTTAAATGGTCACTAAATGAAGTGTTGTTAAGTCGAGGACTACTTGTATTGACCCCTCCAAACATTTGTTACATGAAAACTATTTTAAACAATCCTTTAACTAATAGCACTACCAAGAATAACATTGATCCCTTGGATACTATCAATCCTCGGTGGTTATGACAGATAAATATAGATATAGATATAGATATAGATATAGATACAGATACAGATACAGATACAGATACAGATACAGATAGATAGATAGATAGATAGATAGATAGATAGATAGATAGATAGATAGACAGATAGACAGACAGACAGACAGACAGACAGACAGACAGACAGACATGGATGATAGATGATAGGAGAGAGAAAGACATGGATGATAGATGATATATGAGAAAGAGAGACAGAGACAAACAGACAGACAGAGAGAGAGACAGACATGGATGATACGAGAGAGACAGACAGAGACAGACATGGATGATAGATGATAGGAGAGAGAGAGACATGGATTAGATGATATATGAGAAAGAGAGAGAGACAAACAGACAGACAGAGAGACAGACGTGGATGATACGAGAGAGAGATGATATGTGAGAAAGAGAGACAGAGACAAACAAACAGAGACAGAGAGACAGACGTTTATGATAGATGATACAAGAGAGAGAGTGTGAAAGAAAGAAAGACAGACAGACAGACAGACAGACAGACATGGATGATAGATGATAGGAGAGAGAGAGACATGGATGATAGATGATATACGAGAAAGAGAGACAGAGAGACAGAGACAAACAGACAGACAGACAGAGAGACAGACATGGATGATACGAGAGAGAGAGAGAGAGAGAGAGACAGACATGGATGATAGATGATACAAGAGAGAGTGAAAGAGAGAGAGAGGGACAGACAGACATGGATGATAGATGATAGGAGAGAGGGAGACATGGATGATGATATATGAGAAAGAGAGACAGAGACAAACAAACAGTCAGAGAGAGAGACATGAATGATACGAGAGAGAGAGAGAGAGAGAGAGAGAGAGAGAGAGAGACAGAGACAGAGACAGAGACAGAGACAGAGACAGAATGGATGATAGATGATACAAGAGAGAGAGTGAAAGAGGGAGAGAGAGAGAGAGATTATAGGACCCAAAAAAGATCTTGACAAACTTGAGCAATGGGCCCTACCCAACAAAATGAATTTAAATGTGGAGAAAAGCGAAGTTTTATATTTAGGCAAGAAAAATGAAAGGTACAAGGACAGATTAGGCAATACCTGGCTTAAGACCAGTCCCTGTGAGAAGGACCTGTGAGAAGTCCTAGTGGTTGATCACATGAATATGAGCCAGCCGTGTGCAGCAGCCGCCAAAAAAGCTCATGCAACAGAGACAGAGAGTCAAGATCATGTGAAGTATTAGTACCGCATTATAAAACCGTAATAAGGCCACAGCTGGAATAATTGCATTCAGTTTTGATCACCATGTTACAAAAAAAAAGATGTTGAGGCTTTGGAAAAAGTTCCAAGAAGAGCAACTAAGAAGACTAAAGGTCTGGGGACAAAAAACATGAAGAACGGCTGCAGGATTTGGGTTGGGCCGGTCTAGAGAAAAGAAGAAGAAGAAAGAGAAGAAGAAGAAAAGAAGAGGGGAAATGGGAACACAGTAGTTCAGTATTTGAGGGGTTGCCCCAAAGAAGAGGGGGGTTCAAATTATTCTCCAAAGCACCAGAAGGCAAGTCAAGAAACGATGGATGGAAACTAATCAAGGAGAGAAGCAACCTGGAATTAAGGAGAAACATCCTAACAGTGAGGACAATTAACCAGTGGAACAGCTTGCCACCAGAAATCCTGGGCACTACATCACTGGATGTTTTTAAGAAGAGTCTAGACCCGGGGTGGCGAACCTGTGGCACGGAGAGCCATTTGTCAGGGCATGCGAGGCGAATGTGCGCACTGGCCAGCTGAGTTCAGCCTTTTTTAAAGCCATTTTTCGCCCTCCCCGGGCTCCAGAGGCTTTATAGGAGCCTGGGGAGGGCAAAAAGTGCCCCCCCTCCCCAGGCCCTCCGGAGGCTTCATGAGCTTCCTTGAAGCCTCTGGAGCGCAAAAAAACGGCCCTATGAGCAAACCGGAAGGTCAGTAACAGACTTTCAGTTTGCTCGTAGGGCCGGTTTTAGTCCTCCGGAGGCTTCAGGGAAGCCTCCTGAAGGTCCCTGAAACCTCCAGAGGGCCTCGGTGGGGTGGGGGAGGTGGGGGGGTGGGGAGGCTGTTTTTACCCACCCCAGGCTCCTATAAAGCCTCTGGAGCCTGGGGAGAGCGAAAAAAGCATGCAAAAAATGGGGGGGGGGGGACTGCTTCTCATGCAGGCATGCACACTGGAGGGGTGTCGCGTGTTGCATTATGGGTGTGGCACGCCCGTGCACGACCCCCACTGCGCTCCCCCCCTCTTATGGCATGCGAGCCAAAAAAGGTTCACCATCGCTGGTCTAGACAGTCATCTGTATAGGTTCTCCTGCTTGAGCAGGGGGCTGGACTAGAAGACCTCTGAGGTCCCTTCCAGCTATTCTATTCTATTCTATTCTATTCTAGGTAGGTAGGTAGGTAGGTAGGTAGATAGATAGATAGATAGATAGATAGATAGATAGATAGATAGATAGATAGATAGATAGACAGATAGATATAGACAGACAGATAGATAGATATAGAAGACCTCTGAGGTCCCTTCCAGCTATTCTATTCTATTCTACCTATTCTAGGTAGGTAGGTAGGTAGGTAGGTAGATAGATAGATAGATAGATAGATAGATAGATAGATAGATAGATAGATAGATATAGACAGACAGACAGACAGAGATGGACGGACGGACGATAGACGGATGTGTGAGAGATAGACAGACAGAGTTTTGATATATCAATATATCAAATTTTGATCAATATGCAGTATTTCTATACCTGTAGTTCTCGATTTATAACACCACCGGGACCAGAATTTCCATGACTAACCAAGGCGGATGTTAAGTGAATTGCGCCTGGTTTTACAAGCTTTTTCACCATGCTGTTAAGCGAATCACAGCAAATGTTAAGTGAGTCATGCAGTCGTTAAGCAACTCTCACTTCCCCCATATTGACTTCGCTTGTCGGACGCGGGCTGGGAAGATCACAAATGATCGCGGGATGCTGCACCCCTCATGAATGCATGCCGCTTGCTAAGCGCCCAAATTTTGATCCCATGACCTGGGATCAAATGCTATGACAGTTGTAAGTTTGAGCATTGTTTTTAAATCACTTTTTTTTCAGTGCTGTTGTAGCTTTGAACAGTAACTAAACGAAGGGTTGTAAGTCAAGGACTGCCTGTAATCCCATCCACCTTTGGAGGTCAACGTTGACACTTTGGAGAACTCTACTCTAAAGAACATAGGGACGCAGTGGCTCAATAGCTAAGATGCTGAGCTTGTCGATCAGAAAGGTCGGCGGTTTGAATCCCTAGCACCGCATAATGGAGTGAGCTCCCGTTACTTGTCCCAGCTTCTGCCAATCTAGCAGTTCGAAAGCATGTAAAAAATGCAAGTAGAAAAAGAGGAACCACCTTTGGTGGGAAGGTAACAGCATTCCATACACCTTCAGCATTTAGTCATGCCAGCCACATGACCACGGAGACGTCTTCAGGCAGCGCTGGCTCTTCGGCTTTGAAACAGAGATGAGCAGTGCCCCCTAGAGTCAGGAACGACTAGCACATATGTGCGAGGGGAACCTTTACCTTTGCTCTAAAGAAAGGAGGAGATCAAAGCCGAAGAGGTACCTTTCTGAAGTCTTTAAAATGTAGATTTTGTAAATTTAAAAAAGGAGAAAAAACAGACTTTCCTACGGAATCCTTGATCTGAGTCCAAGCATCATAAGCTCCCTTACTCAAAATGCCGTTTAACCCACTTCTCGGGTTCAATAATTCTAGCATCCTAGTAGAAGCCAAGATGACTTAGATGAGGGAATAGAAGGGGAACCCACCAAATTTGCAGATGATACTAAGCTGGCAGGAATACCTAACACCCTAGAACTGTGGTGGAGAACCTGTGGCATGTGGAGCCATAATTTGTCAGAATGCCAGCCCTCGGCAGCCCTCAGCTGATTTTCAGCCTTCCGGAGTGCCTGGGGAGGCTGTTTTCACCCTCCCCGGGCTTCAGGAAAGCCTCCGGAACCTACGGAGGGCAAAAATTCCCCCCTGCATGCAGGAGTCGCTGGCACATGTGCAGGTGGGGGTGGGCACACAGTTTTAGCACACCTTTAGAAAAAGGTTGAGGACCTGGGTATGTTTAGCTTAAGAGAAAGAAGGACTAGGGGAGACATGATAGCAGTCTTCCAATATCTCAGGGGTTGCCACAAAGAAGAGGGAGTCAAGCTATTCTCCAAGGCACCTGAGGGCAGAACAAGAAGCAATGGGTGGAAACTAATCAAGGAGAGAAGCAACTTAGAACTGAGGAGAAACTTCCTGACAGTTAGAACAATTAATCAGTGGAACAGAAGTTGCCTCCAGAAGTTGTGAATGCCCCAACACTGGAAGTCTTTAAGAAGATGTTGGATAGCCATCTGTCTGAAATGGTAAAGGGTTTCCTGCCTAAGCAGGGGGTTGGACTAGAAGACCTCCAAGGTCCCTTCCAACTCTACTATTGTATTAATAATACCACATATGAAGAACGGTTGCAGGAACTGGGTATGTTTAGCTTAAGAGAAAGAAGGACTAGGGGAGACATAATAGCAGTGTTCCAATATCTCAGGGGTTGCCACAAAGAAGAGGGAGTCAAGCTATTCTCCAAGGCACCTGAGGGTAGAACAAGAAGCAATGGGTGGAAACTAATCAAGGAGAGAAGCAACTTAGAACTGAGGAGAAACTTCCTGACAGTGAGAACAATTAACCAGTGGAACAGAAGTTGCCTCCAGAAGTTGTGAATGCCCCAGCACTGGAAGTCTTTAAGAAGATGTTGGATAGCTATTTGTCTGAAACGGTATAGGGTTTCCTGCCTAAGCAGGGGGTTGGACTAGAAGACCTCCAAGGTCCCTTCCAACTCTGGTATTGTATTGTAATATGAGGCAGCCATGTGTGGAGGCAGCCAAAAAAGCCAATGCATTCCTAAATTGCATTAACAGAGGGATACAATCAAGATCAAGGGAGGTACTAATACCACTCTATAAAGCCTTAGTAAGACCATACCTAGAGTACTGCATCCAGTTTTGATCACCACACTATAAAAAAGATGTTGAGCCTCTAGAAAAAGTGCAGAGAAGAGCAACCAGGATGATTACGGGTCTAAAACATACTATGAACAGTTACAGGAACTGGCTAGTCTAGTGAAGAGAGGGACCAGGGGAGACAGGATAACATCTTCCAATATTTGAGGGACTGTCACAGAGAGGAGGGGAGGTCAACCTGTTTTCCAAGGCACCTGAAGGCCAGAAAAGGAATAACGGATGGAAACTGATCAAGGAGAGATTCAACCTAGAAATAAGGAGAAATTTTTTGACAGTGGGAACAATCAACCCATGGAACAGAAGTTGCCTTTGGAAGTTGTGGGAGCTTCATCCCTGGAGGCTTTCAAGAAGCGACTGAACTGCCATCTGTCAGAAATGGTGTAGGGTCTCCTGCTTGGGCAAGGGGTTGGACTAGATGACCTGCAAGATCCCTTTCAACTCTGTAAGATGTGGAGATCTTCAATCTTGGTCTAGAGGCCCCTTTCAAGCTTCCCTTTTCTACATATGGTGCATCTATCTTATTGAATCAAATTCAAAGCTTAAAAGTTGTTGAAAGCATTGCAAACACACAGGAACAACCCAGCCAGCATAACAACACACTCCGTCGTATTAAATTACCTGGATCTTGTTACAGGATGGATGGTCTCTCCAGGTGGTTTATGGACAGGTTCCTGATACAAGTGTGTCCCCGTTTACACAGGGGAGGTTTTAAGCCTACGAGGAGTAGGCGAGCCAGGCCAAGGAGTTACCTTGGCTTGGCCAATGAGGGATCGGTGCAGGGGTGGAGAGGGTGAAAACACAGGTAGAGCAACTTGACAGGTAAAGCCTACACCAAGATGTTGGAGATCTTTTGGAAGTAGGTCAAAGGGAACCTTGTCCTGTTAGGGATCAGTGAGGAGATCCTGTGTCCTTAACTTCAGCAACCTGAAGACCTGTGGACTTCAACTCCCAGAATTCCCCAGCCAGCTATGCTGAGTTGAAGTGCATTCTGGGAGTTGACGTCCATTCGCCTTCAAGCAGTAGAAAAGCACAGCTCTGGATTAAACATGCAAGCTTGCATAGAATACAGGCATTCCCGACTTACGGCCACCCAAAATTTACGTGGCTAAAGGGGGACATTTGTTAAGTGAGGTTTGCCCCATATGACGACCTGTCTTGCCACGTTTGTTAAGTGAATCACTGCGGTTGTTATTGTTCTGACCCAGGCTTCCTTAAAAAGCATGAAGCGGAGTCTTGGTTCCAGCAAAACTCTTTTATTTACATGGCTGTGAATTCCTTCCATTCACAGTCAGCAAGGCTTAGCAAACAGTCTTTCAGAGGAATATTTATCCACACGAACCTTATCTCGCTTGGAGAGCTGCCAGATAACTAGCTTCCAAACACAGGGCAAGGCAACACTTGGCACAGAGTCTCTTACATGGGGAGCTCTCTACATGGGGCTTCCCTTGGGACACGCCCGAAGACTACAGCTAGTCCAGAACGCAGCCGCGCGGGCCATCATGGGGAGTACTAGGTACTCCCACGTAACACCTCTCCTGCACGAGCTGCACTGGCTGCCTGTGGTTTTTCGGGTGCGTTTCAAGGTGTTGATTACCATCTTTAAAGCGCTCCATGGCACAGGACCTAGCTATCTGCGGGATCGCATCCTGCCGCACACATCCCTGCGACCAATCCGCTCTCACAGGGAGGGACTTCTCCTGGTGTCGTCCACCAGGCAATGCCAACGGGCGGCGCCTAGGAGTAGAGCCTTCTCTGTGATGGGCCCAACCCTCTGGAATGACCTCCCCCCCGACATTAGAACCACCACCGACTTCCGCTCCTTCCGACAAAAACTAAAGACTCACCTGTTTCGATTAGCTGGCCTGGCACACCCATAGCTTTTACCTCCTGGCAGATACATTTTAATTGAAATTTCTGGGGAACCATTTTAAATTTAATTCTGTGGGGTATTTTAGGGGTCTTTTAAAGATTGTATTTTATATACTTTACTTGAATGTACAGTTCTTTTAACCTCCTCCATCTAAGCATTTAATTATTTATGTATTTAAATATCTAAGTATTGATTTATCTATGTATTCTTTTTATGTATTGACTGTACACCGCCCCGAGTCCCTTTTGGGAGAGGGGGCGGTCTATAAATATGAATAAAAGTAAAGTAAAGTAAAGTCTTATAGTCACAAAGAGAACTTTCCTCTCTTGAAAGGACCGAAGGAACAAATTGTTTCCTGCAAAAGCCCCCTCCCCATTCACTCCTCTTTTGTTTCTTGTGGGAGGGGCCAATCACCTCCAAGGTGTGGCTTTACTTCTAAGTCGACCCTGCTTTCTTTGCTGTTCCTTTCTTCTGGCAGCCCTGCGCATGCGCACACTGGGAACAGGCTCCAGCTGTTCCTCTGCCTCACTGCTGTCTAGCTCCATCTCTACCTCCGACACAGAGCCTTCGTCTGAGCTTTCCTAAGCCCCCAGGACTGGCCCATGTTCCTCCCCAACCTCCTCACTCTCCGATTCTGCTGGTCGCCACGGGCCACTAGAGTTACATTTAGTTACACAGTTGTGAAGGGGATCTGGCTTCCCCGTTGACTTTACTCATCGGACGTTCGTGAAAGGGATGGCATGACCCCGGGACCCTGCAACGGTCATAAATACGAGTCAGTTGCTGAGTGTCTGAATTTTCATTGCGTGGCCACGGGGATGCAGCAATGGGCATAGGTGTGAAAAATGGTCCTAAGTGTCTCTCTTTTCAGCACTGTTGTAACTTTGAACTGTTTACTAAATGAACTGTTGTAAGTTGAGGACTACCCGTAGTTCTCAATTTACTATAGTTTGTTTAGTGACCGAACCAAAGTATATCTTGGTTCAAGGAACTTCTTGATACCGCAAGGACACAGTGCAATCCGAGGAACAGGCCGTTCTCGGCTTACAATGATTTGTTTTGCGACCGTTTGAAGTCGCAACAGCAGTGAAAAAAAGGGACTTACAGCCGTTTTTCACACTTACGACCATTGCAGCATCGCCACAGTCACGTGATCGAAATTTCACCGCTCGGCGACTGACTCGTGTTTATGACGGTTGCAGTGTCCTGGTGTCATGTGACCATCTGATTAAAAATGTCACTGGGGAAGGCCGATTCACTTAACAACCAGGTTACTAATTGAACAATCACGTGGCTATTTTAACCACTGCAATGATTGACTTAACGAATGTGGCGGGAAAAGTCATAACAGGGGGGCAAAAGTCACTTAACGAATGTCTCATGTTAGCAACATAAATTCTGGACTCCATTGTCATCGCAAGTTGAGGACTACCATTTAGGGCAGGGGTGTCCAAACTTGGGAACTTTAAGACTTGTGGACTTCAACTCCCAGAATTCCCCAGCCAGCCATGCTGGCTGGGGAATTCTGGGAATTGAAGTCCACAAGTCTTAAAGTTCCCAAGTTTGGACACCCCTGACTTAGGGATAGTTAGAGGATCCCCCCCCCCCCAAAATGGATCCCCTCAAATGGAAATGTACTTATGACGTGGATGTGAAGTTTTGTTGTTCGAACTCCCCCATGTGATCATAGTTCGGTCAGTTGGCAACTGGTCATTGTCCAGACATTTTAACCCCAAAATGAAGTTTACAGTTAGTCCTCGTCTTATGACCGCAAAATTTCTGTTGCTAAGTGAGACACTTGTTAAGCGAAGTGTGCCCCGTTTTACAAGCTTTCCTGCCCCTGCTGTTAAGTGAATCGCTGCGCGCATGGTCGTTCAGTGAATCTGGCATTCCCCATGGACTTGGCTTGTCGGAAATTCGCAAAATGCAACCGTGAGACACGGCAACCGTCATAAATGGGAATCAGTTGCCAAGAGGCTGAATATTGAACCGGGGACCACAGGGATGCTGCAATGGTTGTAAGTGCGAAAAATGGTCCTAAGTCACTTCGTTGCATTTAGTGATCGTGGCAAACGGTCGCTAAAAAAATGGCTGTAAGTTGAGGTCTACCTGTACCTCCTCCTTCCATCAGAAATGTTGCATAGCAAACAACGGCTTCGCGTAATGACCGCAGATTCGCTTCCTGAATGGAGTGATTCGCTTAACGACCACTCCAAAACAAGGTGATAAGATCAGATTGATTGCATTATGAGCTGCGGTGGTTAGAGTGCAGTACTGTAGGCTACTTCTGCTGCCTGCTGACTGACTGCAGTTCAGCAGTTCAAATCCCACCAGGCTCAAGGTTGACTCAGCCTTCCATCCTTCCGATGGGTAGGTAAAACGAGAACCCAGATTCTCAGGGGCAAGAGGCTGACTCTGTCAACCGCTTAGAGAGGGCTGTAAAAGCACTATAAAGCAGTATATAAGTCTAAGTGCTGTTGCTATTGCTATTCAAAAGGTAAAAGTTTCCCTTGCACATGTGTGCTACTCGTTCCCAACTCTAGGGGGCGATGCTCATCTCCATTTCAAAGACGAAGAGCCAGCGCTGTCCGAAGAAGTCTCCATGGTCATTTGGCCGGCATGAGTAAATGCCGAAGGCGCATGGAACGCTGTTCCCTTCCCACCAAAGTTGGTTCCTATTTTTCTACTTGCATTTTTCATCCTTTCAAACCGCTAGGATGGCAGAAGCTGGGACAAGTAACGGAAGCTCGCTCCGTTATGCGGTGCTAAGGATCCAAACCTTTCGATCGACAAGCTCAGCGTCTTAGCCACTGAGCCCACCGCGTCCCCCGCTATTGCTATTATGACCTGGTTAATAAACATCACGAACTATGACCATAACAGGCCGCTCCCATTACGATTGTAAGTCGAGGACAGCCGGTAAAACCCAACCGAATGGACCGTGAGTCTCGGAAATGGAAACGTAGAGCAAACTTTTAATGAACCGGGAGACGGGGAACGGAGGACCTGACCCATTTTGAAAACTATAGCAACCTATTTGGATAAAAACGGCGAAGGGTTTGGGGGGGCGAAGGATCCGCGGGCTTCCTTCGTTTCTTCGGCCGATCCCGTGGCTTCATTTCTGACCACGATGGGGATCTTGGCTACCACCCTGTTGAGACACCAGGGGAAGTTGACCATGCCCGTCAGCTCATAACCGATCTCCATGATGTCGTCCGATTTTTGAGCGCTGGTGAGGGGCATCACTTTGGGCAAGCAGAGGGTGCTGTGAATCTTGGTGAACTCGCACGGGCCCCTCTCGATGTTCGACTCCAGGCGCAACATCTCTTCGTGCTGCTCTAACGTCCGCCGCTCCGCTCGGAGGTTGAAGGCTTTGTAGAGGACCACCGAGTGGAGGGTGAAGACCACCTTCCGGATGGACTTGCCCGTCGGGTTGGTGATTTCGGTGGTGAAGGCGATGTTGTCACCTGGGAGGTAGATGCTCTTGCTCAGCGACATGCGCAAGGTGATGGGGGCGTTCCTGAGGCAACAGTTGTACGCCAGGACCTGCTGGACTTCCACCACCAAAGGGTACTGAAAGGAAGGAAGGAGAGAAGGCAAGGTTGAAGGAAAAGCTTAGGAGATCGGGAGGAGGAGGAGAAGAAGGTTATAAAGGTTGAGGTACCACCAGCAGTCATTGTGGTTTGATACCTCCGAAGGATCCAGATGGAGAAGAATGGGCCAAGATTTCCACAGGGAGGGTCCACCTCTTGGAACTCAACCGTGAAAATTGAGAATAGAATAGAGTAGAGTAGAGTAGAGTAGAGTAGAGTAGAGTAGAGTAGAGTAGAGTAGAGTAGAACAGAACAGAATAGAATAGAATAGAATAGAATAGAATAGAATTCTTTATTGGCCAAGTGTAATTGGACACATGAGGAATTTGTCTTCGGTGCAAATGCTCTCAGGGTACATAAAGAAAAATAAAATACATTTATCAAGAATCATAAGATAAGAAAACTATATTTGGAGTTGTGGATGATTGATGACACTATGGTTAACTGAAAGTATAAATGTGCAATATGAATTAATGGGAATCTTTTGTTTTAATCTATAAAGATTTATTGTTACCTAATAGATAATTATGGATTCAAGGAAATAAGGGCTGTCACAAATGAAAGAATACTAATGGTAATTTGAACACATAATGCTCAATGAAATATTCAGTTATGTTTAATGGATAACCTGTGACTTTATTTTTAACTGTAAAAACCGTTGCACAAAAACTTGTAACCAAACAACATGCTTGATGAAACCAAGGGAAGTTGTTTTTTCTCCTTGCTTTTGTTCTGTATGTGTTGTCTTGTTTTTTTTAAAGAAAAATAAATAAATAAAAAACTTTTTAAAAAAAAGAATCACAAGATACAACAGTTAGTGATAATCATAGCTTACTAAAAAGCAATGAAATTATACTAGGAAACAAATACAACAATAATACATTTTAAAGGTACAAGCAACATGGTTATAGTCATAAGTGGAAAGAGATAGGTACTAGGAAGGAGGAGAAGAAGAATTAATAGGTAATATGACAATGTTGTGGGGATTAGTTGTTTAGCAGAGTGATGGCATTTAGGAAAAAACTCCTTGTGTCTAGTTGTTCTGCCATGCAGTGCCCTATAGCGTCGTTTTGAGGATAGAAATTTCAACTTCTATGCATAGAATAGAATACAATAGAATAGAGTAGAGTAGAGTAGAATAGAATAGAATAGAATAGAATAGAATAGAATATTGTTAGATGGCCTTGGTGTAGAATAATACAGTTGGAAGCAACCTTGGAGGTCTTCTAGCCTACTCAAGCTGGAGACCCTATACCGTTTCAGACAAATGGCTATCCAACATCTTCTTTAAAACTCCCAGTGTTGGAGCACTCACAACTTCTAGAGGCAAGCAGTTCCACTGGTTAATTGTTCTCACTGTCAGGAAATTTCTCCTTAGTTCCAGGTTGCTTCTCTCCTTGATTATCCCAAAAGTCCTTTTTCAAGAGGCAACTGGACTTTCTGTTTTTTCTTTGAAGACGTTTCACCTCTCATCCAAGAAGCTTCTGAGCTGAAGAAAATTCTGGGATGACGAGCGAAACATCTTCAAACAAAAAACAGAAAATTTTTGAAAAAGCACTTTGGGGACAACCATGACCCGGATGACTGAGAATCTCCATAGACACTCTGCTTGATTAGTTTCCACCAGTGACGTGCGGTCAGGGGAGGCAGGGCCTCACCTCTTTTCATGAAATAATAGTATATAATATTATATACTATATATATATATAATATTATAATATTATATACATTTGTCCGGCCGCGCCCGGGAGCTGAGGAGGCAGAAATGTTGTCGGCGCTTCCGGATGACGAAGGCACGCAAACACGCATCTACCCAGCTGTCTTTTCCAGCCTCCTAGCGCTCTTTTCCACCGATCGCGCATGTTGTGCGCGCAAGAAGGAAAAGTCCGCAGCGAAGCCCTTGTCGCCCCGAGCTCTTGTTTGCACTTCCGCCCCTTTTTCTTCGCTCCATCCCGCTCCGGCTCTGGAAGGGCCAGCGAGGTTGGCTCCAGCTGAGATCGAGAGGGAGGAGAGGAGGGGGTAGCTGCGGGCTACCTTATGGCCAAATGCGCACGAAAAGCGTGCGCGATCGGTGGAAAAGAGCGCTAGGTAGCTGGAAAAGACAGCTGGGTAGATGCGTGTTTGCGTGCCTCTCTCCTCAGCCCCAAAACTCCGTCCGCGCGACTCACTTCCAAGGCGGTAGCTGGAGAGGCACGCAAGAACGGCGAGCGGTTTCCCACCAAAGCGGCGTTATGCGCGCAAGAAGGCGCTGCCGGAGGATAAAGGCATGCAAACACGCATCTACCCAGCTGTCTTTTCCAGCTACCTAGCGCTCTTTTCCACCGATCGCGCACGCTTTTCGTGCGCATTTGGCCGGAAGGTAGCCCGCAGCTACCCCCTCCTCTCCTCCCTCTCGATCTCGGCTGGAGCCAACCTCGCTGGCCCTTCCAGAGCCGGAGCGGGATGGAGCGAAGAAAAAGGGGCGGAAGTGCAAACAAGAGCTCGGGGCGACAAGGGCTTCGCCGCAGACTTTTCCTTCTTGCGCGCACAACATGCACGATCGGTGGAAAAGAGCGCTAGGTAGCTGGAAAAGATAGATGGGTAGATGTGTGTTTGCATCCCTTTGTCCTCCGGCAGCACCTTCTTGCGCGCAGAACGCCGCTTTGGTGGGAAACCACTCGCTGTTCTTGCGCGCCTCTCCAGCCACCGCCTTGGAAATGAGTCATGCGGACGGAGCTTTGGGGCTGAGGAGAGAGGCAGGGACGGAGGGAGTGGGGGGAGAGGAGCCGCCCCCCTCACCCCGCAGGCAATGGGGAAAGCTTTCCTGAAATGGGGGGGGGTGTCATGGGAAATAAAAAGGGCGCGCGCTGGGGGGGACGAAGGAGGCTTTGGCGCGCCTTATAGGCAGGTGGGAAAGCAACGAAAGGGGCAGCGAGGGCGGGCGGTGCCTGCAGGCGGCAAGGCTTGAGCGGGGTGAAAGCGCAGCCCCTTTCGTTGCTTTCCCATTCACCCCGCTCAAGCCTTGCCCGAGGGAGCTGGGGATCGGGCTTTGGGTTGGTGGGAGACCTTGAAGGAGTGGGGGGGGAAGGGACTGGCGCAGGTGGAGGAAGCAATGCTACGCGGATCAGTGCACTCCGCGGTCCCCTTAATGTTCACTCAGGAAGGCGGAGAATGGGACCACATGTGCTGCACACGTGGTCCCATTCCCCGCCTTCCTGATGACATCACCAGCCTCCCCAGCCATAACCCTCACCGCACGTCACTGGTTTCCACCCATTGCTTCTTGTTCTACCCTCAGGTGCCTTGGAAAATAGTTTGACTCCCTCTTCTTTGTGGCAACCCCTGAGATATTGGAAGACTGCTATCATGTCTCCCCTAGTCCTTCTTTCTATTAAACTAGACATACCCAGTTCCTGCAACCGTTCTTCATATGTTTTAGTCTCCAGTCCCCTAATCCTCTTTCTTGCTCTTCTCTGCACTCTTTCTAGAGTCTCCACATCTTTTTTACATCGTGGCAACCAAAATTGGATGCAATATTCAAAGCATGATCGAAACCAAGGCCACCAGAGAGGTCATCATGTTTGATAACCCAGAAGAACCCAGGTTGAGGAGAATGGACCAAGGTCTCCTCTGGATGGGCCCATCTCTTAAAACTCAACCATGAAAATTATTAAGAATAGTCTTGGAGCAATTATCTTCTCCCTTACCTGAACTTTCTGACCTCATAATCATGTTTGAAGGATGGAATGAGAACTAAGTTAATTAACAGTCAGTCAGTCAGTCAGTCAGTCTGTCTGTCTGTCTGTCTGTCTCTCTCTCTCTCTCTCTCTCCATCCATCCATCCATCCATCCATCCATCCATCCATCCATCCATCCATCCATCCATCTATCTATCTATCTATCTATCTATCTATCTATCTATCTATCTCTGTGTGTGTTCCCAAACTGGGAACAAAATACTGTGCGGGTAAGACACCGCTAACATCCCTCGAGATGTGTGTTCTGTTCAGGTATAGCCTGTTGTGCCTTAAAATGGCTTCTACTGTACTGCCGCAAAAATGGCTTCTACTGTACAGCGCAGTGGAGTTGCCATAGTAACGGCTTCACAGTACTCCACAAGGGGGCTCCCTCTGGTAAGGGGGGAAATCCAACATTAGAAATTACGTTTGGTCCCGGCATTTCCCCCCTATAAATAAATACCTGGGCAATGCCCGGTTATAAGCTAGTAAATCAATAAATAAATCAACAGAGGGATAGTATCAAGATCACAAGAAGTGATAGTACCGCTTTACACCGCACTTGTGACACCACACTTGGAATATTGAGTCCAGTTCTGGACATCACAATATGAAAAAGATGTTGAGACCCTAGAAAGAGTGCAGAGAAGAGCAATGAAGATGATGAAGGGTCTGGAGGATAAACCTTATGGTGATACTCTTGAAGGAACTAGGTATGTCTAGTCTAACAAGCAGGAGGACTAGTCTAGGGGTGACGTGGTAACAATCTTCTGGTACTTGTGACGCTGTCACAGAGAAGAGGGAGTCAAACTATTCTCCAAAGCACCTGAAGGCAGGATAAGAAGCAATGGGTGGAAACTAATCAAGGAGAGAAGCCATCTGGAACTAAGGAGAAATTTCCCGACAGTGAGAACAATTAATCAGTGGAACAGCTTTCCTCCAGAAGTTGAGAATGCGCCAACACTGGAGGTTTTCAAAAACAGAGTGGACAACCATTTGACTGCGATGGTGAAGGCTCCTGCCTAGAGCAGGGGGCTGGACTGGAAGACCTCTGAGGTCCCTTCCAGAGCTATGATTCAACGTCCTATATTTTAATAAAGCGAGACCCGGTATGTTCCTTAAGCTGGTGGTTTTAACCATAAATCCCCTTTGGAGACCATGAATACATTTCAGGGGATCTGTGAAGTTGGGTAGGGGAAAAAACTTTATATTCACTAACCTTTAACTGAAATTTATTTAACAGATTGAATGAATTGATAATGGCTTAACTGAATGGATTAGGAGCCAGTTTGATCTAGTGGTTAAGAAACCAGGAGACGGTGAGCTCTAGTCCCACCTTAGCCATGAAAGCTAACTGGGTGACTTTGGGCCAATCACCAGGAGACGGTGAGTTCTAGTCCTGCCTTAGCCATGAAAGCCGACTGGGTGACTTTGGGCCAATCACCAGGAGATGGTGAGTTCTAGTCCCGCCTTGGCCATGAAAGCTAACTGGGTGACTTTGGGCCAATCACCAGGAGACGGTGAGTTCTAGTCCCGCCTTAGCCATGAAAGCCAACTGGGTGACTTTGGGCCAATCACCAGGAGACGGTGAGTTCTAGTCCCGCCTTGGCCATGAAAGCCGACTGGGTGACTTTGGGCCAATCACCAGGAGACGGTGAGTTCTAGTCCTGCCTTAGCCATGAAAGCCGACTGGGTGACTTTGGGCCAATCACCAGGAGATGGTGAGTTCTAGTCCCGCTTTGGCCATGAAAGCCAACTGGGTGACTTTGGGCCAATCACCAGGAGACGGTGAGTTCTAATCCCGCCTTAGCCATGAAAGCCAACTGGGTGACTTTGGGCCAATCACCAGGAGACAGTGAGTTCTAGTCCCGCCTTAGCCATGAAAGCCGACTGGGTGACTTTGGGCCAATCACCAGGAGACGGTGAGTTCTAGTCCCGCCTTAGCCATGAAAGCCGACTGGGTGACTTTGGGCCAATCATCAGGAGACGGTGAGTTTTAGTCCCGCCTCAGGCATGTAGTTATTACAGTGGATTGTCTCAGGGTCATGTGATCATTACTTGAGATCTTCCCAGCTGGCTTCTGACAAGCCAAGTCAATAGGAAAAGATGGATTCTCTTAAAGACCATGCAATTTGCTTAACAACTGCAGTGATTCATTTAACAACCATGTCAAAAATGTTGTAAAATAAGGCACGACTCACTTAACAACCGCTTTGCTTGGCAATGGAAATTCTGCTCCCAACCGTGGTCGTAAATTGAGGACTATCTGTATATTGGGAGGGAGAAGGGGGGAATTCAAGGATGGCCATTCGACTTTGAAGTAACGACCACATTTGAGCTGAACATTTAAGAAGGTTTTGCCCGATTTTACGACCTTTCTTACCAAAGTTGTTAAGTGAATCCCTGCAGTCGTTACATCAGAAGCGCCGTTGCTAAGTGAATCCTGCTTCCTCATTGACTTGGCTTGTCAGCAGGTCGCAAAGAGGGATCATGCGACCCCGGGACACTGCAGCCGTCATAAATACGAGTCAGTTGCCAAGCGCCTGAATTTTGATCACATGACCGCAGGGATGCTGCAAATGTTAAGTCACTTTTTTCAGCGCCATCGTAAGGTCGAAAGGGCAGTAAGCGAGCGGTTGTAAGTGGAGGACGACTTGTACCTTGGATTGCACTGTGTCCTGGCTGTAGAGGGACGTCCCTTGAACCAAGATGTACTTTTTCTGCTTGCCCAGGATAAGTTCTCGCGTGGCACAGAGGGCTTGGAGGAAGTAGCTGATTCTCCCCACGCGGCTGGTGAAAGTGGACGGGATCCTCGGAGGTAAGACGAAGTCGAAATCAAACTTATGCACACCTGGGCCCAGCCAGTTATCTGCAAATCAAGAAGCAAAGCCAAAAAATCTCATTTTCCATCTACAGACCCCTCACATCCTGGACATAAACGGTTTCAACATCTACCCTCAAAATGACGCTATAGTAGTGACGTGGGGTGAGGTTTATGGCTGGTGAGGCACTGACACAGTGGTGGGTTTCAATTTTATTTAGATTTGTGGACTTCAACTCCCAGAATTCCACAGCCAGGCATGCTCAGTTCCGATTTAAAGCGACAGCATTTTTCTCCTTTGCGAAAGAATTTTCTTTCTTTCTTTTTCTTCTCCCTTCCCCTCCTTCCTCCCTCTCTCCCTCCCTCCCCACTCTCTCAAACACACACACACACACACACAGAGGTTGGATTGGACTACACAGACGTTCCCCCAGCCCCGGAAGGATGCAACCCAGCTTCACTGCTTACAGGTTTGAAAAGGCAACGTGGCTCTGCCTGCAATCAAACTACACTTTGAAGTTTGAAGTTTGAATTCCTCCCCCTCCCTCCGACCCACACGTACCTTTTCCAGCTGTTTCAGAGAGGATTTCAACTCTGCTCTTGCCTCGGGTCCTCTGAAGAAGCCCCGCCCAAACGAGCGCCCTCTACTATGAGGCAGGAGAACTGCATGCCTCACCTACGTCAGGAATTTTTAGGCTTTTAACCCTTGCTTAACTCTGCTCGAGTGATCATAAAACGCCTAAAGTCAGACTAGATGAGGCATGCAGTTCTCCTGCCTCATAGTAGAGGGCGCTTTTTTAGAGACTTTTTTAAACAGTTAAGCAGAGTCATCCACGGTGAGGCAGCAACTAGCTCAGCCTTTTTCCTTTCACATTTCTTTTCATGATTACAGTGGTGAGGCTGTGCCTCCCCGGCCTCCCCTGACTGCACGTCACGTCACTGCGCTATTGGGCAGGGGTATCAAACTCAAGGCTCGCGGGCCGGAGGTGGTCGGATCCGGCCCATGCGGCAGTTCTGCAAACGGTAAGGGACTGGCCTACATCGCTTCGGCTGCCACGCCCACCCAATCCCGGCATCATGCGGGCATCAGTGATGGGATTCAAAACGTTTGGATCCTGTTCTGTGGGCGTGGCCTGGTGGGCGTGGCAGGGGAAGGTTACTGCAAAATCCACATTTCCTCCCGATCAGCTGGGACTCAGGAGGCAGAGAATAGATGGGGGCAGGGCCAGCCACAGGTGGCAATTACTGGTTCTCCGTATTACTCAAAATTTCCGCTACCGGTTCTCGGGAACTGGTCAGAACCTGCTGAATAAGCACCTCTGGCGCGCATGCACACAGGAGGCAGCAGGCGCCCACGCGCAAAGGAAAGGCCCATGCCATCCCGCCAGGCACGGGTGCACAGAGGAGGCGGCCGGGATGGTGGAGACGGGGCCTGCACACACACACACAAACACACACACCGCCACCACAAAGGACAACTAGAATGCTGATCCGGCCCACGAAGAAATCGAGTTAGGGCATTGCACGCCAGAACAACTAAATGCAAGGATAGTTTCCATCCCTCCCCCTCCCCTCCATGCCATCACTCTGCTAAACAACTCGTTCTCACAACACCACCGTCAAAATATCTAGAAAGGTTGTATTACTAGGATTCTCCTCAGCTTTTCTATTGCCTATTTCCTTATCTCCTTATGAGTATGCTGCTTGTATCTTACGGTTTATATTGTTTTATTTAGTATCCTAATAGGATTTATGTTGATTGCTTATTTAGTATCCTATGATTATCCCTGTGTTGTATATTATGATTCATGATGAATGTATCTTTATAGTGACTATGATTATGATTTTTCACTTATTGCTGGTATGTACACTGAGAACTTATGCAGAGGAGACAATTTCCTTGTTTGTTCAATCACATTTGGTCAATGAAGAATTGTATTGCATTGTATTTTACTGTACTATGTTGTATTGTATTGTATCCTAGTCTTGTCTAGTCTAGTCTATTCCTTATTCTCTTATCTTCTCTTCCCTCCTTTCCTTATTCCTCATTCCTTGTTCATTCCCTATTCCATTCCATTCCATTCCATTCATTTCTGTTCTGTTCTGTTCTGTTCTGTTCTGTTCTGTTCTGTTCTACTCTACTCTACTCTACTCTAAATTTTCCCCTTCTTTGCTTCTAGGCAAAGAAATTCATCAGGGTTCATTTTCCACCCACTTCCAGGGTGTGCCTTTGTCTTCTGAAAGATCTTCCTTAGGTGAGCTGCAATATTCAAATGAGGCTGGGACACACGTTTTGCCAGGAAAGGGGGGAAAAAACCCAGCTTTTTAAAAAAAGGCAAAAGGTGAAATCAAAGGGACTTTTTTATATATAAAAAAGTCCCTTCTCCATAGGTGGGGTCTTAAATTCCCAACTAGCATTACTGGAATTAGAAGAAACGACAGCTGCGGTATACCTGGAAGGCAAGTTGTGGGAGAAATCTGGGCTAATATATTACATTTCCAAACCTCTGGCAGGAGAAGAAGGTAAATATCTTAATAAATTGCAGGCCCCGGAGAAGATTGCAATGATGGGTGGCGCCCCAGCAAAGAAGACACATACCAGGCAAGTTTACAATATATTGCAGGAGATGTATAATTATCCCAATATTTCTTTAGGCTTGCAAACAACAGGAAATTACATAATGGGGGAGATAAGAAGACACGAAGGCTTATTTTTCATGAGTGGGTGTGGAGCAGCTTTGGGGAAAGATTAGGGACCAGTGGGGCAGGAGGCAGGTCCTTCCCTGCCTGCGTGGGAGCCCAGAAGCAAGCAGGGAAAGACGAATCCCTTTCTGAGCATATGCAGGCAGTTCTTGACTTACGATAGTTTATTTAGTGACCGTTCACATTTACGACATCACTGAAAAAAGGGATTTGTGACTGTTTTCCACACGGATGACCGTTGAAGCCTTCCCGTGGTCAACATGATAAAAATTGGTAATTGGTAATTGGTAACTGACTCCAGTGTCCCGGGGTCATGTGATCAACTTAACCTCTGCAGTGATTTGCTTAATAATTGGGTCAAGAAAGGTCCTAAAATAAAGCATTTGTTCACTGAACAAATGTTTCACTTAGCAGCAGACATTTTTGGGCTCCATTGGGGTCATAAGTTGAGGACTGCCTGTGTAACACCATTCCGTGCCGCAGGGAATCCCCAACTTACAACCATTCGTTTAATGAAGCTTTGAAGTTACAACGGCACTGGGGGGAAAAAATGACCGATGACCATTCGTTACACATAATGACGGTTGCAGCATCCCGGTGGACTTCAACTCCCAGAAGTCCCCAGCTAAAAGGGCCATTGCTGAGAATCCTGGGAGCTGAGTCCACAAAGCTGGAGGGCCTGCCCCTCCTCAATAGATGGGAACAAAGAGAGGCTCAAACCCTTTGCTGCCACCTAATGGCCACCTTTTATGTTTGCAGTTGAAATCAGGAAGCCTTGGTGGGAAATACTGTGGTTTGTTAAAAAACATGATAAGTCCGTCCACACAACCCCTCCCAGGAAGACTTCCTCCCCCCCCACCCATTCCAGCCCCCTTTCTGCTTAACTGCCTCGTGGCAATCCCAGTTAAGCAGCCTCACGTTCAATCTTGAATGTTTTCGTCTTGTGAACGTAGTCCGCCTTGTTAACGCAGGTGGCTTTCTGGCTGTAGTCCTTCTCCAAGTGGGCCTCTTCCGTCCACTCCAGGTAGCCTCTTCCAATGAGGTCAACCTTCAGCAGAGGGTCCACTAGAGTGCTGTGAAGACTGAGAATCAGCTGCCCCTCGACGGTTGAGCCTGCCAGGTAGACTTCCTTGGGTATCACTAGCTCAATAGATTTCACCACCGACATGGGTGGGCATTGAGCTCAGGAACCGGCCCCCTTCGAGGGGCCCTGAAGACGCAGAAGGTTTCTCTTGGAGAGGATGGGTCTTGAATGAAGAAGCTTTGTGACATCAGCTCGTGATGCAGTGAAATTGGCTGCTGGACAGTTAAGAGGCAGTCTAGATGGCAGGGAAATCCCTAAATATTTGTGGAGATGGCCTCTTCCAGGGAGACCGCCTGACCCTCAGTCTCTGCCAATGGTGAGTCGAGCATCACAGTTCTGGAATCTTCTGCTGCTGGAGATCCACCTGCAGATTGTTCCAGCGCTCTCATGCGCCTCCTTTCTTGAAACATGGATTCGCTTTTCATTAGTTGACCATGGTTACTTGGGGAAAAAAAAACTATGGAATAACAAACACATTTCCTGACCAAACAATTAATCAGTGGAACAACTTGCCTCCAGAAATTGTAAATGCTCCATCACTGGAAGTTTTTTAAAAAGAGATTGGACAACCATTTCTCTGAAGTGGTGTAGGGTTTTCTGCCCAAGAAGGGGGTTGGACTAGAAGACCTCCAAGGTCCCTTCCAACTCAGTTATTCTATTCCCATTCCTATTTCTGTTGTATTCTATTCTATTTCTATTTCTATTCTGTAATTCCCTTCTTGTTTTCTCACCTCCTCTAATCTAAACCTTCCCTTGTTTGTTAGGTCAAGGAGAGGAGACCACTTAGAGATTCTAGACTGGGAAGTTTAAACAAGACCTGGAAGTTGTGAAGATCACATGAAGTGTTAATACCACTTTATAATGCCTTGGTAAGACCACCCTTTGAATACGGCATCCAGTTTTGGTCGCCACGATGTAGAAAAGATGTGGAGACTCTGGAAAGAGTGCAGAGAAGAGCAACAAAGAGGATTAGGGGACTGGAGACTAAAACATAGGAAGAACGCTTGCAGGAACTGGGCATGTCTAGTTTAATGAAAAGAAGGACTAGGGGAGACATGATAGCAGTCTTCCAATATCTCAGGGGCTGCAACAAAGACCAGGGGGTCAAGCTATTCTCCAAAGCACCTGAGGGCAGGACAAGAAGCAATGGGTGGAAACTAAGCAAGGAGAGAAGCAACCTAGAAATAAGGAGAAACTTCCTTACACTGAGAACAAGCAATCATTGGAATGGATTGCTCCATTCCATAAAGATTCTACACAATCTTTAAAGAAAGGTTGTGTAGAAAGTCAGCACTCACCCACACTCCTAGAGAAATATTTTGGGGAATATTAAAAAGGCAGGATAGAACATTTCCCTTAAAGGAGAAATGGTTAAAATAAAAAGGGAGGGGGGGAGAAACCAGCCAGCACCAGTCTCCCCCTCCCTAAGCAGAAACTGGGGTGGCCAGTTTTTAGAAATGCAGATTTGGTAATCCATTCAGAAAGATTGGGCCAGACAAAAACTCCAGATAAGCAATTAGGTCGATGAGATTAACTCAGGCAAACATCTAGGATTTGCATTTGCCCTTCTGCTGTTGGGAAAAACGTCCTTCGGGGGTTCAGCTCCAAGTGGGGAAAAAGACACTGGAAACATGGAGGCTGCTTGGAAAGATGGTTTAATGGTGGACTGGACCACATGGCTTGAGTTCCTCAGCAGAAAAGGGGGATCAATGCTTCCAGATGTTGGGTGAAGAAGAAAAGAGGCAGAGATGCTGAAAGACCCTGGTTTTATGCCTTCTCTGGCCTTTGATCTTGATCTCGTATTCTGATTGGTTGTCAGACTCTCCATGGGGCCACGCAGGGGCAACTCTCTAGGTTGTGTTTTGAGTCCAAATTTGGTTGAGCCTTGCTTCTTCCCAGGTGTCCTTTGGTGAGATGGGTGAAGGGCTAATACTATCATGCCTTAATTCCATCACCCTGGAGCTGAAGGGGGGAGATCTTTGTTATGTAGAATAGAGTGGCTCAGGCCCTTAATGGCCCATTGACAAAGGTGGGGGTTATTAAGAGTGTTTCCTACCTAAAAACATTTCTCTCCATTTCTGATCCAGGGAAATGTAATATTCTGCCTTTTCAATATTTCCCAGGATATTTCATTTTTCTAGGAGAGGGATGGGTGCTAACTTCCTACACTGCCTATGCAGCCAGCCGTGACCCCATAGGAAACTGATAACAGCCATTAGAATATTAACGTACATGCCCTTGCACAGGAACAGGAAGCTCAAATACAAAGCCAGAAGAAGGAATAAAAACCCACCCACTCTCAACTCCATTTTGTCAGCTGCCCCAGAACTACAAACAATGGTGGTTTTGCTTCATCAATAAACCAACTTTCTTTCCAATCGGCCTCCATTTTAGTTCCAGAGCCTTTCTTCTATCTTGGAACTGAACCAGATGGATTTTCCTTCCAACAATGGGGCAATTGCTTGTCTGGAATGGTACAGGGTTTCCTGCCTCAGCATGGGGTTGGACTAGAAGACCTCCGAGGTCCCTTCTAACTCTGTTATTCTGTTATTTTATTTATTCTTTCCACATACTTATAACCTATCCCAAATCCAAAGGACTCCAGTCACGATGTCAAGCAAAAAGACAAAACACCATTATACTGAAATCCTAGTCGGAATCAAAATCAAACATTAGCTGGGCCTAAAAAGGCCTGGATTTAAAAAAAAAATTAGCATCTGTACTTGTATGTTTTTATCATTCAGATCCTTGCTTGTTCAGGCAACACCCTTCCCTGGTGACTAATTTAATCGGTTACCAAATTAACTTCCATGTTTTGTATTTGGACAATATCCCTAATTCCGTGTTTCTCAACCTTTGGCAGCTATGAAGATATGTGGACTTCAACTCCCAGAATTCCCCAGCCATCTTGCAAACAGATTGGATTCCTGACATTAAAAAGACCAAGTAGTGCGTGATGGTGAACCTATGGGAAATATTGAAAAAGGCAGAATATTCTATTTCCCCTGGATCAGAAATGGAGAAACATGTTTTTAGGTAGGAAACAGGCTCACTCTTAATAGCCCCCACCTTTGTCAATGGGCCAGTGGTGGGTTTCAATTTTTTTAGAACCTCTTCTGTGGGTGTGGCCTGCTTTGTGGGAGTGGCTTGCTGGCCATGTGACTGGGTGGGAGTGGCCAATTTGTAAAATGTGGTGAAACTCACTTAACAACGCTCTTGCTTAGCAACCAAAATATTGGCATTTGAAGCACGCAAGTCTTAAAGCTGTCAAGTTACAAGACCCTTGCACCCCTAACCCTTTAGGGAAAAAACCCCCAGGGGTGTTCAAACTTGACAGCTTTAAGACTTGTGGACTTCGACTCCCAGAATTCCTCCTCCAGTCATGTTGGCTCAGGAACTCTGGCATTGAAGTGTGCAAGTCTTAAAGCTGTCAAGTTACAAGATCCTTGCACCCCTAACCCTTTAGAAAAAAAAAACCCAGGGGTGTTCAAACTTGACAGCTTTAAGACTTGTGGACTTCAACTCCCAGAATTCCTCCTCTCGCTCTTCATCTTGATGATGTGCGGACGGGCGGGGAGAGGGAGCTGGAACCGGTTCTAAACCGCACTGTAGATTTGTGGAACCTCTTCTATAGAAGAGGTTAGAGCTGGCAGGAACCCACCCCTGCAATGGGCCATTAAAAGGCCTGAGTCAGTCTATTCTACATAACAAAGATCTCCCCACTTTAGCTCCAGGGTGATGGGATTAAGGCATGATAGTATTAGCCCTTTACTCATCTCACCACAGGGCACCTGGGAAGAAGCAAGGCTCAACCAAACCTGGATTCAAAACACAGCCTAGAGAGTTGCCCCTGCATGGCCCTATGGGAGCCTGACAACCAATCAGAATACAAGATCTACCACTTTATAAAGCCTTGGTAAGGCCACACTTGGAATACTGCATTCAGTTCTGGTCGCCACGATGTAAAAAAGATGTGGAGACTCTAGAAAGAGTGCAGAGAAGAGCAACAAAGATGATTAGGGGACTGGAGACTAAAACATATGAAGAACGGTTGCAGGAACTGGGTATGTCTAGCTTAAGAGATAGAAGGACTAGGGGAGACATGATAGCAGTCTTCCAATATCTCAGGGGTTGCCACAAAGAAGAGAGAGTCAAGCTATTCTCCAAGGCACCTGAGGACAGAACAAGAAGCAATGGGTGGAAACTAATCCAAGGACAGAAGCAACTTAGAACTGAGGAGAAACTTCCTGACAGTTAGAACAATTAATCAGTGGAACAGAAGTTGCCTCCAGAAGTTGTGAATGCCCCAACAATGGAAGTCTTTAAGAAGATGTTGGATAGCCATTTGTCTGGAACGGTATAGGGTTTCCTGCCTAGGCAGGGGGTTGGACTAGAAGACCTCCAAGGTCCCTTCCAACTCTACTATTGTATTGTATTGTATTATTGTATCTACCGTAGTTCAAAGCCCAGAGAGGGCATAAAACCAGGGACTTTCAGCATTTCTGCTCTTTTTCTTCTTCACCCAACATCTGGAAGCATTGATCCCCCTCTTCTGTTCAGGAACTCAAGCCATGTGGTCCTGTCCACCATTAAACCATCTTTCCAAGCAGCCTCCATGTCTCCAGTGTCTTTTTCCCCACTTGGAGACGAACCCAGAGGGACATTTCTTCCAACAGGGGGACACTCACATTGCATTTTGGGGCCTTGCGCGGCACTCCTGCGCCCTGCTTTGGCTTCCAGGTTGGTGCAGAAGGCCTTCCAGACACTCCTGCGCCCCGTTTTGGACCCAGAAGACCTCCAGCACCAACCTGGAAGCCAAAAATGGGCAGGGGCACGCGGGGGATGTTGTGCGCATGCCCGGGGATCATGCGCGCATGCGCGGTAGGTTGCACATGGGGTTGTGGATGCATTGCCTTATGGGTGGGCAGGGCGTGTGCTCTTTCGGCATGCAACCACAAAAGGGTTAGCCGTCGCTGAACTAGAGTTTCATTTTAACACTAACCCAGGGGTGTCCAAACTTGGGAACTTTAAGACTTGTGGACTTCAACTCCCAGAATTCCCCAGCCAGCCACCAATTCTGGGAGTTGAAGTCCACAAGTCTTAAAGTTCCCAAGTTTGGACACCCCTGCACTAACCCAATTTAGCATACAGTCGTCACAATCATTTTTTTAGTGACCGGTTGAAGTTATGTTGACACTGGAGAGAGAGACTTATGGCTATTATTCTCAGTTATGACCGTTCCAGGATCCTCATCCAAATTCAGATGCAAGTGACTCATATTTATGACGGTTGAAGTGTCCCAGGGTCACGTGATTCCTTTTTGCGAACTTCTGGTTCTTAAAATAAATTATAACGCTTCCAGCCATGTGAAAAGGGTTTTTTTTTTTTTTTTGCAACCTGGCATCCTCAGATGTGTGAGATGACAACTTCCCTAATTCCCAGAGTGGCCATTGTGGATTATGGGACCTCATGCCCAAGATGCATGGGAAAAGGCCTTGCCACGCTTTAATTTTAATCTTTCACAAAGGACTAATTGTTAATTAATGTTTTAACGTTCTCTCTAGGCCAGGGGTGTCCAAACTTGACAGCTTTAAGACTTGTGGACTTCAACTCCCAGAATTCCCCAGCCAGCTGGCTGGGGAATTCTGGGAGTTGAAGTCCACAAGTCTTAAAATTCCCAAGTTTGGACACCCCTGCTCTAGGCAGAGGAGAAGATGATGCCCAGGCAGGGATAATCGTGACAATGGCAGTGCTAAGACTTCCAGCTTTCCAAAGTGGCCAGAACAAGAGTGCCTCTGAGCATACGATGAGTTGACACCCCGAGAAACGAGAAGGATTTTATTTTTCAGAAGGGAAAGACAAAGCGAGAACCGGACTGTCCAAAGATTTCAACCCAATCCCCAAGAATATAACCTCAAAAAATAAATAAAATAATAATAATAAAAAAATATCAGCAAGACTTTTGCGCCTGCGCAGTCAGGAGCTACCCTCAGGAACGCGGGATGGAGACCAGGCCGGTGAAGGCCTGCCTTCCTCAAGCCACGCCCCTTTTCTCAGATTCCCGCCACCACCGACCAATCAGAAGGCCCCGTTCGGCGCCGGGCGAATTTCCCCGCCAAACTCCAAAGCCGGGAGTTGTAAAAAAAAAAAAGGAGAGCGAAACATTTTTTTTGGCGCGGCTGCCGCGTTCTCCGTTTTTTTGCAGCTCCGTTGCCTAGAAATCGCGGGCTCTTCTCGTGCAAAAAATAATAATTAAAAATAAACATAAAAATCTCTTTGAAGTTTGCATCCGCTAAAATTGGAACCCACCGATTGCAAGTTTTGCTCTTTTATTTTGGTTTAAAAAAAAAAAGAGGCGCCAACCTTTGGATCTTGCGAGAAAGAGGATCTGGGGGAAGAGGAGTAAGAAAGATCCGTTTGGGCACAGTGAGTATTTTCTAAAGTCCTTCCATGCTGCAAAGACAGAACTCACAAGGCTTGCGGGATGAGGTTGGACTTAATCCCGGGTGTTTGCACGTGGGAATGGGGAATCTGGGTTCCTGGTGGTGGGAAAGGGTGTCTCTCCCCCCCCCCCCCCCCGTTTTCCCTTGGTCGTGCAGATGCCACAATGTGTTATAAAAAAAGGGCAAGGTCTGGGGTACTTCTTGACCTGCGTCTTGTCCAACTGCAATATGCGAGGGGTGGCTGGTTGGGTGTGCAAAATTACTACTAAGTAAACGAGTGCAGGTCCGGATAGAAAGGTGCAAATCCAGCCGTTCCAATGCCGCCTCGCTTGTGCAAGCAAATGAACCTCTACTCATGGGTAAATCCCGTTGCAATCAGTGGACTCCAGGTAAGCTTGTCTCCAAAATGTAAATATATATATATGTATGTGTGTGTGTGTGTGTGTGTGTGTGTGTATGTATGTATGTATGTATGTATGTATGTATAGAACAAATGATTTACATTGCTAAAAGATTTGCAACTTTACAAACTGGAAATTTTTGTATGTATGGTATTCGACCAAGTCGTTAATGGCCTCTACATTATCTTTAAAAAAAACATTTTATTTTATTACTTTATGTAATTATTTGTTTTATTTTTATTGCATTTATTTTCTTTATTCATTTTATTATTTATTTTATTTTTTATGTTATGTTATGAGGTTATATTAGATATTATATTTTATATTATGATTTGATTTGATTTCTTTTTATTCATTTTACGTTTTACTTTTTATTTGTTTTTAATTATTTATTCTGCTCCATTTATTTGATTTCATTTCCTTCTTTTATTTTTCACATTTCCTTATTTTATTTTTCATTTCATTTTAATTTTTTCCCCCATTCAATTCATATAGCCGCCCAATTCAAGGGAGTGGCTTTGTGTCCATGTGACTCTGGCTGGCTTACAATTCTAAAAAAACGGCCATGCAATTAAAACCATCGAAAAGACAAAATGATTAATTAAAAAAAACACAAACAAACCCCGTCCACACAAAAATAAATTAGGATAAATGGTAGCCGGGCTGACTGTAGACCCAAAATACTGTCCCAGTAGCTCCTTTGAAATTTCTCCCAAGGGGAAGTAAAAACCAAAGTTTTACCCAACCCAGCTTGAGGAGAACAAAATGAAACTTGGAAGGCCACGTGGGGTTGGCACACGGTCTGCCCTGGATTTTTGTGGTGTAAGAAGGAAACAGCTGCCGGAGGCGTAGCCGCCTTGTCCCGCTGCGTCATATTCATCTGGTAATTATGGCCGCCACACGGAATCAGCGTGGGTGCCGCTGGCTTAGAGCCATCCCGGGAAATCTGCAGGAGACGGGAGATCGAAGAGGCTGTTGTATAGGCCTTGGCCAGGAATGATGGAGTTGACGTCAGGTAGCGTAATCACTTTGAAAGACTTGGAGGGGGATCTTAGAGCTCATCCAGCCTGGCCACCCACTACCCTGCTGAAGGTACGATCCGCTCGGGCCATCTGATGGATTACGTGCTTGGAGGTCATCCAGCCTGACCCCCCCTCCTGCTCTGGGTACGATTCACTCAGGCCAGCTGACGGATGATTGGTGCAACCTTTAGGAAAGCATTTAATAGCCTCACGAGGCAGGCTGTTCCTTTGCAAGGAACGATGGAGTTGACGTCAGGTAGCGTAATGTTGCTTTGGAAAACTTGGAGTGGGTTCTTAGAGCTCATCCAGCCTGACCACCCACTACCCTGCTGAAGGTACTATCCGCTCAGGCCATCTGACGGATGACTGGTGCAACCTTTAGGGAAGCATGCATTTAGTAACATCACGTGGCAGGCTGTTGCATAGGCAGTCCTCGACGTATGACCCCAATTGAGGTCAAAACTTCCACTGCTGAGCAAGACAGTCGCTAAGGGAGTCTTGCTTCACTTTACGACCTTTCTTGCCCTGGTTGCTAAGCGAATCACTGCAGTTGTTGAATTGGTAACGTGGTTGTTAAGTGAACCTGGCTTCCCTCTTGACTTTGCTTGTCAGAAGGTCGTAAAAGGGGATCATGTGACCCCGGGATGCTACGACCGTCATACATACATGCCAGTTGCCAAGCGTCCAAGTTTTGATCATGTGACCACGGGGATTGTTGCGTGCAATGGTCGTAGTTTGAACAGTGGTCAAGTCACTTTTTTCAGCGCCGTTGTAACTTTGAACCATCACTAAATGAATGGTTGTAAGTCAAGGACTATCTGTATTGGTTTGAAAGACTTGGAGGGGAGCTTAGAGATCATCCAGTCTGACAACACACACACACACACACACACACACACACTCCCAAGGTAAGATCAACTAAAAGCATCTAAGAAATTATTGGTCCAGCCTCTAGGGAAGCAAGTACTTAATCCATCATGTGGCAGCCTGTTCCGTAGGCTGACAGCCTCTTACAGTTATGTAGGCCGTAGGGACCGAATCTGAGAGTAAGATGGACGGCATGTATATTTAACAAATGAATATAGTTATGAAATTTCCCTTGATTTTAAATCTCCCACTTTAGGGTTCATTCTGATCCTTCCTTCTGGACTAGTGGAAAATAACTTTTTTTCCTATGGGGCAGACCTAGACAGAATTGAAGACTGCTATACAGGGAGTCCTCGCCTTACAACAGTTCATTTAGTGACCAACTGAAAAAAGTGATTTACGACCATTTTTCACACTTACAACCATTGCAGCATCCTCATGGACACTTGATCAAGATTTGGATGCTCGGTAACTGGCTCATATTTATGACGGTTGCAGGTCACGCAATTCTCTTTTGCATCCTGACAAGCACCCAGTGGGGAAGTCAGATTCACTTAACAGCCGTGTTACTAACTTAACTACAGTGATTCACTTAGCAACTGTGGCAGGAAAGGTGGTAGAAAGGGGCAAAACTCACTTAACAGCTGTCTTGCTTAGTAACGGAAATGTTGGGCTCAGTTATAGTTTTAAGTCCACAACTGTCTATGGGCAGTCAGCCTACCAAATAGCTTGCCGCCTGACTTCATTCAATGCATGCTTCCCTAAAGATTGCACCAATCATTTGTCAGTTGCTCCAAGTGGCTCGTACCCAGAGCAGGTGAGGGGGTCAGACTGGATGACCTCTCAGACCCCCCTCTTTCAATGCAATACTACGCTGCCTGATGTCAACTCCCATCATTCCTGGCCAAGGCTTACAGGACAGCCCCTTCAATCTCCCGTCTCCTGCAGATTTCCCGGGATGGCTCTAAGCCGGCGGCACCCACATGATTCTCGTTGTGGCGGCCATAATTGCCAGAAGAACGCAGATGACGCAGCGGGATGGGATGGCTACGGCTACGCCTTCGGCGGCTGTTTCCTTTTTATACCACAAAAATCTAAAGATCTCCTTGGCTTTGTGGGCCGAGCAGACGTGGTGGCCTCAAATTGTTCCTACCAATTCTATGTCTCATGAATAAATGGAGCTAAAACATTTAGACTTAGGCTATGATTATGAAACTACTTACGGGTATTTACTATTGGCATATGTGCTATGAAAATGAGTCAGAGCTGCTCCGGGGGATGCATGAATCTTAACAACAACTGTTGCCGTTTCATTAAAGCCGGCTGTGTCTTGGTCGCCTTTGAGGCTGAGAAAAAAGAAAAAGATGGCTGCTTTAATGAATTGTCTTATTAAAACAGCTCCGTGGTCATTTTGATTTTAAAAGCAACCACTTGGCTGTAGCCAAAGGACTCCTTTGAATCCTTTTCCAATTATGCATTGAAGTAACACTTATATACCGCTTCATAGTGCTTTACAGCCCTCTTTAAGTGGTTTGCAGAGTCAGCCCCTTGCCCCCAACAATCTGGGTCCTCGTTTTACTGACCTCGGAAGGATTGAAGGCTGAGTGAGGCATGAGCCAGTCGGGATTGAATTCTTGGCAGTGAGCAGAATCAGCCTGCAATACTGCATTGTAACAACTGCCACTACGACTTCCTTCCTTACTCCCTCCCTCCTTCCTTTCCTTCCTTCCTTCCCTCCTTTCCTTTCCTCCTTCCTTCTTTCCTTCCTTCCTTCCTCCCTCCCTTTTTCACGTTCCAACCAGGGGAAAGAAATTTCCAACTGGAATGTGCATCTGTGTGTGTTTTTGTGTTTGTGTGAGTTTGACACTTACTGAATCCCCAAAGCTGCAGCTTTGATCTCGACAAGGCGGCAAGGCAATTTCATGATGGTTGACTTTTTCTTCCCTCTCAAGAAGGAAACAAAAAGGGATATCTATTGCGCTGACTGAAGTTTGGAATTCAGTTTTGTTGTCAATGGCTGCTCAGAGTTCTGATTTATATTTTTACCTAGAAATAGCTGTTCTGCCCTTCTTAAAAATACACATTCATTGGACAGGCATGTGGGTTTTCCCCAAAGGAAAACTAAACAATAGAAAAAACAACTTTCAGAGTGTTTAGGAATTCCAATAAAGATTGAAATATAAAAACAAATATCAGCCTGCTGTAGACACAAAGACTTTCGGGCCGGTTTTTCTCAAATGTGGCAAGTAAGATATGCGGACTTCAACTCCCAGAAGTTCCAAATTCATTTGCTCTGCCTTCTTATAAAAGTGATCTTCATGGTAACAGTAGAACAGAACTGGAAGGGACCTTGGAGGTCTTCTAGTCCAACCCCCCTGCTCAAGCAGGAGACCCTGTGCCATTTCAGATAAATGGCTATCCAACATCTTAAAGACTTCCAGTATTGGAGCATTCACAACTTCTAGAGGCAACTTCTGTTCCACTGATTAATTGTCCTAACTGTCAGGAAATTTCTCCTTTAGTTCTAAGTGGCTTTTCTCCTTTATTAATTTCCATCCATTGCTTCTTTTCCTGCTTTCAGGTGCTTTGGAGAAGAGCTTGACTCCCTCTTCTTTGGGGCAGCCCTTCAAATATTGGAAGATGCTATCATGTCCTTCTCTTTGCTAAACATGACATACCTAGTTCCTTCAATCATTCACCATACAGTTCAGTCTCCAGTCCCCTAATCCTCTTTGTTGCTCCTCTGCACTCTTTCCAGAGTCTCAACATCTTTCTTGTATTCTGGGCAACAAAACTGGATGCAGGATTCCAAGTGTGGCCTCACTAATGGAGTATAAAGTGGTGTTATCACTTCTTGTGACCTTGGTGTTGTCTTTCTGTTCATGCAGTTTAAGGACTGTGTTGGCAGCTGCTGGCTCATGTTTAAATGATTGTCCACTAGGACTCCAAGACCCCTCTTGCAGTTACTACTATTGAGCCGGTACCACCTATCCCAGTGATGGCCAACCTTTTTGTCGTCGCGTGCCAAAAGTGCCTGCACCCAAGCATGTGCGACACCCCCCCGCCCCATGCCCCGTTTTGGGCCTAGTAGGCCTCCTGGGAGCAAAAACAGGTCATGGGGAGACGCACCCCCCCGTGGCCCTGTTTTGGGCCTAGTAGGCCTCCCTGCAGCCTGCTGGGAGCAAAAACAGGTCTTGGGGGGGCGCACCCCCTCCCCCCCCTCCCGGTGGCCCTGTTTTGGGCCTAGTAGGCCTCCCTGCAGCCTCCTGGGAGCAAAAACAGGTCTTGGGGGGGGCGCACCCACTCCCCCCCTCGGTGGCCCTGTTTTGGGCCTAGTAGGTCTCTCTGCAGCCTCCTGGAAGCAAAAACAGGTCTTGGGGGGGGCACCCACTCCCCCCCTCGGTGGCCCTGTTTTGGGCCTAGTAGGTCTCTCTGCAGCCTCCTGGAAGCAAAAACAGGTCTTGGGGGGCGCACCCACTCCCCCCCCCCCCCCGGTGGCCCTGTTTTGGGCCTAGTAGGCCTCCCTGCAGCCTCCTGGGAGCAAAAACAGGTCATGGGGGGGCGCACCCACTCACACCCCATGCCCCTCTTTTGGGCCTAGTAGGCTTCCCCACAGCCTCCTGGAAGCAAAAACAGGTCATGAGGGGAACCCCCCCCCCCCGGTGCCCCCATTTTGGGCCTAGTAGGGCTCCCTGCAGCCTCCTGGGAGCAAAAAGGGATCGGGAGGGGGCACAGCGCATTCTCCCCCTAATGTTGGAACCTAACACAGGGATGTAATACAGAACGTGGTAAAATAACAATCACATGTATCCATGTGCACATAAGGTGCAATTTTAGAAGGTCCATTCATTTGTTCCATTGACCCAGGTAGCTTAACAAGAGCAGAAGCACATTTTTGAAATGTACAAAATCCTTTGGGTTAGGAAATCAATGGTTCCCGGTGCTGATTAGAGGTTCTTATCATTGGTCTTCTAACTCTTAATCACAAGTTTGGAAGCCCATTTCCTGTTTGGGCAGAGAACCTGCCTCACCTTCTCTTAGCTGGGAAGCTAAACAGGATTGGGCCTGGTTCAGACTTGGAGGGGCAAAATCTGAAAATTTGGAAGGAAAAGGCTATAGAGGGATGTGCGTGCATTGCAAAATCATTTGGAGGGACCATTTTTGGCCCTTACGACTTCTAGCTCCTCTGAAAATCTGCACTGCTTTCATGAAATACAGGTACTCCTCGACTTACAACCACAATGGAGCCCGAACGTTCTCTTGCTAAGTGAGGCAAGTGAGTTTTGTCCCCCTTTTTATGACTTTTCTACCCATAGTTGTTCAAGGAATCATGGAGGTTGTTAAGTTAGTAACATGGTTGTTAAGTGAATCTGTTTACCCCATTGGCTTTACCTGTCAGGAGGTCGCAAAAGGGGATCATGTTGGCCCTGGGACACTGCGACCGTCATAAATATGAACCCATGGCCATGCATCTGAATTTTGTTCACTTAACCATGGGGATGCTGCAACAGTCGTTAAGTATGAAAACTGGTCATGCCACTATTTTGTAATGCTATTGTAACTTCGAATGGTCACTAAATGAACTTTTGTATGTCGAGGACTACCTATAGTAGGATAACGTAAATAAATTAGGGATGTCAGAGGATCTAAATCACATGCTTAAGGTCTAAAGCAGGGGTCTCCAACCTTGGCAACTTTAAGCCTGGTGGGCTTCAACTCCCAAGCTGGCTGGGGAATTCTGGGAGTTGAAGTCCTCCAGGCTTAAAGTTGCCAAGGTTGGAGACTCCTGACCACATCCCCTAAATAATTTTCACCATGTAGTTTAAAAGATAATGACAGATTTGTTCAATATTGTCAGAAAAACAACTTGGCTGTGACACCAGGGTGAATAATTTGAGGGCGAATGCTAACCTTTTATCCATGTTTCGTAAAGGTAGTCCTCCACTTACAGCAGTTCATTTAGTGACGGTTCAAAGTTACAACAGCACTGAAAAAAGTGACTTGTGACCATTTTTCAACTTACGACTGTTGCAGCATCCCCCATGGTCATTTCATCAAAATTCCAATGCTTCAAAACTGACTCATATTTATGACGGTTGCAGTGTCCCGGAGTCATGCGACCTTCTGACAAGCAAAGTCAAGGAGGAAACCAGATTCACTTAACCCGGTTACTAATTCAACAGCTGTAGGGATTCACTTAGCAAACGTAGGGAGAAGAGTTGCAAAACGTCAAAACTCACTTAACTACAAATTTCTTACTTAACAGCGTACATTTTGGGCTCAATTGTGGTTGTAAGTTGAGGACTTGAAAAAGAGACCACCAGGTACAGGTAGACCTCAACTTACCGCCATTCACTTAGTGGCCATTTGAAATTACGACGGCACTGAAAAAAGTGATGTAAGACTTTTTCATACTTCTGACCGTTGCAGCCTCCCTGTGATCTCGTGATCAAAATTCGGACGCTTGGCAACTGACTCATTTATGACGGTTGCAGTGTCCCGGGGTCACGTGATCCCCTTTTGCGACCTCCTGACAAGCCGAGGGAACAAGGGAGTCAGATTCACTTAACAATTGTGTGACCAACTTAACTGCAGTGATTCAGCTAACAACTGTGGCAAGAAAGCTTGTAAAAATGGAGCAAAACTCACTGAACAAATGTCTCGCTTAGCAACAGAAATTTGGGGCTCAGTTGTGGTCATAAGATGAGGACTATCTGTAATGGAATAGTTCTTCAGAACTAATAGAATACTTGGACCTCTGCTGGTTGCAGAATTCTGGGAATTGAAGTCTACACATCTTAATTTTCCGGAGGCTGAGAAATACTACTTTAATGTTTTCATGGATGCTTAAAGTCAATAGCCTTGCGTTGTGGCCTCTGTGCTATTTTGTGGTGACCTCACCCTTCCTGTGGCATAGCTGCCCTCCCAGCACAAGGCTCGACAGGCAGCTCTGCCACAGAATCCGGTGCCATCACTGTTTGTTGCGTCTTCGAAATATCAGCAAACCTCTCAATGTTGTGTCTTTCAGTTTGGAAACAAAAGCAATTTGTGAGCAGATTGGAGGCCCCAAGGACAGGAAAGAAATCTGGGAATTTCGCTTGGTATTTTCCCGCGCGCCACGTGGTGGATCACAAAAGCGATCCCCAAACAGGATCAAGGCAGTAATAGTAGATCAGGACTGGACGGGCGGGAGAAAATTCCTAACCGGTGACGAATTAGTGGAAGGTGGGTGGGACAGGGTTATATAGGAAGAAAAGCTTGGGCGACAAAGGGAAAAAAAGCAAAATATTCGTTGAGGCGTTAGCTATAATAGATACAGTAAAGAGATTTTTTCCAGCCGACTTCGCTGTTTACGATTGGCCACGTGTTTTTGCCCTGTCTCTGGCGAAATGCTCGCAATTCTGTGCTCTGAAGCAATATAAATACATTACAAAATAAATCAATTGTGATGTAAATACGTTTCGTTGCCTCTACACCCATTTTTCATTTGCATTTCTTTGTCATTATAACTCAAGACTTCCATTTAGCTTTGAGGCTGTGCTATGCAATCCTTTTGGAAAGATTTTAAAAATCTGGTTTATCCAACAGGTACTGGACCAGGACAATTCAGAAATCTTTTAAAGAACTTTAGGATATTATTTTGTGTTTTTCAAAGGTGGATACTTTCACTCTTTCCTCTGTCTTATCCTTTTCTGGTGGAACTTTTAAATCTTTTCCATATGCCAGCTTGAATTGTTTTGAATCCAGCAATCTCATATACTGGATCAATAATTATAATTATGTACACGTTTTGCCGATTGAAATAGACTCCAGCCTCTTCACGGCTTATGGCAGTCTTGTCTAAATGCCCTGCTGTGCATTATAGGTATTGTAACTCCTAACCAAGAAGCAGATTCCTGCTGCAATAAATTGGGCAAGCATTAAAGATGCCACAGGATTATTGCTACAACCTTGGTTAGTTAATTCTGCGTAAATATTGGAAATATTTTGGATTTAAGCTTCAAGTGAGTTGCAAAAATTTACTCCTTTTTTAAAATGGTTTTTATTCATAAACATTTTGGAAAGGCAGTGCCTTGTCAGGATAACAATTACAAATAAAGCAAAGCCAAAGGAAAGTTGATAGTAAATCTTAACACAGAAGCTAATAACAATAAAATAGTATAACACTAATTATAGTGGTATGACCAAAAAAAAACCAAAACCTTTAACTAAATTTCTTCTTACATTAGCCTATTTACAGTTTTCCCCTTAGTATAGTTACTGTTATATACATCTTTATTTTCCATACTATTATTGACATTTGTAAACTTATTTTCTCTCATTTCTACCTCTTGTCTCTATCCATTTATTCCATAATATTTCAAGACTTTATCTTTAATTTTTAATATTTAGTATATATCATTCTTGCTGCCGTCCATATATGTAACGCTAAATATGCAGTTGCTTCATCATAACTTTCCAACAGTATACCTAAAAGGCATGTTTCTGATTTAAACTCAATATGTTGCTCAGTTATCATTTCCAAAAATTTACTGATGATTTGCAAGTGTTTTCCCTTTCAGGCTATGATGCAACGCATTTGCAAGGAAATTGAGTCCATAGATGCTTTTTTTGTTTTGTTTTGGAAAATAAGTTGCATAGGAAATCATGGTCCATTAATTAAATTAATCGAATTATTTTTTTTTAAGTAAGCCTACCCCATAGGCATTGAACAAATAAACAAATGACGTTAGGGAGGGCCTTGCAACAGATAGGGCTTTAATTTCGGCCGGCCAAATTGCCTTGCTGCCTTCTGCTGCAAACCCAACTGAAAATCGCCAGTTCTCCTTTTCGAAATAACGCGCAAAAATTGTTGCAAAGGAGAAGGGAGCTCAAAATGCAGCCTGTCCCTTTAAATTCATCCGGCTTTTTTTTTTCTTTCCCTCAAGCATTTTCCTTCGGCTTCACGGTTTTTTTTGGTAACATCTCGCGAGACTTCCCTTTCCCAATCCTCGCGGCCCGGCGGTTTTTTTTCAATTTGTGGCGCGCGCCTTGAACTCCGCGAGGAGGAACAGGCAAGTCGTCGGAGGTTGGGGGGGGAGGAGACGAGGAGCGCAGCCGAACTTGCTGGCTGGCTAGGGGTGGGGGAAGGCGGGAGCTGGAGCCTTCCCTGAAGGAAAGCGGCTTATGGGCGTCCCGCCTTCGGGGGCGCGCGGCCAATCGGGGGGCGAGGAGCGGGGAAGGGGGCGGAGCGCAAGCAAAAAGCAAGACGGCGAAAGGGGAAAAAAACCCAGCCAAGAGGTTCGGTTGAGCGGTCGCGCTGTGGGGTTGTCGAGCGGCTCCGAGGGGGCAAACGGCCGGCGAGGTACGGAAGGGGAGCCCCCTCACACGGGCCGCCTTGGGGTGTTTGTGCGAGGAACGGCAGGGTCGAACCGGAGGAGGGTTTGGAGCGCCGGGGCAGACTGGGTTTCATTGGGGGACCCTTTGGGGCGAGCTGGAATTGGGGGTTCCGTGAGGGGGGGGCATCCAGCCGCCTATAGATATGGAGGGGAGGCTGGTCAGTTTAGGGGCTTCTAGGAATGGGGGAAAGTTGGGGGCGCTCGTTGGGGGGGGACTTTGGGGAGGGGGATCCTGAAGGGGCTGAAGAGAGCGCTTGGGGGGTTTTGGAGGAGGCAAAATAAGGCCATAGTTGCCATGGGAACCTTATTTTTAATTGGGGGGGTCGTTATGAAACTGGGGAAAGACGGTTGTGTAACTTTTATATTCGACATCTGGAGAACTTTTTCCAAGAAACGGGCTCTTGGGAAATAGCAGCAATGCCAGCGCTAGTAATAATATGCTATTTTTGGAAGGGAATTAACGCATTACTGTACTTTTTATTTTTTATTTAGTCAAAGTTTAGCTTCAGAGCTAAATTTTAGTCATCTACCTCCAAGGGTAATGTCCATTTCATTGGGTTTATCCAAGCTGACTGGTCATCGTGGGATTAATTCCACCCACCCCCAACAAACAAATATAAAGTATTGGCAATAAATGCATTTATTTCAGCCAGATGAAACAAGTGGCGTTGATGAAACTAATGGCATCCTGTTAAAATCGGGAGGGGGGGGAGACTGGAGGAGAGAATGGGGAGGGTCTTGGACATGGGAGGGGGGCGATGTTGGATTTGCATAACGGATGCAAAATGGGACCATTCATCGCACAAACATGGAGGCGCTTCTAGGTTGAATGAGGGGCACTTGGGAGGGGTGGGCACATGTTTGGGGGCATAATCGGGGTTGATGGGAAAGCACACTCCCCCGTCTCCCCTTCCTTCATGTGCTTGTGATTCTTCCACAGAGACAACCGCCACAATGTGGATCCAAGTGCGCACCATGGATGGGAAAGAGACCCATCGGGTGGATTCTCTTTCCAAACTTACGAAAGTGGAAGAGCTTCGGCAAAGGATCCATGAAGTTTTCAGGGTGGAACCCGACAGACAGAGGCTTTTCTATCGAGGCAAACAGGTCCGTAAGCTTTCGTTCTTCTCTCCAGTAAGAGTTCCAATCGTGTTGGGACGATGAGCGTTGGTGGGAATGTGGCGCTTTGGCACTTCGCTCCTTACCACGTGTGGTAGATTCCTTTGCATAGTTTTGTTGAAGGAGGCCTTCAACTCCCCCTTCTGGATTTCTGTTGCGGAGTTCCAAAGCAAAGCTCCAAAGAAGGAGCAACAGATGGAAACTAATCAAGGAAAGAATTAATCTAAAATTAAGGAGAAATGTCCTGACAGAACAATTAACCAGTGGAACAACTTGCCTCCAGAAGTTGTGAACGCTGCAATGCTGGAGGCTTTTAAAGAAGAGATTGGGCAATCATGGCATAGGGTTTCCTGCTTGAGTGTGGGTGGTGGGGAAGGACTAGAAGACCTCCAAGGTCGCTTCCAACTCTGTCTAGAGAGATTCACATTCATCCAGGTTATAGTTGTCCCAAAGATGCTTTTTTTCAAGAGGCCACGACTTTGGTTTTTTTTTTTTCTTTGAAGACGTTTTGCTTCTCATCCAAGAAGCTTCTTCAGCTCTGACTGGATGGTGGGGAATGGAAGGATTTATACTCCTTGAAGACAGCTGGTCATTTGCATTATTCCTTGAGACCGCTTGGAGGTTTAACCTATGGTCAGGGTCACCTGAGTAGTGCAAATGGGTGTGAGGCCTTAGAACTGTTGAAAGGACTGTGTTGTAGACTGGAGATAGATGATGTCTATCCTCCCCCTTCTCCCTCTTGAGAGAGGGCTGTTCAATTTTGACATAGATGGCCTCTTTGACCCCCCTTTCCAACTCTGTTATTCTGAGAAATCAAGGCAATGGTTAACTCAGATTTCAAGAGTCTCCTTTAAAAAAAGCATATGTACTTTTAAAGTTAGGAGGGAAACCACGTGTGCCTGTATAGCAGTGATTTGAAGGTTGATCGAGCTGGATCAATGTCAGAAATAGTTGCTGTGAACAGTGATGTTCTCTCCATGCTGCTGATGTGTGTTGCATGCCTGAACCGCTTTTCTCAATGCAGGCAGGCCACTTACTGACCTCTTGTTCTGTGACCATTTAAAGCTGCGGTGGTGGTAGCGAACGAGTGTTCCTTAGATCTAGGCTCCAGCCGTTGCAGCCCCCCTGCAGTCATAGCATGATTCAGGTGCTTTGCACCCTACTCGCACCGGTTATAGCGTCCTGTGATCATGTGATTGCTCTTTGCAGCCTTCCCTGCTGGCTTCCCACAAGCAAAGTTAATGGGAAAGCTGGCAGGGAAGTTTGCAAGTCGCTCCCCTCCCCTCCTCCCCTCTCAAGCTCATACCCACTAGGCCATCCAGCATTTCCCCTGCTGTCCCACCCCCTCTAATCTTCCTGCGCCAGGCCTCCCAAGCCCTCCCCCTACTCCTTGGCGTGGCCTCCCCAGCCCTCCTGGGACTCTGCCACTTCCACCTTAAAAATCTGCAAGGGTTGGGATTATATGACAGCATCCAGGATTGTTGGCTTGTCAGCGCTAAGCCATGTGGATTTGTAATGTGCTTTACAACTGCATGGCTTAGCAATGGCAATCCTGGTCCTGCTCTCGTAACCCCTGGATTGCTTATAGTGAACGTACCAATGGATTGAAACTGCTGCTTCTTCCACAGTGGTAAGATGGCTTTTCTCAAGTAATGAATCTTAACGGAGACGGAGAATTCTAGCTCTTTGGCTGAATTTTTCTGAATGAGTTTGGTGTGAGTCTCTCAGGAACCCGTTAAAAGCTTTCTAAAGAGGCTTATTAATTTTGTTTTTTTAAAAAGATAATACTTGCACTGCCCTCTAGTGGTAATGTTCCCACAGTGTTTTGATGGTAAACAAAAAGATAGCCATGTCCCCATATCCATTCAGTTTCCTTAAGATGAAAGGGGGTAGGGTTGCCATTTTCTTTTTTTTGGGAACGGTTTTTCCAGCTTCCCACTTTAGCCGACAATCTAGGAATTCTCTAGTAGTTTCTCTGGCTTTTCTTAGCTTCTGGACTCCAAAAAAGTTGTGTCTTCTTTTTTACTTGCTTCTTGGTAATTCCTTTGGCATCGCTTCCCAGACTACTAGCTTGGCATTAGAAAGCGCTGTATTCCAGCTCCGTTTCTATTATCAATAAATCTTGTTTTATGCTCTTGGAAGTGCCTTCAAAGAGTTAATCTATACTTGAAATGAAGAGTATTTTCTCCAATTTAACTGTACAATAACAGGATCACTTTGCATTAACAGTGAATCTAGTAAGGAAGGTAGAGATTTTTTTCAGTCAGTTCGTGTGTGTGAGTCGGTTACATTCCATTCCATTTTAGGAAAATATGAAATTAGAGCCAATCTGTTTTAGTGGTAAAGATATCAGGCTAGAAACTGGGCAGTTGTGCGTTCTCCAGCTTTGGGCAGGCACAAAGCCAGCTGGGTGACCTTAGGCCAGACACTTTTACTCTGTCCCAAGAAGGAGGCAGTGGCAAACCCCTTCTGAGAACCCATGCCAAGAAAACTACAGGGTCTTGTCCAGGCAGTCCCATGAGAATCAGACAGGGAAGAAAAAAATGAAACAGTTGCAGTGTGAATGCAGAAATGTCAATGATATATAGAAAACAAAAATGCAAACTAATCCTGGTGTCCTTAGCAGAACTTGGTTTTTTTTAGACTTGTCTTTTACAGAGAAGAATGTTCGTTCTTGTGAAACGGTTTACACTTTGTGTTGAGCCACGTTGTCTTTGGATTCTACACAACTTGTCAGCTCGGTATTGGTGGCTGCTGGCTTCCTGTTGTCCTTAGACAGAACTCCTAGGACCGGTTTTGATGCAGCTGAGTGGCTCTTGTTTGCTTAATGATTATTGTTTCTTATTAACAGGATAAAGATTTCAGTTTTTACCATCTATGTGCCATTAACATACAGATAGTCCTTGACTTACAACAGTTTGCTTAGTGACCGTTCAAAGTACAACAGCACTGAAAAAAGTGAATTATGTCCATTTTTCAGTTATGACATTTCCAGCATCCCCATGATCGTGTGATCAAATTCAGATGCTTGGGAACTGACATTTATGACGGTTGCAACTTTCTGACAATCAAAGTCAATGGGGAAGCCAGATTCACTTAGCAACCAGGGTGTTAACTGATCAACTGCAGTGATTCACTTAAGTGAGGCAAGAAAAGTCATAAAATGGGGCAAAATTCACTTAACAAATGTCTCACTTAACAACAGAAATTTTGGGCTCAATTGTGGCTGTAAGTCAAGACAATCTGTAAGGTGTGAGTCATTGTTTCAGAGATATTTCCTGATTAGTTTCCTTCATGCTTTCAACAATGGCTGAGCTTCTACTGTACTTCCCTGGAAAAGTTCTTTTATAAAAAAAAGATCAACAAGATATTCCGTGATGGATTTGCCTTGGAAATAGCTCCTGATGAGCTGTTTAGTAAAGCATCAGGACCACAGGAGATATTTAGTCACATTTTGTATAAGGTCACAAAATGTTTTATGATAGGTCTATATGATTACATTGTTTATCCAATTTCACAAATTTCAATCCCATGGGAATCAGGGGTCCAAGATATTGGATACATTCTGTAAACCCATTTGAGATATCTCGATTCAAAAATTATTGCCCTATAATGTACCGTTTCTTCCAGTTAAACAGAGTTTTAGAAGCATATAGATAGACAGGAAGGCAACAGGTTTCGCAAACAATAGGGTTTGTTTGTCTTGCCGCATAAATATATTTTGAAAAACACTTTAACCCACAAACTATGCAGCCATTCCTTTAGCGTCCTTCTCTCTGCAGTTATTCTCACAATGCCATCATAATGAAAGGTACCAGTCTTACCACAAATATGACTTCCTTGCTCCAAATTCACAACTAACAATGCTATGTAAGAGATTTTTAGATTGGATTGGGAAATCAGGAAATGCTATCATTAGGCTGGTTTCATCTACACAAATAGTAGAAATAGGCATATTTTTTAAATTTAAATTTATCGGCTGCCCAATTCCAAGTGACTTAAAGTGCTCGATGCATGGAACAGCCTATTTTTGAGTGGTTGAAGCCCTAACCTAATCAAAGTTGAATCAGAGCTCTTGATCTGGGCCAAAGAAGTTTAGGAGGGGGAACCAGGGGGGACGGGGACGGGACCCTGATATTGTCAACTATGAGGAGGTAGGAGAGAAAAGAGGGTAGGAAAACTTCAGGAACTGGAAAGGAAAGTATAAATATAAAAAATAGAATCATACATCTAGAAGGGACTGTGGAGGTCTTCTAGTCCAACCCCCTACCATCCTGGTCAATTGTTTGTCCAGTCTATTCTTGAAAACCTCCAGGGATGGAACTCCCACATTTCCTGGAAGTAAGCTGTTCCATTGATTAATACTGGTGTTATTCCACTTTTGGAAATCTCGGTCACTATTTTGCTATACTTGATGGCTCTCCAAGATTTCCAGTGGGTATTTCCTATGTGAAATGCTTGGTCCTTCAGTTTGAAACTTTCTGCCTGCAATCTTATCATTTCTGTTAACTGTTGTTTGCCTCTGGTGACTGATCTTCTCTCAACCTACAGATGGAAGATGGCCACTCCCTCTTTGATTACAGCGTGAATTTGAACGACATCGTCCAGCTGTTAGTGAGACAAAGCCCCACTAACCTTCCCCTGGTGAATAAGGAGAAAGACTCTGAACTTTCGGACACGGACTCTGGCTGCTGTTCAGGCCAAAGCGAATCGGACAAAAGCTCCAATAATGGGGAAGGAGCCGTGGAGATTGAGGCACCGTGCAGTAGTGCCATTGGGACTGATTTGGTGGACCCCGGCTTTGGATTCTATAAGGTGCGACTGCTTTAGATGGAAGGTTGAGATGCAAAGACCTTTTGAAGCAGAAGAGCCTGAATTCTTAAGTTCTGAGGAAACTGCACAGAGAATTAGCATGTCTGTGTAAGACATTAAACCAGGATGTCTTAATCTTAGTCATTGTAGGGATTCCGACAATGAAAGCCTCCCTGGTGGTAAAGTAAGCCACGGCCAGCCATGGTTAGGCACTTTCTCTTTCATTTGTCTGAAATCCTGGCAAACGTAGCACCACCAGACCATCTAATACAGGTAGTCCTTGATTTCACAGTGACCCTTTGAAGTTACAACGGCATTGATAAATGTAATTTATATTTTTCACGCTAATGACCCTTGAAGCAATCCCATGGCCGCATGGTCAAAATTCAGAGTTGGCTCATATTTATGATGGTTGCAGTGGTCCAGGATCGTATGATCACCTTTTATGACCTCTTCAGTGGCTCGCTTAAAAACTTTGGCAAGAAAGGTTGTAAAAAGGGACAAAATTCACTTAACCGCTGCCTTGCTTAGCCATGGAAATTTTTGGCTCAATTGTGGTCCCAAGTCAAGGACTATTTGCACTTCTAGCACTTATCCACCATGAGGGGTGCTAAGAGGTGAAGTGGCCTCCTTCGTTAATGTGATTTCTGGGAAAGGAGAGACGGCCATGCTACTTCCTGACCTGCCTACAGGTCAGGTGGCTCTTTCCTAGAAGGGGGTGCCATCTTGGGTGGAGTTGCAATTGATTGCAGCCTCTCTGAAATGGGTGCCTTTTTCTAAAAGGAGCCACATGGCCTCCGCTATGTAGCAAGGTTGCATAATGCAACAGCTATTTCCAGGAGGTGATGCATAATACCCAAAAGGTAAGGGACCAGTTGGTGATGGGGAGCATGGCACTCAGTGGGGTGGGAAGCAGCCTCGAGTTCTGAGAATACCCAGTGGTTGGTGGGAAAGGCCTACTTGGATCCTTGGGGTTTGAAATGGTAAATAGGGTCTCCTGTTTGTGCAGGGGATTGGACTAGAAGACCTCCAAGGTCCCTTCCAATTCTATCATCTTGTTAAATAACTCAAGGTGCCCTCAGGTGGAGGAGGCCAGCAACAGGCCACGTGTGATCTGTGGAGTTGCTGCAGTGTCCCCCATACCCTCCCCCATACCCCCCTCCTCTTGATGGCTACATCAGGGAGAGCAGAGATGTGCATCTTTAAACAAGGCGATTACTGTATGCCTTGCTTAATGACTGTCGTGACATGGGATCTTAATGGGCAAGACCCATTATGGTTGTAGGTTCAGCGTAAATAAAGCAAGCAGCATCATGATCAAAGAGAGCTAAATTCTTACCCCAAAAGTTTTCTTTTGGGGAAAAAAAATAACTCCCCCCCTTTTTTTTTGCTCTAATTGGATGGATAAGATGGAGAACTGGAAGGCTATTTGAGAAATCTTGTCCATTTTAAATTTGGGGCTCAATTGTGGTCGTAGGTTGAGGACTATCTGTATATAAAACCTGCATTCATATCAATCTGAACAAACTGATCCATGTTTGGATATGTCAAGCCCAAGAACAGCATAGCTTACTTAAAACAGTAATTCTAAGGCTGGAAAGTTAAAATGGATGCAAAGGCAGAGCAGAAATCTTTGGGTATAATTTCCGAAATCCATCATCAAATATTTAGCAGCCAACCCTATGCAGTAATAAAACGTTTTCATGATTACTGGTATCTGAAAGAAAAATAAAAGGCTAAATATGCCCCCCCTCAAACCCTGAAAATAGAGGTAGGCTAATATATAGGCAGTCCTCGACTTACAACAGTTCATTTACCATATTTTCCGGAGTATACGATGCATCAGAGTATAAAACGCACCAAGGTTTTGAAGAGGCATTTTTTTAAAAAAGTTTTTGCACCCTGCAGACTTCCCAAAAATAGCCCATTTTTTTCGAAAATGATTTTTTTTTAAAAAAAGGCATGAATACCCTTTAGGAGGCTTATGCAGTGCCCCCGGGGTTGGTGCCCCCCCAAACGAGCAAAAAATGGCCCGTTTTTCGTCAAAATTTTTTGCATGCATAGCCTTTAGGAGGCTTATAGAGTGCTCCTGGGAGCTGGTGTTGGGGGGGGGGGGCAAACTTGAGCAAAACCCGGCCCATTTTCCGCTCATTTCTGCTCTCCCTAGCCCCCAGGAACACTCTGAAAGCCTCCTACAGGCTTTGCACTGCCATTTTGGTGAAGCGGACGTGGATTCGGGAGGCAAAAAATGCTGTATTCAGTGTATAAGACACACCCAGATTTTCAGCCTCTTTTGAGGGAAAAAGGTGCGTCTTACACTCTGAAAAATACGGTAGTAACTGCTCAAAGTTACATCACTGAAAAAAGTGACTTAGGACCGTTTTCAACCATTGTTGCATCCCCATGGTCACATGATCAAAATTCAAATGCTTGGCAATTATTTCATAATAATTGGGTAATCTGGGGTTATGTGATCACTTTTTGCGACCTTCTGACAAGCAAAGTCAACGGGGAAGCCAGATTCACAAAAAACCATGTTATTAATGTAAGAACTGCAGAGATTCACTTAACAATTCTGGCAAGAAAAGTCGTAAAATGGAGCAAAACTCGCTTAACATATTTTTCACTTAACAACATCAGTTTGGGGCTCAATTGTGGTCGTACGTTGTGGACTGCCTGCATATAAAAGCAGTATTCAGACGAAAGTGGGATTTTTGAAGACTTGACTTTCATACCGTTTGGCTAATTAAAAACCAGTGCTTTGCTTTGGGATCTCCTGCTTTAGATTAATGAATTGGTAGATGCTCGTGACACGAGCATGGGAGCCTGGTTCGAAGCGCAAGTTGTGAAAGTGACTCGGAAAGGGAACTCGGCGAGCAAGGCGAACGAAAGTGACGAGTCCAATTTAGAAGAAGCCGTTCCCGACGAGGACATTACCTATCACGTGAAATACGAAGAGTGAGTATTTGGGGTTTATTTATTTTTCCCCTAGCGTCTTGAGAGGGGCAGCATTTATTCTGAAAGCAGGTTTGAGAAATGGTGTGAATGTTGCAGAAATGATTTGGATCTAGATTCATCCAGGCTCCCACAGTCCTATCTGCTCACCTTTGGCATTAAAAAAATCTCCCCATCGGTCAATATCGAAAAGGTGGCTTGACTTGGAATAGCTTGCATGCTTCCTGCAACAATACCTTCAACAAACCTCCACATCTGCTTGTCCCAGGTCCTTGGGAAGGACTTGACAGGTTTGATATACAGCTTTGATCCAGTCTGAACATCCGGCTGATTGTGATGAAGCATAACACAGGTAGTCCTCGACTTACAACAGTTCATTTAGTGACCATTCAAAGTTACAACAGCACAGAAAACAATGCCTTGTGACCATGGCAGCATCCCCATAATCACCTGATCAAAATTCAGACACTTGGCAACTGATATTTATGGTGGTTGCAGCATCCTGAGGTCACGTGATCGCATTTTGTGACTTTCTGACAGGCAAAATTCAGGGGGAAGGCAGATTCGCTTAACAACCATCTTGCTAACTCAATAGCTGCAGTGATTCACTTTACAACTGTGGCAAGAAAAGTCCTAAAATGGGGCACTTAATTCACTTAACAATCGAAAGTTTGGGCTAAATTGTACTCATAAGTCAAGGACTACCTGCAGTTGTCTGGGAAAGGTGGAATGGCTTATTTTATTTCACTTCCTTCTCCTCGATAAAGCTATCCAGAGAATGGTGTCATCCAGTTGAGTTTGAGGAATGTCCGTGCTCGTGCCAGGACAATTTTAAAATGGGAAGAGATAGAAATCGGAGATGTCGTCATGTTGAATTATAATCCCGATGATCCAAAAGAGAGGGGCTTCTGGTACGACGCAGAGATCCTCCAGAAGAGGGAAACGAGGACTTACAAAGAATTGTACGCCAAGATCGTTCTTGGGTAAGTGAGTTTGCTGGGAAGCTGTCTTCCAAACAAGTTGTGTTTGTGGCTGTGGCTTATCTAACTTTTGGAGTCCAGGATAATGTAACCCAGATATGCTTCCCTTCCTTTTATTCATTTTTATTGTTTTTAAAATAATGAGAAAAGGAAAAAAAAAACCCACAAAGATAATTTTGATAGAAATACATTGATTACATTCCCTCTGTCTAGATCGGGGGTCAAACTTGATTTCATTGAGGGCCGCGTCAGGGTTGTGTTTGACCTCAGGGGGAGGGGGCAGAGTGGGCATGGCCAGCTTGACGTCACTCGGGTTGGGGGCACCTGTGGTAGCTCCCAAGCTCTGTTTTTGGCGGCCACGGACTCTGCAAAACCTACCCCCCCCATTCTGGGCCTTGAGTTTGACACCCCCCCCACCCCCGTCTAGATTATTGTGCTCCTTGAGATAAGATCTAACCCCCTACCTCCTTGGCCTTCCAAAAGGCCCTGAAACCCTGGCTCTGCCTATTGGCCTGGGATCCCAATGGGAACGTGTCATTCTGGAGGTGGCTTAGTACAGCGGTCCCCAACCTTTATGGTTTGGCAGCCCGGCAGGGAGAAGAGGGGAACTGGACCACTGCTCTCATAAGTCAAGTTGAACTCATGCATGCACCGGCCAGCTGCTTGCATGGCCCGGTTCTGAACAGGCCACAGCTCAGTAGTGGACAACGGCCTGGGGGTTGGAGACCTCTGATTTAATAGACTGAGAAGATCCCATATCCACCTTGTTCATATAGTTTACCCAGGTTTTTTATGTTGCTGTTTTTACGATATTGTAAGCTGCTTAGAATCACTGAACCAGGAAATGGGCTATAAATCAATAAATACATGCATGCATGTATACATACATTAACAAAGAGGAAACGGAAGAAATCCAGAAATGTTCCCACTCAGAAGTCAAAAGGGAAGGATTGCCATGTACCGTATTTTTCAGAGTATAAGACACACCAAGATTTTGAAGAGGCAAATAAAAAAAAAGTTACTGCAGACCTCCCAAAAACGGGCCCGTTTTTTGTCAAAAAAGGGGCATGCATAGCCTTTAGGAGGCTTGTAGCTTGAGGCTGGGGGGGGAGGCAAAAATGAGCAAAAAACAGCCCTTTTTGTCAAAAAAATAAAGGGCATGCATAGGCTTTAGGAGGCTTATAGAGTGCTGCTGGAGACTGGGGGGGGGGGGCAAAAAGGAGCAAAAAATGCCTTGTTTTTTGCTCTTTTTTGCCCTCCCCAGCACCCAGGAGCACTCTATAAGCCTCCTAAAGCCTATGCATGCCCTTTTTGGGAGGCCAAAAATGCTGTATTCATTGTATAGGACTCACCCAGATTTTCATCCTCTTTTGAGGAAAAAAGGTGCGTCTTATCCTACAAAAATACGGTATATCCAAAGTAGGAGCATTAATATTTGTGGGTTTGGTAGGAAGGAATTCTGCTGGGAGAAACCACCATTGCTGCTGCCTCTCTTGCTCAGCTTGTTCTGATCCCTGTTTTGCAGTGATGGTGGAGATATCTTGACTGATTGCCGAATTGCTCTGGTGGATGAGATTTACAAGATCGAAGAGCCGGGCTGTGCTGTGCCTTTGACTTCTGAGAGTCCCCTAAAAAGTGAGTTTCCTTTCCATTGGCTTGTCCTGCTTTGCAACGAGTCCTAGTTTTTGCTGCAAATGTATTTGTGGCAGGGTAGGTCAGGACAAAATTATCTTTGGGCCTCAGTGGATGAGAATACTATTAAATATTTAATTTTAATTTAATGTTTTTCATTTATTATTTGTAGCCCTTCGTTATCTTTTTTTATAAATAATTTAAGGCAGGGAATAAAGTTAATACTCGGACCTCCCAAAGTCACCAAGCCAGCTTTCATGGCTAAGGTGGGACTAAAACTCAAGCTTAGGACTCACCAGGGTGGATTTGATTTAAATCAACTCGATTTAAGTCATAATTTTCAAAGAGCAACTGTCATCTATATCCTGCAGCGGCTCCTTCTCTAACCCATTGTTGACCCAATGACAGTCCCAATATTGCAGAATATACAGCCTCACGCTACATAACTAAGCTCCATTTCATGCTGAATAAACTAAATTATTAATGCATCCTAAATAGAAAACTATCTTTAGATACATGTTTATTCCAAAAGCATTTTATTAAAATAAATTTCATTTTTTTAAAGATCCAATTTAAAAATGTTGAAAAACTGTTTAAAAAGAAATCCATCGATTTTTATCCACCCTGGGACTCCCTGTCTCCTGATTCTAGCCTGGTGCCTTAATTACGTAGATGTCACACCTAATAAATGTTAATAAATCATTATTCTGAAAAGTTTTCCACCCTTTTAAAATACCATCTGAGCTAGTGCCATCACCATAATTAAGGCTAGTGGATGTCATAATTTGCGTCTCTTGGATGCGATTCAGAACCCACAATCCCTTTTGACTTTCTCTCTTTGGGCTGTTCTTTCTGAGGTGCTTTTTATATGGGTGCTTTTCTTCGACTTTAGGACCAAGTGGACCCGTGTGCAAGCATTGTAAAGACAACCCGAGCAAAACCTGCCGGATGTGCGCCTGCCACATATGTGGTGGGAAACAAGACCCCGAAAAACAGCTCATGTGTGATGAGTGTGACATGGCTTTCCACATTTATTGCCTTGACCCCCCTCTTAGCAGGATACCTGACGATGAGGACTGGTAGGTCAAAACGAATCCCTGTAAGCAACGTCTCTCAACCTGGGAAACTTTAAGACTCCCAGAATTTCCCAGCCAGCCATGCTGCAAATATATGCTGGGAGTTGAAATTCACACATCTTAAAATTGCCAAGGTTGAGAAAAATTACCCTAGGATGAATCTTAAGATGTGTGACTATCCTATAGAACTATTTATTAATAGTACATTACTGCTAATTTACTAATGTAAATTTCTGTGTTGTATCACGCCTTACTTGTGTTAATCTTCCTCATCTATCTATCTATCTATCTATCTATCTATCTATCTATCTATCTATCTATCTATCTATCATCTATCTTCTATATAAATAAAAGGCTGTATGTATGTATGTTCCAGCATAACTCTGGAGCACCTTGAACAATTTCAACCAAACTTGGTATACAGATGACTTACTCTCTGGAAACAAATACTGGGGGGTGGGGATGATAAGACACTCCTGGTGTGTGTGTGTGTGTGTGTGTGTATTCCAGCATAGCTCTGGAACGCCTGGCCCGTTAAGGAGAACGAGTGCAGCGTCCTAGAGCGGCAAGTCCTTCACAGCTTCCTCTGGAAAGCCAGCCATGACATTCGCCCTCCAGTGGACCAATGAGGAAGTGCCTGATGGATTTGGGGCAATGTGCCAGAATCGTAGACAGAGTGGGAAAGAGGAGGAAGGGAGAGGGCAGGGATGATGGGCATGGGAGTAGGGGAAGAAAGGTCCCTTGGCTTTAATGTCTATAAATACCTGGGCAACGTCGGGTTATCAGCTAGTGCCTTTATAAAAAACATGGGAAATCGGCAAGATTGTGAGTCTCCTAGGGCTTGGTACAGGATGGGCCAGACTATACAGGTCATTCTTGACTGACAAAGCATAACTGAGCCTGGAATTATGGTTGTAAGTTGTGCCGATAATTAAATGGGTCACCACATGTTTGCACCCGATTTTGCAATCTTTGTTGTAGCAAACGTTAAGCGAATGTGGAAGGTTTTAAGCAACCTCGTTGTCTCCAATGGGCTTTTTTTAAAAAAATAGAGAAGTAAAAGATGGGTATTAATTTATGTTTTTAGTTGATACAATTTTTATCTTTTATGCTTGTAAACTGCCTAGAATTACCCTGTAAAGTAAGAGGACCTGCCAATAAATTTCATAAACGTGACTGCATGATACGGCAAATGGGCAAAACATGGGCTGGTTGCCGAGTGTCCGAAATGCAATCACACAACCCAGGGAGGGTGGCCATCAGAATCTTGGTTGGGAGTACCTTTTTTGGGGTCCATTGTAGGTATGAATGGTTGCTAAGCAACTGGCCATAAGTCAAAGACTGCCTCTGTACCCTGTTTTAAATAAATAAGTGAATAAAAGAGCAACATTTTTTTTCTGAAAGGAAAGCAGTTGTCTATTGTGAATTAAGGTGGAGTCTCTCTTCAAGATGAATTCCTGTTTGGCACATTTTGGGGAGTCTTGGAAAGCTATAACTTGCTATATCTGCCCCATTTGAAATTGAGAAAGTAGCTTTTAATATTTTTCTCTCTACTATTGCAGATCAAACAAATTTAAAAAATGAATGCCTCATGTCTCTCTCTTTGTTTTTAAACGTTTAGGTATTGTCCCGAATGTCGAAATGATGTGAATGAGGTGGTTTTGGCTGGTGAGAAGCTGAAAGAAAGCAAAAAGAAATCTAAGATGGCATCTGCTAACTCGTCTTCTCAGCGGGATTGGGGCAAGGTAACTGGAACCTGGTTATGCTTGCACATTGCAGGCCAAAAGATGCCCTTCATATCGCTCAGCCGGCACAAAATATACTGCACACTTCTAATTTATTAAAATACTGGGAAGCTTATGGAGAGGAGGAGGAATTGCTGGGCGCAGAGTTTAAGGCTCCAGGCTAAAAAGTGGGAGATTGCAAGTTCAAGTCTCACCTTAGCCATGAAAGCCATGTGGTGATTTTTGGCCAATCACCAGGAGACAGTGAGTTCTAGCCCTGCCTTAGGCATGAGCACCGACTGGAGGACTTGGGCCAATGACCAGGAAACTAGTCCCTCTTTAGGCATGAAAGCCAGCTGAGTGACTGAGGAGTCGCTCTCTCTTAGGCCAATCCACCTCACGGGTGTTGCTATGCAGAGGAAAACAGGAGGAGGAAGGTGTATTGGATACGTTCACTATAGTTAATTCTAAAACTAAGGTGGGATATAAATAATGAGAATAGCTAATCAGAGCAACCTTATAAACGGTGCAGTTTTATTGAAAGCACATTAACTAATTAATACAATTTATAAACCACCAGTCACCGGTAAGGCAACTCTGAGTAGCTTACAAACATTTACAAGCAAAAAAACTAAATATAAAACAAATTATTGCTAAAAATTAAAATAGTAAAACCAAGGGGGTGGATGGCACGGAGGTCAGCCTGTTTGCTGGATCCAATGCCATGCAGAGGGGAAGATCCATTTCTCCCACCAAAGACTGGGCAGCTGAGAGGCCTGGTGGGCTAATTCTGGTGATTTTAAGCAACGGGGTGCTTTATTAGAAGTTTGGAAAAGTGCAGGTAGACTTTAGCCAATTCTTGATTCAACTGTTTGGAATGCATGCAAGGCTTGGTTGTGTTGATCAGGTTTAAAATGTGGCCCCCTCTCCCCTTTTCTTTTGAAGGGCATGGCGTGCGTGGGACGCACAAGGGAATGTACCATTGTGCCATCAAACCATTACGGGCCCATCCCTGGAGTTCCAGTGGGAACCCTGTGGAAATTCAGAGTCCAGGTGAGATGCTGCTACTAGGAAGCGTTGAGAATGTACAGGAGAACTTACTGGGTGTCAGTATGTAAATGGTTCGAGCCTGAAGGAAAAGGGAATACAAGGGGAAAACTTTACCTTGTTGGCCAGCACTGTAACTTTTAGAGTGCCATCGCTTGTTGTGACGCTATCACGATTGCAATGTGTGCGTGCGTGTGTACACTGGCCAGCCACTCAGACAGCCCAGTGGTCAAGAGGTCACAGCCTAGTAGTGGGCAGAGTCCCACAGGTTGGGGACCCCTGCGCTAAAACTTTGATATGTGACCTGCCTTTATTCCTTCAGGTGAGCGAGTCGGGCGTCCACCGGCCCCATGTTGCGGGGATTCACGGCCGGAGCACCGATGGAGCCTATTCTTTGGTCCTGGCGGGCGGATACGAAGATGATGTAGTAAGTGACATTATTACATCTCTCAGTGCTGCTCTCCTCTTTACCAGAAGTCCCAAAGCCAACGAGATGATTGTATTTCAATTAAATTAATTGGTTGAATTTGATTACTTGGTTCAAAAAATTAATTGTTAAATAATTACAGAACTAAATGGTTTGTCTCTGAGCCATCATGAAAGCCCTTAGCTTAGGTAACTATCCCAATATAACCTAGTTTTGTGATTTTTCTGCTGATGTTTCTTCCCTTGATCACCTCTTAAACTAGCAACCGATGATGCCATTTCCCCTGAGTTTCTGCTTAGTATACAAGTCCAACTCTGAAATTGGTTCTCTGGGTCAAGGAAAACTGATTTAAGAACTAAATGCTCAGGTGGGCTCCTTTGCCTGTTAAGATTGCTCAGGTCTGCATTAGTTGGAGTTAAATTGTGACGTGTTGGTTCTGGAGATGAAGCAGAATGGCCTCCTCCTGGACTAGCTCCTGGTTTACTGGGCTGAGATGCTGCTTCAGTTGTAACACACTCTGGGCTGTGCACGTATGTGACACACAATTGGGATTAAAATAAATTTAAGAAATACAGAAAGATTGGTGGTTTGAATCCCTAGCACGGCGTAAGAGAGTGAGCTCCCGGTACTTGTCCCAGCTTCTGCCAACCTAGCAGTTTGAAAGCACATAAAACTGCAAGTAGAAAAATAGAGACCACCTTTGGTGGGAAGGTAGCAGCGTTCTGTGTGCCTTCAGTGTTTAGTCATGCCGGCCACATGACCACAGACAGTGGTCTTCGGACAGTGCTGGCTCTTCAGCTTTGAAACGGAAATGAGCAGCGCCCCCTAGAGTCAGGAACGACTAGCACATATGTGCAAGGGGAACCTTTACCTTTAAGAAATACAGTACAGAAGTTAAACAGAATCTTTTGGGTTACTTGCTAAGAGCAAGTTTGAAAGAACAGTCCCTCACAGTTGCTGCTGTTGCTTGGGGGATTCTGGGATCTGAAGTCCACACATCTTAAAAGTTGTTGAGTTTGAGAAAGCTTAATCAGGTCTGGTTTGAGGTCTTCCAAAGTGGGAAGCGGCACTTTTGCTTCCTTGGGTCTTCCCCCATCCCCAAAAAGAACAATTGAGGCATAAAAGTTGCCGTAAAGACATTGCCTGCAAGGAATATATAACGTGTTGCATCTTTGTGGTTTTAAGCATGTATAATAAAATTGATTGTCTTTACTGGGCCTAAAATATATAATGTTGAGGCCAAAGGCTATTTATCTGTATTGATATGAGAAGAATAATTTTAGATACAGGTAGTCCTCGAGTTACAACCGTAATTAAGCCTGGCAATTACAGTCGTAAGTCATGACACTTTTAAAGCAGACCACCATGGACCTCGACTGGATTTTATTACCTTTTTTGCAACAATTGTTAAGCGAACCACTTGTTTGGTATGGGCTTGTTTTTGCCAGAAACCAGAAGCCAGTTTTAGGAAAACTACTGTAATTCCTAGTTATGTGACCATGGGACAGAGCAAAGGGGCATAAACTCTGGTTGGCTGCTGACTACCGAAAATGTGGTCATGTGTCCTTGGGAAGGAACCAACACCACAACTTTGAAACGGCCGTAAGTAGCTTTGGGGGTGTCTGTTGTAACTTGGAATGATTGGTAAGCGATTGGTCGTAAGTTGAGGACTATTGATTAAAGTGCCGTGTCGCAAAGCTAGAACTCAGGGTCAAAAGCTTCTTTGCAAATGTTCACATTTGGAAGAACCCTGAGTAGTTTGTCAAGCAAATCATGAATTATGCCACGTTGGAGAAAGATTTCAGTATTTTTAAGTGCCAAAATCAACTTATTCATGTACTCAAGTGACCAGCTGAGTCCCCCGGATTGAACGATCTGAATATATTTCAGGATCACGGAAATTCTTTCACTTACACGGGGAGCGGAGGCCGTGACCTTTCAGGGAACAAGCGGACAGCTGAACAGTCTTGCGATCAAAAACTTACAAAAATGAACAGGTGAGGAGGAACCGCCAAGGATTTCTGCAAAAGACGGGGAGTGAATGAAGCTAAACATGTCTGATATCTCCGAGTGGTTTTCAGAATTGCATTTATAATTCAGTGGATGCTTAGTAGTTTGTCTGCATCAGGGAGGGTCTATTAAATTTTCATACCTTACTTTGGAGAGGGTATTTTTGCAGTATATAACTGATACTGTGCCATTCACACCTGCTTTGTCTTATTGGAATCCTGCATGGGCCTCAAACTCTTTAGAGAGCACATAAATGGGAAAAAAATTGAATGTTCTTTCTTCATGAATGTCCACCAGTGTAAGAGATAGCTCTCCAAATAAAACTGGAAAGTAACTCAACCAAATAGCTGGTAAATTATGTATCTAATGCTTATAAATGTTCACCTTAAGACTAAATCAATATCTCTCAATCTTGACAAATTTTAAGACTAGTGAACTTTCCAGAATTCCCCTGTCATGCTGGCTGGGGAATTCTGGGAGTTGAAGTCCACATGTCTTAAAATTGTCAAGGTTGAAGAATGTCCATTCAGGATATACCTACCGTATTTTTCGGAGTATAAGACGCACCAAGGGTTTTGAAGAGGCAAATAAAAAAAAAGTTTTTGCACACTGCAAACCTCCCAAAAATGGCCCGTTTTTCACAAAAAAGGCCAGTCCCCCCCCCCCCCCAAGGATATGAATAGACCTTAGGATGCTTGTAGAGTATTCCTGCCGGTGTAGGGGGGGGGGGCATAGATGAGCAAAAAACGGCCCATTTTTTGTGAAAACAGGCCCATTTTTTGTCAAAAAAGGGCATTAGGAAGCTTACAGAGAGCTCCTGGGGGTTGAGGGGGGCACAATTGAGCAAAAAAACGGCCCATTGTTTTCTCATTTCTGCTCTCCCCAGCCCCCAGAGGCTCTGAAAACCTCCTACAAGCTATGCATGGCCATTTTGGTGAAGGGGAGGGGTTTCAAGAGGCAAACAAATGCTGTATTCAGTGTATAAGACGCACCCAGATTTTAAGCCTCTTTTTTTTTGAGGGAAAAAGATGCGTCTTATACTCTGAAAAATGCGGTATATCCATAAATATATGCTGGTTGCCAGGCATCCATATTTTCATCATAACAGAATAACAGCTGGAAGGGACCTTGGAGGTTTTCTAGCCCACCCCCAGGTCTAGCAGGAGACCCCATACATTGCAAGACAAATGATTATCCAATCTTTTCTTAAAAACTTCCAGGGAGCATTTGCATTTCTGGAGGGAAGCCATTCCACTGGTTAATTTTTCTCACTGTCAGGAAATTCCTCCTTAGTTCCTGGTTGTTTCACTCCTTGATTAGTTTCCACCCATTGCTTCTTGTCCTACCCTCAGATGCTTTAGAGAAGAGCTTGACTGCCTCTTCTTTGTTGCAGCCACTCAAATATTAGAATGCTACTGTCATATCGCCCCCCACCCCACCCCCGGGTCTTTCTTTGGATTAAATTAGACACGTCCAATTCCTGCAACCAGCCTCCAGTCGTGTTGTTTTGCTCTTCTCTCCACTCTTTTCAGAGTCTCAACATCTTTTTATATCATGACCAAAATTGGATTGCAGTGTGTTCTTACCAAGGCATCGTAATGTATTTTCACGTGATAATGCCACTTTATAATATGGCTTGGTGATGGTGAAGTGATTGGTTGCTGGTTGTAAATAACTTTCAGTGTCATAACTTTGAATGGTTGCTAAACGAATAAGCTGAGGACTACCAGTAGAAGGGAGGGTCAGAGTCCCCAGGAAAGACCCTTCAAGCCCCTTTGTCTTTTCCCGGTTGGCAGAGCTCTGGCGCTGAACTGCAGTGCACCGATTAACGATAAAGAGGGTGCGGAAGCCAAGGACTGGCGAGCCGGGAAACCGGTTCGAGTGGTGCGGAACATGAAGGGAGGCCGATACAGCAAATATGCCCCCACAGATGGAAATCGTTACGATGGGATCTATAAGGTAAGATTGGGTTGGCTTCCAAATAGGGCCCCAAAGTTTTGGGAAAGGAGGTGTTACACCTGGGCATTTTATTTCATTTTTTTCTACTTTATTTATTCTATTTTTTTAATATCCCATCTTTATTATTTTTATAAATAACTCAGGCGTTACACACACCTAATTCTACTTCCTTCTCTTTTCCCGACAACAAATATCCTGGGTTGGGCTGAGACCAAGGACTGGCCCAAAGTGACCCAATTGGCCTTCATGCCTCAAGGCAGGATTAGAACTCACAGTCTCCTAGTGATAGGCCCAAAGTTACCCAGCCACTTCTCATGCTTAAGAGGGGATTATAACTCACCATCGCTTCATAATTGGCCCAAAGTCATCGAGCAGGCTTTCATGCCTAAGGCAGAACTAGAACTCACCGTCTCCTGATTTCTAGCCTTGTACCTTAACCGCTACACCAAACTGGAACTGGAACAGAAACCTGTTTCTCTGTTCCCTTTTAAAGGTAGTTAAATATTGGCCTGAAACAGGGAAATCTGGCTTCTTGGTTTGGCGTTACATGCTCAAAAGAGACGATGAAGAGCCAGCCCCTTGGACCAGAGAAGGCAAAGAGAGGATGAAGAAACTTGGCCTGATCATGCAGGTACGTGTGTGTGTGTGTGTGTGTGTGTGTGTGTCTTGTAAAGGGCAGCGATGAGCAGCCCTCCGCCATGTTAATAGACAGCAGTTGTGTCGCAACTCATTTTCTTCCATCATCCCTGCTTTAGTATCCCGAAGGGTACCTGGAAGCCGTTGCAAACAAAGATAAAGAAAATAGCAAGAAAATAGAAGAAGAATCCCCAGTTCAAGGGAAGAGGAAAAGGAAATCCGGTAAATAATCTTGAGCTGTGTTGCCCACATAACATTTTGAAGTCTCTTGGATGGATGGATGGATGGATGGATGGATGGATGGATGGATGGATGGATGATAAAATAAATTCTGTGTGGTTATGCACTTTTCCAGGAAACGATTCAGACCTTTGTGCGTCTCCTGCCACTACCCCAAAGAAAACTAAAGTTGAGGTCTACAAACTCACTCCCCAGCAGAAGGCTCTTATCAAAGACGATGAAGCCAACACCAAGTTGTGGAATGAAGCACTAGAAGCCCTTAAGGAAGGACCGGTACGTAGAGAGAGCATTAACTGATGGTCACAGGTTGTTGTGCTTGGTTTTGGAGGTGACCTGCTCTTCAAGTGCTGTGGAATGAAACGACGGGATCGTAGCAGTGGGGGGAAATGATTTTGAAAGCATTGTCGCAAAAGCCCATCAGAGCCTGAATTGCCTATAAATGAATTTACCACTCAGGGAGAAAACCAATGGAAGAGAGAATATTTGTAGCTCAGGGTTGAACGGTGAGATCCTTGGTGCTCTCTGAGCTGAGTTGTTTTCTTGCAAGCGTTTCATGACCCCACTAGTAACGTCATCAGTTTCAGAAGGGAGTGAGGTTTGTGAAGAGAAGGAGGACTGGAGGATCCTTGGTGTTCTCTGAGCTTAGTTGTTTTCTTGCACACATCTCATGATCCAGCTAGGTAACATCATCGGGGCTAGAAGGAAGTGGGATTTGCTGCCTGTTTATATAGAGTACCTTGTCCTGTCAGTGTTAGTGAGGGATGGTCCTGGTTTAAGTTTACTTTATGGTCATTGCACCCCGTACAATGAAATTAAAAGCCATCTTCAGTGTACATTATAACTATAAAAATAAAGTGCAAATACACATTCTTCACATTCAGTACAATTGAATTGAAAACCCGATATTGCATGGATAATATGGTGGTTCCTTGATTAGGCTTTTGTTGAAGGGAACATGATTAGGCTCTGAACCAAGAAAACAACCAAGCTCAGAGAGCCCCAAGAACCCCTTCATCCTTCTCCTCTTCTCCACCACAGACCCCATTCCCTTCTAACACTGATGATGTTACCTAGTTGGGTAATGAAACATCTGCAAGGAAACAAGCTTATAGAACAAGGATTCCCCAGGGGGAAAAACAGTGCTCTGTTTTTAGTTCTTTTTCCTTTGGTGAAATGGCCCTGGGCAGCTTGCTTGCCTTCTCTCATTTATATAATACTTTATTTACAGTCACAGACCAAAACACGTACAGTACAAAAGAGACACAGCAGCCAGTCACCAAAAGCCCAATTAAGGGAGGTTACAGCTCTCTCCTCTAATGGTCACAGCTCTCAAGAAAAACCTGGAAACCTGAGAGGTGATGTACGAGGAGACATCCCCAAGGCAATGCACAAACAAATCACAGCCATCAGGACCAGGAGGGATGATTTCAGGAAGAGACAGTAACCTTTATCTGTCCGCACTATACATAGGGCAAAATAGAAGGACATGCTCCGCTGTCTCAACCTCGGCTCTGTCACAAGGGCACAGCCGCTTATTAATCGGGAGCCTCTTGAAACGACCATCCAGATGTGCTGAGGGCTTGCCTTCTCTGTCATTTCCTCCTATGTTGAAATGGCTGTTTATGCTCTTTAGTCCCACTTGCTCAGATCCTTAAGTGCCAAAGTCTCTGGAGCGGACGCTCAGTTCGGTTGTAAGTCAGTGGCTTTGAGTGCCATTGTAACTTTGAATGGCCACTGAACAAATGGTTATTAGATGATACTACACCGCGAAGATAACACAGTTCTCTTTGTATCTATGGAGATTCTCAGTCATCTAAATCATGGTTGTCCCAAAGGTTCTTTTTTCAGGAGTCAACTGGACTTCCTTGTTTTTTCTTTTTGAAGACGTTTCGCTTCTCATCCAAGAAGCTTCTTCAGCTCTCATTGGATGATGGGGAATGGAAGGATTTATATTCCTTGCAGACAGCTGGTCATTTGATTTCTTTTAGTGGGTCATTAAGGTCACCTGGAGGTTTATCTGTGTCTTCAGGGTCACCTGAGCGGTGCAAATTGGGAAGTGACACAACCACCAACGCATGGCACATCATAGAATTTGGGACAGAGGACTCTTGGTTTGAAAGAGGTATCAAAGAGGCCACCTATGTCAAAATTGATCAGCCCTCTCTCAACAGAGGGGGATGGATACGGCATCCTCTACCTCCAGTCTACAACAACAGTCCTTTCAGCAGTTCCAAGAAGACTCCCCACCCATTTGCACCACTCAGGTGACCCTGAGGACAGAGATAAACCTCCAGGTGGCCTTAACAACCCACTAAAGGGATGCAAATGACCAGTTTTCTTTGTAGTAATGGAGGCAAGCATGCTTCTCCAAGGCCAGGGTGCCCAGAGGAACATTTCCTGGGTTAGGGATGAGGCTGGGGATTAACTACCTTATTTCTCTCTCCTGGCAGAAATTCCTGAGCAAACTGGAGGAAACCTTCCTGTGCATTTGCTGCCAAGAGGTGGTTTTCCGACCAATCACCACCGTGTGCCAGCACAACGTATGTAAGGTGAGCAGCTGTCATATTTCATGCTTGCCTGCAGAGGGGCTCCGGGGGTTTGCTTCAGCAGCTCTAGGGTAGGCAGGGCAGGAGGGCCGTGATTCACTCCACAACTTTCCTCACGGTGTGGTGTGGTAATTAAGTGAGCCGCGCCTGATTTTATCACTTTTTTTTTTTTTTTGCTGGGATTATTAATCAAACCTGGGTTCCCCACTTTGATTTTGCTGGTCTCTTCCATTGCATAACAGACCTGCCCTTTTACAGGTAAGTTTTCATCCGAGGAACACCTGCCTGCTCTCTGGTGTCTTAATTAGAGAGGAAGTGTGAAGAATTGTGGCTACACATTAAGATGATTTATTGCTCCAGCCTTCACAAGAATGTGGTCAACTAACGGTCAGCACTAAATTGGGGTTAAGTAAGAGTCAATTGGATTCAAGGCAGGCTGGACTCAGATCGCTTGTGGGAACCTAGAGGCTTTAGGCCCGTGTTGGTGAACCTTTTGGGCACCAAGTGCCAAAACGGGGAGAGAGAGCACGCACACATACTTGTGCGCTAAACGCCACAATCTTTTAAAATAAAAAAATAAAATAAACGTTTCACACAAAAGTGGCACTCGAAGCTTAATCCCGCTCTCCTCCACCCCTGCTTCTCCAGCTTACCCATCGAACCTCCACAATTAAACTTTTAAAGTGATTTGTTCCACTGGATTTACATTTTTAATCTGCTTTGGACCCAAATCTTCTCCGGGAGGAGGATTAGGTTTGATCAGAGTTGTTGTTTAAGCGTAAGTCCCATTGTTCGCTTTTGTCCATTTCCTTCCAGGATTGCCTGGATCGATCTTTTCGAGCCAAAGTCTACAGCTGCCCAGCCTGCCGCTACGATCTGGGCAAAAACTACACGATGGAAGTCAACCAACCCTTGCAGGATCTTCTCATTCAGCTCTTCCCAGGTTACGGCAACGGACGGTGATTCTGTAAAGCACTTCTCATTTCCGTTTCTTTTTTTTTTTTTTTTTGGAGCTTAGTCCATCTTGCCCCTTCGGGGGGAAAAAAAACCGTGTGTGATTTTGGTGGGGTTTTATTTAAATAAATAACCTTTTGGAAAAACTTCTGTCTCCGTTCCCCCTTCCCAAGCCCCCCGCCCTCCCAAAAAAAGTGCTAAGATTGAGGAACTTGCTTATATTATTTTGGTAGCATTTCCAATTCACGTTTACGGATCGGAGCATAGGTCGAAGGGAACCTTACATTGCTTGTCAGAAACCTGCTATTAAATTGGAGCGAAGCCATTCTCTCGCAAATCAAATCTTGTATGTAGCTCAATTGCTAGCACAATCTCCTAAAGCAATGGATCCAGGGCCATACGTTTGAAGTTATAGCTGTTTTTAAAGCAGCATTTTTGGTGTGCTTCTGTGTAATGCGGCTTGGGCTTCGGCTTTTTTCCTTCAGTTGTGTCGAGACTCCATTGTTTTATTTGTGTGTATTGTTTTTTTGTTTTTGTTTTTAAAAGCAACAGTTCTTCCATATCAACCGTTTGTCTTAAGAGCCTTTATGCAAAACGGCTACCTCTGTATTTACCAGCCAGGTGCTGCTTCCTAATTTTTGTGGTGTCTTAATGGGAACATATAAAAGCCATTGAAAAGGACAATTTAACGGTCCTCTTTGCTGATCAGACTGATCTCTGAATCCTCTTCTAAAAAAAAATAGACCGAACTCCCAAGCTGCCAGAGGAAAGTTTTGTTCTTGGAATTATCAACTGTAATATTATCATTCTGTATCTTTAGTTTTAGATGATCATCTTGCAGTCCGCATGCGTGTTTCTTAACCTGCTAATTCTGAATTTCCTAGTTTTGCTTAGGATGAGAAACTAGATATGTAACTAGTTTTTGAATGGAGAATCTTGACTATATATTCAAGGGTCAGTTATTTCTCGCCTCAACAGTCGCAATACTCTACAGTGAATACCTCAGCATAATAAACAAACCAGGGTTATGAAATAAATCACTCTTCACGTTTTAACAGACTGGAACAATATACTTGTTTTTTGCATTTTTATAAATCTGTAATAATGTTCAGAAGAAAGCAACTTTTTTTTACCTTTCTGAATTATGCTAATTTTGTACAAACAGAAGTTCTCAAAATAAAATACATTTCCTATCAAAAAGATCATGTGCCTTCTTGAATGCTGAAATAATTTTGAGTTTGTCTGCTATCCTGTTTCTTTCAGTAATACAATACAATACAATACAATAGAGTTGGAAGGGACCTTGGAGGTCTTCTAGTCCAACCCCCTGCCTAGGCAGGAAACCCTATAGATTTCATACATCTAGTTGCTGGGATCTGGGCACTTAATGACCTGCAAGAATGTAATTCAGTTAAAACCATCCCTTTTAGTGATCGTTCAAAGTTAAAACGGCACTGAAAAATAGTGACTTATGACTGTTTTTCACACGATTGTTGTCACCTGATCAAAATTTGGATGCTTAGCAACTGGCTCATATTTATGACGGTTGCAGTGTCCAGTGGTCACGTTATCCCCTTTTGCGACCTTCTGAGAATCATAGTCAATTGGGCAGCTGGTTTCACTTCACAACCTTGTTACTAACTTAAAGACTGCAGTTCTTCACAACTGGCAAGAAAGGTCACAATATGGGGCAAAACTCACTTAACTCTTGCTTACCAACAGAAATCTAGGCCTCCATTGTGATCATAAATTAAGGATTACCTGTAATTTGGGTGGGGTGGGGGGGCTGTTGTAACTTTGAACAATCATGAAGCGGCCAGTTGTAAGTTGAAGACTACCTATATACTTTTATGCTATTACTTACTTCCCAAAGCTTCCTACACAATATAGCCTAGAGGTCACTGTTTTCCAAACTTGGCAATGTGGGACTTCAACTTCCTAGCAGGTTGCCTGAAGAATTCTGGGAGATGAAGTCCATGTATCTTATTAAAGCTGCCAAGTTTGAAAAACACTGGATTAAATAGTTGGGTGAGAATCAGTTTAGTATAATAGTTAAAAATACCAGATGAGAAACGGGGAGGTTCTCGGGCAACCAACTCAGTGGAGTGATTTTAGGCCAGTCCTCCTTCTTCCGCCCTCCGGAGAAGACAAAAGGCAATTTACTTCCAAGAATCTTGGCCGGAAAACTTTAGGGACTGATCCAGGCAATTGCCATGAGTCCAAACCAACTCAGGCCCATTAAAAAGAGAGAGGGTTGATTTTAGGAGTTGATGATGTTGAAAGTCATTAAGTCATCACAGCCCGGATATGAACCTTTGGAATGACAGGCAACCTTCATACATGCCACGCCTTCACAGAAATCTATAATTAACTGGAAGTCTCCTTTAATTGACAGAACAATGAATCAGTGGAACAGAAGTTGCCTCCAGAAATTGTGAATGCCCCAATACTGGAAGTCTTTAAGATGTTGGATAACGATTTGTCTGAAACGGTATAGGGTTTCCTGCCTAGGCAGGGGGTTGGACTAGAAGACCTCCAAGGTCCCTTCCAACTCTGCTATTGTGTTGTATTAGCAAAATAGTTTTGGGGAGGATGGGCAGGGAGGGGGAAGGGGGCATACACTCTAAACCAATGTACCTTTGTATGTCTTTACTGGTTTTGTGTGGACTTGTTCAGATGTAAAAAAAAAACCTGCCTATTTCTCCAACCTACATTGTCCAATTCTTCATCCAGGTTTTGCGAACCTGGCAGTGCTCTGTCTCTTTAAATAAAGGTGCTCTCTGATTAAACTTTACCAGCTTACTAGGAACTGAATTGGATACAGGTAGTCCTAGACCCCTGATGGCGAACCTATGGCACGCATGCCACATGTGGCACACGGAACCATTTCTTGGGGTATGCGAGGCATTTCCCTACATCAGCTCCAGTGCGCAAAATCAGTGTGTGATTTTGAGCCTTCCAGAGAGGGTTGTGGATGGAGCCTGTCGATGGTGAAAAACGGGCCTAACGATAGTCTGGATGCTTCAGTGAGGCCTGCGCATATGCGTGGGGTGGTGTTGGTGTTTGAGCGTGCAGGCATGGGGGGAGGGCATTGCATTATGGGTGTGGGCACGCATGTGCATGCTATTGTGTGCGTGCACCCGAGCAAAAAAAAGGTTTGCCATCACTCTCCTAGACTTTGGAATAGTATATTATAAGTATAGTATAAGATACAGTATAGCTTTTATTGTCATTGTACGTAATGTATACAAGAAAATTGGTTTTAGCCCCACTAGTGCAATCCATGAAAATGTGATAAAAATTAGATATGAATAGTATATGGCATTTAGAGAGATCATGCAATCACCAATATAACAATTTAGTTTAATGTGTCAGCAAATCTATCCATCACCCAGCTGTCTGTCTATCTAATCTGTATATGTATATCTTATCTGTATATATCTATATCTCTTATCTGTATATCTATCTATATACATTTATCCATCCATCCATCTCTCCATCCATCCGTCTTCCTACATACCTACCTACCTGTTGTGACCCAGCAGGATCCGGTTGAGCTGCTGATGGACTCGGATAGTGAGGAACCATATGAGTCTGCCCTGGATGATGTGGAGGACCCTGTGCAGGGTTCAGACTCAGAGCAGGGACCAGGGGGGCTGGTTGGCCACCAGGAGGCGCCTGAGGCATGAAGCAGTGGGGAGAAGCAAAGGCAGTGTCAGCGTTCCAAATATCATGCAGAATTAAATCATTGTCCAAGGCAAAGTGATCCTTAAAACTCCAATTTAATAAGACAGGCATTTTGGCATTATGCTGTTGAATTTCAACTCTAACGCACATCCTGTGAGTTCACCCAGTTAAAAGTTCATCATCTATCCCCACACCCCATAATTCATCACATGGTCCAATCTTCATCTTCCACGCTGGCATGTACACCCCTCTTCTTCCGGTCAGGTGTCGAGGTGCGGAGACAAAAGACGACCTTGAGCTTCTAAGAAAAATCCATAACAATACATTCCACAATCCTACTCCTTTCTATTCCCCCCTCCCAACTACTATACCAATGAAACAGCATAATATATATATGTTTTAAATATGTGGCAGGCCAAAGATCCTAAAAGGAACAGAATTACAGGCCTGACAGGCAGTTTGTCCCTGATGCTAGATTGAGAAGGGCTGAGAAACGGAAGCAGCAACTCCATAGGCAGACTCACAGAAGATGATTAAGCACAGGTGGTTGTGGATTGGCCCCTCCCAAGAGTGATTATAGGTGAGGTGTTGGGAGGGGACATTTGCAGGAAACAACCATTCGAATTAGTAGTTAAGAAAATCTATCTGTGTATTCTAGCCGTGTCTGCTCTTTTGGACTATCTGCGTTGCTTCATTTGAATTATCTGGGTTGCTCTATTGAATGTGAGTTGTCTGGGCCCTCAGCCAAAGGATTCGTTATCTCTAATTAAACAGTGGCAAACAGCCAAGCTTGTGTTCTGGTTTATTCACAGGCGTGGAGAGGGGTGTGTGTGTCAGAACACCTACCTATCCATCCATCCTTCTCTATCCATCCATCTATCCATCCTAATCTATATATGTATATCTATCTAATCTACCTTATCTGTATGTCCCGGTGTTTGGAGGCCGTACGGGTCTGGATGGATGGCAACCGACTAAAACTCAACCCTTCCAAGACGGAGTGGCTGTGGCTTCCGGCCCCCCGGTTCAACCAGGTGCTTCCATCTCTGGCCATTGGGGGCGTGCAACTAGCCCCCATGGAACAGGTGCGCAATTTGGGCGTCCTCCTAGATGCCCGGCTGTCCATGGATGACCATGTAACAGCCGTGGCAAGGGGGGCGTTCCATCAGGTCCGCCTGATGCGCCAATTGCGCCCCTTATTGGACCGGGATGCCCTACGCACAGTCACCCATGCGCTAGTGACGTCTCGCCTGGACTACTGCAATGCTCTCTACATGGGGCTTCCCTTGAGATGCACTCGGAGACTACAGTTGGTCCAGAACGCGGCCGCGCGGGTGATTATGGGGAGGTCTAGATACTCCCCTGTAACACCTCTCCTGCGCGAGCTGCACTGGCTTCCTGTGGTCTACCGAGTGCGTTTCAAGGTTTTGATTATGATCTTTAAAGCGCTTCATGGCATAGGACCTAGTTACATGCAGGATCGCATCCTGCCCCACACATCCCTACGACCAATTCGCTCACACAGAGAGGGACTTCTCCGGGTGCCGTCCGCCAAACAGTGTCGGGGGGCGACATCCAGGAGCAGAGCCTTCTCTGTGATGGGCCCAGCCCTGTGGAATGACCTCCCCCGTGACATCAGGATTATTTCCGATCTCCGCTCCTTCCGTGTACAGTTGAAGACCCACCTCTTTCAATTATCCGGCCTGGCTCAACCGTAATTTTTTCATATTCCTCCTGACTGTCTTTTTTAAATTTTAAATTTTTATTGTATATTGGGTTTTTATTAAACGGGGCATGTTAATGGTTTTAATTTGTCTAAATGTTTTAATCTATTACCTCCTCCGTGCATGTATGTCTGTGTATATATGTATGTTTATATATGTCTTAGTGTACGCCGCCCCGAGTCCTGCCCGGAAAGGGAGCGGCTAATAAATCCAAATTTATTATTATTATTATTATGTATGTATGTATGTATGTATGTATCTATCTATCTATCTATCTATCTATCTATCTATCTATCATCTATCTATCATCTATCTATCATCATCATCTTATCTTTATATCTATCTTATCTCTATATCTACCTATGCATCTATCCCAGTGGTGAAATTCAATTTTTTTTACTACCGGTTCTGTGGGCGTGGCAGTGGAAGGATACTGCAAAATCTCCATTCCCTCCTCACTCATGGGGACAGCCAGAGGTGGTATTTGCCGGTTCTCTGGACTACTCAAAATGTCGGCTACTGGTTCTCCTAAACCTGTCAGAACCTGTTGAATTTCACCCCTGATCATCCATCTCTCCATCCATCCCTCTGCCTTCATACTTACCGTATTTTTCAGAGGATAAGACGCACCAAAGTATAAGACACACCAAGGTTTGGAAGAGGCAAATTTTTTTAAAAAGTAGGTAGGTAGATAAGAGTGAGAGGGATAGAAAGAAATATAGTAGGTAGATAGGGAGAGAGAGAGTAGGTAAGTAGATGGAGAGAGAGAGAGAACTACACTAGGTAGGGAGAGAGAGAAAGAGTAGGTAGGTAGGTAGGTGTTTCCAGCTGTATTTATCCTTGTGCTGGAGAAGGAAGTCGCTGACCAGCTGCAGCACCTAAGACTTGTTTCTGCTGGCACAGCACTTGATCAATGTAATTCTCATCAATCACTCTAACTAAAGAGCTTTTTCGAAAGGGGAAAAAAAAGTTTTTGCACTCTGCAAATCTCCGCAAAACGGCCGTTTTTTTCCAAATGAAAGGCATGAATAGCCTTGGGGGGGGGCTTGCAGAGTGCTGGGGGGGGGAAAAAAGAGCAAAAAACACCTGTTTTTTGCGAAAACGGGCTTTGTTTGTCAAAATAATTGCATGCATAGCCTTATGGAGGTTTATAGAGTGCTGCTGGGGGCTGTAGGGGCAAAAAAAGGCTCGTTTTTTGCTCTCCCCAGCCCCCAGGAGCACAGCCATTTTGGTGGAAGGAGCGGGGCCTCGGAAGGCAAAAAAATGCTGTATTCGATGTATTAAGACGCACCCAGATTTTCAGCCTCTTGAGGAAAAAAGGTGCGTCTTATACTTAAAAATATACGGTATCTACTTACCTGTCCATCCCTCTCTATCCAACATCCATCCATCCATCCATCCATCCACCTACTTTCTATCTAAAGTCTAAACCGTCCTTCCACCCCTAACCCTCCCTACCCCCAAAAGAGATGTGGCCAATGTATTATTAAGGGATAAAATATTAAGATGAATCCATAATAAAATCACCATAACACGGAGCCATAGGATTGCAACGGGATGGGTGTTTTAACCGAATAGATTGATAGATAAAGAGAGAATCAAGATCTGATGGCAAATTATACAATAATATCCACTCGGCTGTTCTCGCAAAGCACTTCGGAGGAAAATACCAATAGGGAATCTCCAAGCATAGGTGCACGCCCCAATTCCCACCTGAGGATCGGCATCCTTTTTAAGGTCTCCCCATTTTTTTGCCAGCCGGGATTGCTGAGCAACGTGTAAGCAAACTCGCATGGGGGAAATAGAAGAGTGGGCGGGGGGCGGGGAAAAGCTTGCGAGGGCGTGGCCTGCGGAAAAAGAAGCCGCCCACTCCTCCCCGATTGGTGCGCCAGGCCCGCAAACCCCTCCCACCCCCGCGCGGTTGCAGCTGTGCACGTCCTCACGTAGGCCGCCCGCGTCGCTTCACCCCTCCTCTCCCCAAGGGGCCCCGAAAGGGCGTGGCCGGGCCTCGTCTTGGCCCGGCCCACCTTTTCTTCCTCGCCCTCCTCCAATCCGAGCGCACCTGGCTATCCAGCACCTCCCTCACGCGACTCCTCATTGGTCGCCTCCCGACCAATGACGGAAGAGAGAGAAAAGAAAGGCGACGCGAGCCCTCCCGGAGCTCTTTAACCAGCGGGGAGGCGGGGCCCGGCGCGCGGGTAAAAGCCATTGGTGGAGACGTCCGGGAGCTTCGCTTTGCGGTTGGCCGTCCCGGCCGTCCCTCCGCGCGGGGCAGCAGCCAATCGGCGGCCGGTGGCGGGGGCTACTCGGCCGTTGGAGGCGGAGGAGAAGCAAACGGCTGTTTTCTGAGGCGCCCCTCCCCCCCTCCGCTCTGCTCCCCTCAGCGGCCGCTCGGAGAGGCGACGACACGACGGGAGCCGCTGCCGACCGGTGAGGCCAGCGTCGTCTATCCGTCGACGGCTGGGTGGTTTTCCTCAGGGGAGGGGGCGGGAGAGCCAGTGGGCCGTCCGTCGCCGCAGCCCGGCCTGGGCCGCGGTTCCTGAGAACTACCGAGGCCTTTCCCTCCCCTCTCATGAGGGGGGCCTGAAAAGCCGTGTTGGGAGTCACGTGGGCGCGGGGTCTGGAGCTCGAGACACCCCGGCCCCGACTAAGGGGCTTCCGACGGGGGAAGAGTGAGGGAGTGGTTGTGTGGGTCCTGCATGTCGTCGCGGTTCCCCCCCTCAGGAGAGAGCACTTTAGTCCCTCAGGCGCCTATCCCGGAGCTGGGGATACTCCGGGCTTTTGCAGATGTTTCTAGAGGTCATCTAGTCCACCCCCGTTCCCTCGGCATCCTCACTTAGGCAGGCCCGGCCTCCTCTTTGGAGAGGATGTTCTCGCTTCTTGAGGTTTTTTTTTAAAATGTATTTATTTCGTCAAGCATGAATTAGATAACAGATATAAGTAGAAACGAATAGAATAGAATAGAATAGAATAGAATAGAATAGAATAGAATTCTTTATTGGCCAAGTGTGGACGCACAAGGAATTTGTCTTTGGTACTTATGCTCTCAGTGCACATAAAAAGACAAGATCCATTCGTCAAGAATCATAAGGTACAACACTTAATGATAGTCACGGGGTACAAATAAGCAATCAGGAAACAAGATCAATAGAAATCGTAAGGATACAAGCAACAAAGTTACAGTCCTGCAGTCGTAAACATGATTATGTTTATATTAGTATGAATGTGATTATGAATGCATGAAATGAATACAAATAAAAAAGGAATATTAGGACAGGGACGGTAGGCAAGTTGGTGTGCTTATGCACACCCCTTAAAGACCACTTAGGAATGAGGTGAGGTGGACAGTAGACAGTCTAAGGTTAAAATTATGGGGGTTTGGGGAAGAAGAAACCGCAATGGCAGGTAGTGCATTCCAGGCATTGACAACTCTGTTGCTGAAGTCATATTTTCTGCAATTGAGTTTGGAGGTTCTTGCCCCTTGGGGTTCCGTGTATATTTCTTAACAGGTAGTCCTCAGCTTGCAATGGTTAAGGGAACCCCCATAATTCTTGTTGCTTAAGTGAGACGTTTGTTAAGGGAGTTTGGTCCCACTTTATGACCTTTCTTGGCCATGGTTGTTAACTGAGTCGCTGCAGCTGTTTGGTTAGGGGATATGGTAGTTAAGTGAAAAGGAGATCCCGTTCTCATAAAACTATGAATCTGGCTGAATTTTTTGATCTCGTGACCATGGGGAATGCCCCGGCGATCATAAGGGTGAAAAATGGTCGTAAGTCACTTTTTTCACTGTAGTTAATTTTGAACAGTTGTTAATTGAACTGCTGCAAGTCGAGGACTACCTGTATTGTACAGGGGTCTCTCACAAGCTTGGTGGCAGCTTTGGGATGTTTGGACTTCAACTCCCAGAATTCTCCACTCAGACATCTGAAAGTTGCTGAGGTTGAGAGACATAATTGTGTGCCTCCTGTCCTCTAATGAGACGTTATAGGTATGTCATTGTGGGGCTTTAAAGGCAGTTAGTGTATTCCCCATCTGCCCTTAGTTTAATCTATCTGGCGTTTCTCAACCTTGGCAGGTTGAAGATGGGTGGACTTCAGCTCCCAGAATTCTCCACTCCCATATATCTGAAAGTTGATGAGATTGAGAGATAGTTTAATCTGTCCAGTGTTTCTCAAACTTGGCAGGTTAAAGGTGGATGGACTTCAGCTCCCAGGATTCCCCATCTGGCATGCTTCAGGCCCCACTATCTTAAAGCAATGCTGCCTGGGAAATTCTGGGAACTGAAGTCCACATATCTTCAACCGGCCAAGGTTGAGAAACGCTGCTCTAGGATATTGTTTCTGGACTCTGTGGTTCACACTGTTCTTTTTTGCATCCCTGCCCTGAAATGGCTCCAGTACTAGAATGGAAGTCTGCCGATGCAAAATATAATTTTATGATTTTAAAAGTATTATTTTATGCCACATGAAACCTCTGTTTTAATTTTTAGTAGCCAAGCTGCATGCTTCACACTTACCCAGCTTGTTAGCAATCAGCTTTCTACACTATTTTCACACATGCTTTTTTCAGTTTCCTCTCTGTTACTTAAACGTTATTTTTCTTAGATGATTTTTTTTTTACTTTCAACCCACTTCCATGTCTTTACCAGGTTAATTTTGAATGTTTCCTGCTTTCTAGAATTTCCAAATCCTGCTGAACTTTACAAATTTATAATTTTTCCAATTCCTTTTCTGTGGTATTAATAAAATGCTGCCATGTATGCAGACCAAGATTCCTTTAAGTTGAATGGGGAGGTGTTTTGTATGGTATTTAGGTATTTGGATCCACCTAATAAACTTGCAAACCATATATCCAGCTTGCTTAGTTGCTTGTCTGAAGTCATGATACAGTAGATCCACAGCTTTCTTACAATTTGATGATGAATTAATAGATTAAAGGAATGCAATAAGATTATCCAGATATTATTCTTCATAAATCTAGGCTAACATCTAGACGTCAGTGCATTATTTTCATAGTGTTTGCATTTTATGATTTGCTCTGAATCCCTCCCAAGGAATCCGTCCATGTGATACTGGGTGACATGTTGGTCTTTGGGTTCTTTTCCTTTACTGTTTTTGATTCATTTTTGAAGATTCTATTTCAATATTGTTCAGTCTTCCCCATTTTAATGAGTTGCAACTCTGATTGTCCCAAAGATGCCCAGTGTTGGTCATGCTGGCTGTGAGTTTTGATGAAATTGATATCACACTGATATATTGTCTTCCCTTTCTCCATTAATGGGGTGTATTATGAAGGGAAAGACATGAACATGGGAATGAGAATGGAATAAATTCTTTTAAGGAAAATTGGTCTAATAAGTTTTGTTTATACAGCAATGAACAGAAGTGCACTTTAGCTGAACAAGATCTGCAACTCAAAGTTCTGGTTGATGGTTTAATATGGTTCATTATTTTGTATGCATTGCAAACCCAGAAAATTAAACTGTCACCTGAAAGAACCTAGGAAGTAGGTTCTTTTCCTCTGGAATAGTTTCCTTCCAGAGATTCAAACAGCTGTTATCTTGGTTTTAAGTAAGTCTTGATGACCTGGCTCTTTCTACACTCCTGGACAACCTTTTGGAGAATATGTGATCTTGAGGGCTTTGATTTTATTGCTCTTTGTGGATATTTGTCATTTGTTTCTGCTGTATATGATGTATTCTACTTTGTAATATTGTGCCCTGCCCTGAGTGGTTATGAGTCAAGCAGCCTTAGAAAATTTTAAAATAGAATTGGGTTGAGTAAGATAATGGGTAAGCATGTTGTGAAAATAAAATACAGTATGCTTTTTAAAACCAAAAATTTGTTTGAAAGGAATCTTGAGTTTCATGTGAAGGCATAAGATACTTCAAGCACTCCTCTCTCTTTTAACAGTATTCAGAAGTCTCATGCAAGGGACAGAAATAAGTTGACAAGTGGAATTTTGTTGGAGGATTAAGTCTGAGTCAGATTGGCTTTTACTATGGTTTTTTATTTTATTTTCCCATGTCTGAATTAATTAAAGAGAAGTTGCTTCATGAGAGAAGGGGCGTATGATGGGGAGAACGTAGCCATACAGACATGTACAGTACAGTAATTTGCATCCCTTCCTCCCAGTTACATAAAGAAGAGAAAGATAGCATGGCTGGATGAAGACTAAAACCTGCTGCCACTTCAGGAACAGATTACTGCTGTTAACTGTTAAATGCAGGATTAAATATGATGGTGGAGGTGACTCAATGTTAAGAGCAGAAGTCGCACTTTCACCCTTAAGAATGAATTATAGCAACAACATGATTGCTGTTGGCCACTGTGAGAACAAACTGCTGGACTAGATGGATCAGGAATCTGATCCAGCAAGACACCTTTTGTGTTCTTCTGCTGCCTTGTCAGGGACTTTTGAAATTGTAGTGACAATTTCCATTCAGCCATAAAAATGAATGGATTGAGTATAATGGTGTATTTTATTAATACTATTTATATATTCTTTGTTCAGATAAAATGTAGAATTATGGAATTTAATTAGCATTAAGAGAGCTAATTAAGTGTAAGTGGTTAATTGTGCCAGATTAGAAACCTGCAGAATGTATAGGGGATCTCCATTTATTGAATACTTTATTTACATCACCATGATGCAAAAAAGATGTCGAGACTCTGGAAAGAGTGCAGAGAAGAGCAACAAAGATGATTAGGGGACTGGAGGCTAAAAGATGAAGACCGGTTGCAGACTGGATTTGGCCAGTCTAGAGAAAAGAAGGACTAGTGTGACATCAGTTTTCCAATATCTCATGGATTGCCAGAAAAGCAGGGGTCACGAACCTTTCGGACCTCAGAGACCATTAAATTCATAATTCTAAATCCCGTGGATCACTAATATGAATCTAGCGCGCCACACGCTGAAGCACCTGGACTTCCAGTGACGGGATGGGGTCCTTCAGGCACTTAGCTTGGCTGCCTGTTTCTGCAACTTTAAACACTCAAAGAACCATTTGGACATATTTCCCACAGAAAACAAAACACATGGATCTCTCATCTCTTTCTTTTCTCTCTTATCATCTCTCTCTCATTGTCCAATACCTTTAACTACAGTAGTCAATTACTGACCTAATTGTATCTTCTAACTAGCTGTGTCCAGAGACCATTTTACATACTATGGATTCTTCACTTCCTTTAGTCCTGTCTGATATCCCATGAGCCATTGTCCTAGGAAAATGGGGAAGGGGTGAAGGTTTTATGTCATCAATGGCTCCTTTGGTGGGCAGAAAGGAAGCAACAGGCCTGTGGGCAGCCTCTGTCTTTGAGAGATATGCATCATTTAAATAATGCTTGAGGAAAGCAATTTGCTGTTCCTCCTTACCAATTGTTCCTCCCCAACATATTTTCCTATCTCTGTTAACACTAGAAAACAATAGATTCTTTAGAATGCAGGGTGGGAATTTACCATTAGTTGGAGTTAGGACCAAGTGGTGTTGATTCAGAGTTATTGTGTTTAAATACAATACAATATAATAGCAGAGTTGGAAGGGACCTTGGAGGTCTTCTAGTCCAACCCCCTGCCTAGGCAGGAAACCCTATACCGTTTCAGACAAATGGCTATCCAACATCTTCTTAAAGACTTCCAGTGTTGGGGCATTCACAACTTCTGGAGGCAAGCTGTTCCACTGATTAATTGTTCTAACTGTCAGGAAGTTTCTCCTCAGTTCTAAGTTGCTTCTCTCCTTGATTAGTTTCCACCCATTGCTTCTTGTTCTACCCTCAGGTGCCTTGGAAAATAGTTTGGCTCCTTCTTCTTTGTGGCATCTCCTGAGATATTGGAACACTGCTATCATGTCTCCCCTAGTCCTTCTTTTCATTAAGCTAAACATACCCAGTTCCTGCAACCGTTCTTCATGTTTTAGTCTCCAGTCCCCTAATCATCTTTGTTGCTCTTCTCTGCACTCTTTCTAGAGTCTCCACATCTTTTCTACATCGTGGTGACCAAAACTGAATGCAGTATTCCAAGTGTGGCCTTACCAAGGCCTTATAAAGTGGTGATCTTGATTCTATCCCTCTGTTGATGCAGCCTAGAACTGTGTTGGCTTTTTTGGCAGCAGCTGCACACTCATTTATATCTAAATGATATTTAGGTATACAGTATATACTGTACAGATATACCAATATGTGTATGTTATATATGCATATTTACAGGAAGAGAAGATGACTGGACCTTAAATCAGAAATACTGTGACTGCTTACTACTGGTGGATGTTTTGTGATATATCTGTTAAGGGCAGGTATAGTTTTTAGTGCTCATGTTATAGGGATCACTGAAATAGCAATAGCACTTAGACTTGTATAGCCCTTCACAGTGCTTTTTACAGCCCACTCTAAGCAGTTTACAGAGTCAGCATACTACCCCCAACAATCTGGGTCCTCATTTTACCCACCTTGGAAGGATGGAAGTCTGAGTCAATCTTGAGCCAGTGAGATTTGAACTGCCAAACTGCAGCTGGCAGTCAACTGAAGAAGCCTGCAGTACTGCACTCTAACCATTGTGCCATCTCAACTCCTAGGTGCTTCTAACAAGATTTTGTTGTGAAAGAAATGTGGATGCACATGATCCAAATCCCAAAAGTGTTTTTTCAAAGCTTGCTTTAGCTTGGAAGATGTTTCACTCCTCATCCAAGATGCTTCCTCAGTTCTTCAGAACTGAAGAAGCTTCTTGGATGAGAAATGAAATGTCTTCCAGCAAAACAAAGTTCAGTTGCCTTTTGAAAAAGCACCTTCGGGACAATCATGACCTGGATGACCGAGAATCTCCATAGATATGGTCTAAATGTCTTACATATACAGAATACAACTGCATTAAAGTATCAATAAAGACTTTTCTTAAGGAAAGTTGAACACAAATGTAGTACCTAGAGATTTGAAGGAGATGCTTTGCTAGCTCTGGCTATTTTAAATTGTCTTCTGTTGGGCACTAGCTTTCTTATCCTGAACTAAAGATTAGTGATATTTTGGATAGTGGAGAAAGGAAATTTATGATAGAAGTGTAGTTCTCCATTAATTCATCTGTGACCTGGGTGCTCTGTGTGCTGTTTTACAAAGGACCATTTTTCTTCCTCGTTTTTGTGTAGAAGGGACATTGAAAAATATGTTGTACGTAAAGGATGGAGAAATACTTGTGTTTCCTATTATGTCATATGTAAAGAGCAGGATTCTAAGGAATCCCTTTAAATTAAATGGAAGAATATCCATTCAGAAGTGCTAGAATTGGGATTCTGCAGAATATCCAGTTCCTAGAAAGTCAGACTGTTGAAGCTCCATGATAAGTAACTTTTGCAAGAACCTCAATTCAAGACAGAGGAGAAAGTTTCAAAACACAAAACCAGAGTTTTCAGATTAAGCAGAAACCCATTTTGCAGAATGGTTATTTGGTGATGGTAACAAACAATCTTTATGCTGGGAACAATTGAGGGCAAAAGAAGAATGGGATGACAGAGAATGAGGTGGCTGCATGGAGTCACTGAACAGTCGGTGTGAGCTTAAATGGACTCTGGAAGATGGTAGAGGACAGGAAGGCCTGGAAGAACGTTGTCCATGGGGTCGCAATGGTTCGGACATGACTTCGCAACTAACAACAACAACAGACAGGAGAAAAAAACATTTTCAAGAGCCCAACTAAAAAGCAGAAGTGGATTTCTGAATCTCAAAATAGACTGTGTTCATTAACTTTGCTGCCTAATGCAGCGAAGTTTTATCTCAGTATTCATCATTTTTCTCACTCTACCTTGGATTCATTTGCTTTCTTCCAGAGCTGTCTTAGCTTTAGTCTTAGCAACTTTGAGAGGTGTGGAGTTCAGTTCTCAGAATTTCGGGGAATTTGGGTTGAGTTGAAGTTCACGCATCTAAAAGTTCCTAAAGCTGAGAAATACTACTCTAGAATCTTAGTGATTGTGAGAGGCTGTTGTCTTAATTCACCTGGAGGGAGCCAGATGTAGGTCTGATGTATGCCTTGAAAACAATAGCCAAGTTTAAATTAGATTGTGAAAAAAGGTCTTTGAAATACTGGCAGTTATTTTTATACTGGATGGCTCCTAGGGCATCAAGTAAATTATTAATTAGATATGTGTCTATGGCTTGGTGCTTGTTGGTCATCTGAGATGACCCAAATTGGTCCTCTGGACTTGGGAGTTAATGCTGTGAGTAGCTACACTCCTTTCTTACGATTTTAAAGAGAGACCGACCTTTGAAGCTCAAAGATTTTTAAGGATCGGATCATGGAAACTATCCATGGATAGCATTTTCCCCCTAGTTATTTGCAATCTTGCCTGATAAGGAGAGAGTAGAAAACACCACTGATGCTTATGCACTGAGCAGTGTGAAGGTAGGAAGTTTGCTGAGCGCAAGAGGATCTACATGCTGAGTATCTACATAGGTTTGCTGTTCTTTGACCAACATTTCCACACGTGGGTGGTGCTTGAGAAGTTTTACTTTTTTTCAGTCAGTGTAGTTTGTGTATAATTCCTGTAGCTTGCTTTTATTGGATCAACATGGTGGTTACTCTGTTAGATTGTTGTAGCATAGTGTGATATTTATGAAATTTACAGCAAGGAAGTAAACAAGCATGTTTGAGAGTCATCATTGGTTAAGATCTTCTATATACTATTGTACATTAGTATAAGTGTGCATTTTCTAGAGATTTTTCCCCAGCCAGATTTCTAACCCTGAATATTTCAAAGAAGAAGCTTGGAAGATATGAATGTAGGGATCGGGATATATTGTGGTCTTTATATAATGTCGTACAAATTAAAATATGCTCCTGGGAGCCCCAAATATTTCTGATCTGTAGAAAATTTTTATAAAGAAAAAAGATACTCTGAAGCATTCCCAAGGAAGAAAAAACTCTGGAACCACTTTGCAGTTCTACATTATATGTAAATTGGTGCAGTACTATATATTATTTCCAACATCATATTTGCAGAGCTTTTATGATGAAGGATCAATATTTTGTAAATATTTACTTGTTCAGCAGTATGTTGTTTTTAAAAACTATATTTCTTAACACATACTTACAAACTTTGTGATAATGTAAAATAAAACCCCCAAATTCTACATTAAATATTGTACATTAGTATCAAAATTACAACAGTTTGGTATAAAAATGGGAAGGAAGAATTTAAATTTACATGGTGTCTTTAGTGACAAAAAATGTTTTATAGCAACTTTCTGAGGCTTAAAAGTAATAGTTCGTTTTTGGGGAGAAAATTGTACAAACCACATCATGTAATAAAAAAAACCCTTTTCTCACCCAGCCTTGTTTTTGAAAATAATGGGTCTCCTCTGATGAATGCAGTTACGATTCCTTCTGAAGAAGGCAGTTCTTCCCTTACCACAAGTAGCTAGGCAAAATTGCTTGTATATCACTCCCCTTTAATATAGTTTCATAAACTTTGTGAGAGATAACTAGTGCTAACTTTCCTTCCCCCAGTGGGTTCTTATTTATGCATTGTAGTTTATATTCCTTCCTTACAAAAGTGTATTCCTTTTATCCTAGTGCTTTGTCTACAGGGCACCAAATGCTGTCTCATATGCTTTTAGGAAACGGGGATATATATATATATGAGATAATAAAACTTAATGCCTTTCTGATTTGTTGGTATGCAACTTCTATCATTTTGTAATTAGATGGGCATTGCTAGCTGGGGATGATGGGACATGTACCTGCAAAGCTGATATGTATCTTCTCAAAAACTCACACTTTGCTGTTGGACAAATTAAATACAATCCAATACAGTAGGATCTCCATTGCCTATAGTGAGCTGGTTAATTATTAATGTGCAGGCTAGCTGGAACTGACTTTCCATTATGGAGGCTGTGCTGGGCCCTTGTTACATGTTTCAATACTTAACTAATTAGGATTGATGATTGAACCTTCTGAACTTAATTACATATGGTACCCCAAATGTTTATCATTAAGAATTATTTGACTGTACTGTCAGTCTAAAATAGTCTACTTTTTTTCCTGATTTCAGATGAAGTAAGGAAAGCTTGCCATTGCTGGATGTTCCTTATGTCTATATTTCTATTTGCTGTTTGTTTTTTAATTGTTCAGTAAAAAGTTGCAGCAGCAATTAATAAAAGTTGCAATTAATGATGTTTTTCTGGAAGGTTGCTCAGCTGTGATGCTGTATACTGGATGATGGCATTTATTTAGTAGGTCACATATACCTCCTTTAAGACAGCAAAGCTTACATGGAATGCTACCATTTCAGCCCAATTTTTAACGCTGTGAATGTGTGAAACAAGATACTATGGCAGTAGATTCACACCTTTTGTTGAGTAATGGTGTGGTTTGTTTTGGCTTTGGGTTACAGATACTGAATAATAATTATTAAAATTTGATACGTGTGCCCCACCTCCCCCTAAGGCCCCTGGAACAGTTTTATGCCTTAGGTCTGTGGCCTGTTGTTTAGGGCAACTTGCAGATGTTGTAATTCAACTCTTAGAATGCTTAGCAGTGGTCTTGCAGGCTGGGGAATTCTTAAGTTGTAGTCCATACATATGGGGGCTGCCCGTATTAGAAAATGCTGAATATGTCAGATAATTGGCTTTACAGACAATGTGATTTTATTTTTTAAAAAGCTTGTTTTGTAGAACATGCTTAGGCAAGGCCAAATAAAAATACAACTCTGTATGATTTAGTTGTGTGTAAACCCATCTGTAGCTTTTCTTCATTCTTTTCTCCCCACACAACATAAATATACGTTAATGTTTCCTTATGTAGTAGCAATCATTGTGGCCGCTTATAAACTGTAACTCAATGCCTCTTATATCTTCTAAGTTTCCTTGGTAATCCTGAAAACTGCTAGTAGGGCTGAGCTTGCTTAGTGCTTGGATTGGAGACCATCAGAAACTCCCACGCCCTTGGACTACAATATCAGAGAGCAGTGGTGGTATGGGGTAGGCCTGTCTGGCTGGAGAAAGATTTACTTTTTGTTTACCCTAGTTTGCATAGATTTTGATTGATTTAAAAATAGCAATCATATTAATAAACACACTAAGCCTACAGAAAGTATCATTAGTGAACTGCCTGAGCCATTTGAGCTTTGGGGTTGCTGTTTTGCAGCATGAAATCCAAAGGTTCAGGTGCTTTTGACCAGCAAAACATTTAAGTAACTGAAAGTTAAACAACCAGAATTTAGTTTTTATCCTCTTTAAGCATTATAATTATTTTAATTAGGAAAATAGTTCTGTTAGCATACAATGCAGTGTTTTCTTTTTAAAATGTCAATGATTATTTGTATTTTTAGCAGTTTCTTACATTTTATTCAGCCTTTTTAAAAAACTAGGGAATAATGCATATTGGGTTATCGGAATGTCCTTCTGAATATACATGGTCCTTAAATTACAGCCAGGCCAGTTGTTTAACAACTGTTTAGAGTTAAGATGGCCTTGGGGGGGAAAAGCTTTCCGCCCCATAAAACACTTCTGGCCATACATAAAATGTATCCTCCCTTCCTGCAGTCACATGACTGCATTTTATGCGCTTCACAACCACTCACATGTGTGACTGGTTGAAGCTTCCTACAGTCATGTGATTGTGATTTGTGACCTTTTTTGCTGGGTTCCGTTAGTAGTGATCTTCATTATGTCTTTTTATCATAGCTACTTCAGGATCAGGGCTCAACATGTATTTTTAAAAAGGAAGCACAAATTTCCATTATTTCCAGTCTAGAATTGCTTATATAATCTGATTATTGATTGATGGGCTAATTCATTTTTCTTAATATTTTTGGGAAACAAAAATATTAAATGAAATACTTGTAAGCTTCCTAGGTTAATCTTGAAAAAGTTAGGTAGATAAGAACCTGGTCATGTTGTCAATGGGGTGAATTAATCAATTGGAATTATGAATGATAACAGAATAACAAGAGTTGGAAGGGACCTTGGAGGTCTTCTAGTCCAACCCCCTGCTCAAGCAGGAAATCCATTTCAGACAACTGGATCATTTTCATTTTCATTAAACTAGACATACCCAATTCTTGCAACCATTCTTCGGTTTAGCCTCCAGCCCCATATTCCATTCATTTCGTTAGCATTTCAAAATGTTCTTCCTAACCTTTCACTGGACTTCCTAAGAACATTTTCTGGTTTTGACTGATGAGCAGGCAGAGAAACTCTTATTGATAATGTTTCAGGATCCAATCTGATTTGGTCACTGGGATCAGAAGTGTAGTTTTCTGAGCTTTTGGACTTGTGCTGTGGATGGACCCCAGCATGTGTCCAAAAAGCTTGGAAGATTGAATCTCTGGTTCTGGTGACTGACTCAAATTGCATCAATTTGAGTTATTTACTCTAAGAGCCTGAGGGATCTTGATGAATTCCAGTAAGTGCTTGAAAATATGTGGGTCTGTTGATTATCTGGTTAGCTGCTGGCAAAAGGGGACCACAATGGCTCTTGTGATTACTCCCTAGTGACCTCTCTTGCACGCAAATCCTGGTTAGTTTCTTCACTAATCAGTGAGGAAGTCAATAATCTCCAGAAACAATGCCTGGAGCATCAGCAAAGGGAACCTGATCAAGCAGGGAGATAAGCCAATACTTGGACATAGATATTAGTGATGAGTGAATGAGCAAAACTTATTGATTGATTTGACTGCTGTATTTCCCCCCTCCTTTTCCCCCTTGTTATATCAGAAGGCTGTTGGTCAGTGGCCTTTTCAAGGGTTGCCTCTTGTAGAAGAGCAAGCAGTTCTGTCTGGCTGCAATAGCAATAGCGCTTAGACTTGTATACTGCTTTGCAGTGCTTTACAACTCTGTTTTACAAAGTCAGCCCCTTGCCCCCAACAATCTGGGTCCTCATTTTACCCACCTCTAAAGGATGGAAAGCTGACTTAACCTTGAGTCGGTCAGGACTGAACTTCAGGCTGTGGGCAGAGTCAGCCTGCAATGCTGCATACTGATCATTGGGCCACCGTGGCTCCTTGGAGTGCAACTTTCTCATGTAGCCCTTCCTGACAGAGTTGCTTTGTTTCACCTGAATTGTGGCTTTTCCTTCGTTAAAGTCCAAAGCGGCAGGTTAAATCACCAGTAAAAAGGCTTGATTCAAATCAACTTGATTTAAATCATAATTTTTAAAGAGCAACTGTCATCTCTGTCCCTCAGTGGCTTCTCCTCTGACCTGCTGTTGATTCACCGACAGTCCCAATATTGCAGAATATACAGCCTCATTCTACACAACTGAGCTCCATTTCATGCTGAATAAACTACATTATTAATGCATCTTAAAAAGAAAACTATCTTTAGATAGTTTTGATTTTTAAAAATCCAATTTAATTTTTTTTTAAATCTGATTTTTTAAATTGTTTTTAAAAAATCGATTTTTGTCCACCCTGCAAAGTGGTGACTGGGATGACACATCTTATCATTTGAGTGAGCAACCTCGGGTGGCCTGATTTGTTCCAACTGTGATCTTGATCATGTCCTTCTCGGTGCCTTCGGGATCACCATGATTGACTGGATCCAAATAGTTGTCAACATCTCTTTGCAGGAGTGAATGATGACTTGACCTTATAAAATGCTGTGGTATCTGCCTTCCTTGGGTCAAGCCATATTTCACAACTAGTAGCTGATTCTTTAAACTTTGTTTTTGGGAGAAAGTTGTTGAGAAAGATGGTGAGGAGCGCTTTAAAAAAATCAGTTTGGATTTCAGTGGAGGAAGGTGTGTAAGGGTAAGCAGGTAGCCGCCATGAGTGCAATGGGGCTTGGAGATGGTGGCTATCAGGTGGGAGAGGTTTACCTGTGTGATTTACAACCTGCCAGTGTCCTCATTCACATGGCTTGTGAGAAGCTGGCGGGAAAAGCTGCAAATGGTGATATTATGAACATAGACTGTTGCAACCATTATAAATATAAGCCAGTTGCTAAATACCTGGATCATGATCACCTGAATGCCAGATGGGAGTTGCTGGGGTACCTGGAACTTTGATGATTACTTGTAAATACCACTCATTTAGCATGATTGGAACTTGAACAGTTGCTGAATGAGTGGTTGTTAGACCAGGACTACTGGTAAAATCTTCGCTTTGTAGGAGGGGGGGAATGAAAGGGGAGACTGCCTACAGAAATTGATTTTTTTATTCTGCAGAATGGAGAGATTGGAGAGGAAGGGATTAACTCAGGGCTGCTGGCGCTATCACATTGCTTTCAATGTGTACAAGAACGTAAGCAAGCACTGCAGCAGTGTTTCTCAAACAGTGGCGTCTTTAAGATATGTGGACCTCAACTCCCATAACTCTCCTAGCCAGCATGCTCTTGGCTTTACATCTTAAATACGTCATAAATTGTAATTTACCATTTCTGCATTAACTCCACTGCTTGCAAGCTAACTGAGGTCACATGGCTGCAGGCCACTGCAGTGGTCATCAGTACTGAGACTGTGGTCAAGAGTGGCAGTTATACAAATGTTATGTTCAGGGTTGTTGTTGTTGTTTTTTGCATTTATCTAGCCCAGATGTCTGCAACCTTAAACACTCAAAGAACCATTTGGACCCGTTTCCCGCAGAAAAGAAAGCACCAGGAACCACAAAACGTTAATGGGCGTGCCCAACTTGATGTGACACCCACCCAGTCACATGACCACCCTAGTCATGCCTACCCAGCCAGTCATTAGGGCAGAGAACTGGTTGTTAAAAAACACCTCTCTCTCCATCTCCCTCCCTCCTCCTCTCCCTCTCTCTCTCCCTCCCTCCCTCCCCCTCTCTCCCTCTTCTCCTCTCCCCCCTCTCCCCCCCTCTGTATCTCTATGTCTGTCTCTCCTCCTCTCCCTCTCTCTCTGTGTCTCTCTCTGGCTGACTGGTTGCAAGAGAAGGAGGGGGAGGGTCACCCGAAGGGAAGCCTCCACCATGGCTCGTGCTCATTCAGCCCGGATTTCCAAAAAGTTGCCAAGAAGAAAGAAAAGGAGTAGCGAAGAGCCCCAAGGAGAACTCGCCAGTTGGCCCAGTCTCGGCTTTCCCACAGAGAGAGAGAAGAGACACAAGAGAGAGAGACAGAGAGAGAGACAGAGAGGAGGGAGACCGGCTGATGGGTGAGCGTCATTGCTTTCTCTGAGCCTGACTCCCGGGTTTGTGAGCATGTGAGGTTGGCTCCAGAGCCGCAGGTTGCAGACACCGGATCTAGCCCAACTAAATAGCATCTCTTAGCCAAGTCTGAAGCTCCATGTTTAATCTTGAAGATAAATAGGATAAGCTCTGATTGGTATATGAATGCGAGATGACCAGGAAATATCAGGCCTTTAGGCTAAACTAGGAAGTAAACAAACCATGTTGGAAGAAGACTCTGACAAAACACTTCTGTACAGCTAGTCCTTGAATTGTGACTGCAATTGAGCCCAACATTTCTGTTACTGAGACAGTTAAGTGAGTTTTGCCCTGTTTTATGATCTTTCTTGCCAGACTTGTGAAGTGAATCACTGCAGTTGTTAAGTTAGAAACACGGTTGTTAAGTGAATCTGGTTTCCCCATTGACTCCGCTTGTCAGAAGATTGCAAAATGGGATCACATGACCCCGGGATACTGCAACCATCATAACAAGTTACCCAAGCACCCAAATTTTGAAAATGTGACCATGGGGATGGTGCAATTGAAAATGGTCACAAAGGCCGTTTGAACTTCAAATAGTCACTAAGTGAATGGTTGTAAGTTGAGAACTACTTATATTGTTGCCAAGAAAACTACTGAGTATTAGTTGCATGCAAAATATTTTGAAATACTTAAAAACTTGAAATGCCTTCTTTCCAGTTAGAAATTGCTTTTTCAGATTCATAATTTAGAGAAAACTGGCTGTTATCACTGTGGAACAATTTTTGTTTTTGAATTGAAAGCAGTTATTTTATTTCTAGGATGAGATGCTTTGAATCAGATAAGGTGATTTTGAAAATGAAATATTTCCAGGATTGTTGGAATAAAGTGTTTCAAACTAGAAATAAGATCTTTTGAGTCAAAGGCTTCAGATTTGAAACATTTAATACACTGAATGTTTCCATGCCATAATCACTTAAAATATTGATATTCATTACTTTATTTAGAAACAAGCAGGTGCATGAAAAGTGCAGAAGAAACATGAACTACTACTGTCTTGTCTTGACTTTGGCATTTTTTAACTTCATCTCTTCTGCTCAATCTTATCTTTCTCTTCAAAGGATTATGACAAATGCAACATTGAAAAGCATAGGGTGCAGGTGGGATGGAGACAAACTCTTTGCAGAAATTTGCTGCCTTTTTTTCCCTCCATAGTGAGGGTATCCAGAATGGGTTGACCTTGTCCTCTCGTTGATTGGACTGAGTCAGATAAGCTCTTTGGGACACGCCCTGGTCACTAGGTATTGCCCAGTTATCGACTCAGTCACTCAACTGGACGGTTTGCCATCCTGGATCTCCTGTAAACTTGGAAAAATACTGAACTGAAATACGGAATTTGCCTCCCTGCCGCAACAATCACAGCTTCCTTTGGACTGGACTGACTCCCTGGTGGGTTGAAAGGATTGCCACAAGCCCTCAGGGGCGACACGCTGCCCAGGCCACTGAGTGAGACCAGGGTCACTCAGTGAAGACCTCTGCCGGGCAAGCCAGAAAGCTAAAGGCACGAGCCTTACCAAGGCAAGCCTTGCCGCGGAGGATCTACTGGCGCCGGAGAGCTCCGCCGCTCCCCTCAGGGATCAAGCGGTGAACCGTGGCTTCTCCAAGTGTCGCGGAGCGCCCGCGCTGCTTCCATGTGGTCCAACTCAACGGCAAGACCATGAGCGAGAACCGGATACAGCGGCGTCGGAAGGAGGCAGGGAAAACTGGCTGCAAGGACACACGGAAGTTCCTTGGAGCACAAGCCGCTTGGGAAACCCTTTTTAAAGGCAGCACCTTTTGTTTTTGGGCACACAGTGCCATTTTGAAGCCTGGAGGAACCACGTGACCCAAGATAGCGGTGCCCAGCAGCTCTGAGGAAGCCGGCAGGACCCAGGTAGCTGCATCTATGGCCAGCAGCCCCACTGGAGGGGCAGCGGAGCACCCATCCAGATCAGTGGATACCCCAGAGGCTGCCCAGAAGTGGGGGCACAAAGGCTAAAGCCAAGAAGAGGCACATTTCCCCCAGGGCAGAGTTAGAGGCAGAGGGTGGCCCCAAGCCTTCCAAACCCTCTTCAAAGTTTGAAAAGCGAAGGCACAAGGCCTTGGAGTGGATCTGCAAAAAGGCGGGCAGCCAAAAGATTATCCCAGGCCCGGGAACAGAGGGGAAGGCTCCAGGGATTTCCTCACCCAACGGGGCCACAGAGGAGGACCCAGCTTTGCAAGTAAGGATCCCTATTGACACTTCAGACCTTTGGGACTCTGCTCAGGGGTGGCAATCACCCCCCCCCACCGCATCATTGGGGACAGCCCTGCCCACGGGACTACCACCTCTGGGGTTTTCCCCTGCACAGGTGGGCATGGGCACCAGCCAGCAACCCCCCACAGGACTTGATGATGCGTGCCTTCCAGCATTGCATGGCAGCGGCATTCCAACAGCCACAGATGCAACCACAGGTGGCATCCCCTCCTAGGGTCCCAGAAGGCCTGGAAACCCAAAGGGAGGACCCTCCCAGCTCCCCGGCCTCATCCCAAGAGGACAGTAACCTGGAATGTAAGGAGGGCGAGATTAGAGAGGACAAACTGTCTGAAGACGACGGCATGCCCCCTCCTCCTAAGCCGACCTTTTCCGGGTTATTCCAGCCCTCCTTGTACAAGTCACTTCTCTTCAAGGCCAAGACAGCCGCCAAGCTCAGCAACAGATCAGCAGAAGCACCGCCTCAATGGCAGGGCTTCTCAGCAGAGACCATCTTCGATGAGCAGGACATCGAGGCTGACACGGTGCCAACTCCCAGGGCCTTCCTTGACCTGGTCAAGCATCAATGGGCATCTCCCACAGTGGGACCCATGCCTACATCCACGGATAAGGCTTTCTTCAATGTGGAACAGGACATGGCTCAGGTGCTGTTGCAACCCACCATCAATGCACCTGTCACAGCTCTGCATACGCCTACCAACATGCCCGGGGAACCAGAGGGTGCTCTGAAACTGAAGGACAAGAAGGTGGACCTCACCCTGCAAAGGAGTCATCAAGCGGCCGCTTGGGCAGTGAAAGCAGCCACCACCGATAAGTGGGTACAGAACACCAACAGGTATGGCCTTTCACTCAAGTTCCTCTCCTGCCTCCCGAGCTTCTTCCGGATCTGCCCAGTCTCAAATAACCCGACCCAGAGGTTGCTGATGCTGGAGGCCATCCAACACCTTTTCGACATCAGAGCTATCCAACCAGTGCCTCTAGAACAGCTGGGTCAGGGGTTTTACTCTATTCTCTTTGTAATCCCTAAGGCCTCAGGTGGCTGGAGAACGATTCTTGACTTGAAACGCCTGAACGTTTCATTCGCTATAGGAGGTTTAAGATGCACTCATTGCATTCCATCTTGGAGGGGGTTAGGCAGGGAGATTTCCTCACCTCCATAGACCTCACAGAGGCCTACCTGAACATACCCATTGCTCAGGAACACCACAAATATCTCAGGTTCTGCTACTTAGGGCACCACTTCCAGTACCGGGCCGTGGGGAGTTTCAAATTTTTTTAGACTTGTGGACTTCAGCTCCCAGAAGTCCACAGCCAGGCATGCTCTCAGAGAGGATTTCAACTCTGCTCTTGCCTCTGGTCCTCTGAAAAAGCCCCGCCCAAACGCGCGCCCTCTACTATGAGGCAGGAGAACTGTGTGCCTCACCTACGTCAGGAATTTTTAGGCTTTTAACCCTTGCTTAACTCTGCTCGAGTGATCATAAAATGCCTAAAGTCAGACGAGTTGAGGCATGCAGTTCTCCTGCCTCATAGTAGAGGGTGCTTTTTGAGAGGCGTTTTTAAACAGTTAAGCAGAGTCATCCACGGTGAGGCAGCAACTAGCTCAGCCTGACCTCAGCTCTCGCCTTTTTCCTTTTACATTTTCTTTTCTTTTCATGATGACAGTGGTGAGGCTGTGCCTCCCCTGACTGCACGTCACTGCTCTAGGTAGACCTTATATGGATAAATATAAGGAAATATATTTTGGGAATCGTTTACTGTATTTTTCAGAGTATAAGACGCACCAAGGTTTTGGAGAGGCAAAAAACGGCCTGTTTTTCGCAAAAATGGGCCTGTTTTTTGTCAAAAAAATTGCATGCATAACCTTATGGAGGCTTGCTGCTGAGGGTTTGGGGGGGCAAAAAACAGCCCATGGTTTGCTCATTTCTGCCCTCCCCAGCCCCCAGGAACTCTCTGAAAGCCTCCATAAGGGTATGCACAGCCATTTTGATGAAGGGGCGGGGCTTCGGAAGGAAAAAAATGCAATGTATAAGATGCACCCAGATTTTCAGCCTCTTTTTTGAGGCCTAAAGGTGCGTCTTATACTCCGAAAAATACGGTATATTGTTGTATTGTAGGTTTAAAAAAGTATGATAGTGATGTACGTGTACTTATCTGTGTATAAAATGTTTATTAGATAATTTAATAATTATTATAATTATTAGATAATTATATGTAAAATTGTTTATTCTAACAGTATATACTCTAGATCTGTTTGTTGTATGTTTCTCATTGTATATGTATTTTTGTTTCTATTGATTTTTCTCTATTTAAAAGAGAATATATACACACACACACACAATTTATATAAAATTTATATAAATATAAATATAAATAATATAAATATAATTATATATATATATATATATATATATATATATATATATATATATATATATATATATATAATATAAATAATATAAATAATATAAACATAAATAAATTATGTGTGTGTGTGTGTGTTGTATTTGTACTGATAAATAAATAAAGGGAGACTAGTATAGATCTATTTCGAGCTAATTAGCTCTCATCAGCTAGCCATACCCTTACTGGGATTTGAACCTGGGCTGTATTATATATTAGGCAGGAGTCTTAGCCACTAAGCCACAGGCTCTCTTCCTTATCAGTTGAGCCAGGGAAATAGGTATGTATTTGTGTTACAACCCCTGGTATGCCCAAATATGGGAGGGAGCTCACTCCTCCCTCTTTCTGTCCTTCGGCTCATCACAGAAAACCATCCAGGCAGAAACCCATATTTTTATTTTTAATGTTGCCTTTTTATATTTGTGTTGTATTTGTGCTGATAAATAAATAAAGGGAGACTAGTATAGATCTATTTCGAGCTAATTAGCTCTCATCAGCTAGCCATGCCCTTACTGGGATTTGAACCTGGGCTGTATTATATCTTAGGCAGGAGTCTTAGCCACTAAGCCACAGGCTCGCCTCCTTATCAGTTGAGCCAGGGAAATAGGTATGTATTTGTATGTGTACATATACATATACGTATACGTATACATATACTTATACATATACATATACATATACATATACATATATATATATATACACAGATAGATAGATAGATAGATAGATAGATAGATAGATAGATAGATAGATAGATAGATAGATAGATAGATAGATAGATGATAGATAGATAGATAGATATATTTGTTTTCGTAGATTTTCACGGGTGTAGGTATGCTGGTTTTGTTGTATTCGGGTCTTTTCGGGAACAAAACCAGCAGACAGACAGACAGAGACAGAGACAGAGACAGAGACATACATATAATCAATCAATCCATGCAGTGCTCTGTATATGTGTATAGACAGATCTTTTCCACTGCTCATTTGAACTACAAAAAATGGGTCCTCACAGATGGTCTGTGCTCACTCACTTCAGCATGCTCCCCTCCTTAAAATTATGTAGAAATGGTGGTAGCTGCCTCTTCCAAATAAAGGTGATAACAGCAGTTTTTCCAGTTTTTTTCCCAATTATTAGCTTTGAGTTTTGTCTGCTCCCTCGCACGTGATGTGTCCTTTTCTAAACAGAAAATGAAAACATCAGCAGGCTCTTCTGCAAAAGAAGGCAACTACTGTTTTTCTTTTCCTTTAACTTTTAGATGAGATGTGCAGCATTGTGTGACCATCTGATAATTCCTAGAAGAGGAAGAATTTGGTGCATGTGGAGGAAATTTCCTGTTGTTAAAAAAAGTAAGTCATCCCCTATCCTCATCATCCACTTGACTTCCCTTCTCTTCAAATAGCCATTGAGATATGCCATACAAATTACTCGGTTTTGAAAAATGTAGAAGAGTGATATGCACCCCCTTTAGTTTAGGTTTTGGTAGATTTACTTTTTCATTCACTTCCCTAAAGAAAGGATGTGCCTCGCCTTTCCCTTTGTGGCCCAGGGTGGTTGAACCCCAAAATTGAGAACCTCTTTGGATTTGGGGGGCACTGTAACTTTTGCAAATGCTGAAAGCATCAATTCATGCTGAAACGCCTTCTCAAGTCAATTCTCTTTACATACAAAAAGTTGCAAGCTATGGCATTCCAATAGAAGAGAATACACAGGGTTCTTCAGTTGTGGAGTCCTTGGTGCCCTCTGAGCTTGGCGTTTTGTTTGTCGATGTTTCATTACCCAACTAAGCTACATCATCAGCATGAGGCACTGATCCCTGTTTATAGAAGATACCAGTGTTGGAGATGGTGCGATTTTCTTCTTGGTAGTTTCTTGATGAGGGTATTGTTTTCTGTTTGATTGTTTATCTGGTGTTAATCCCTGCTTATCTGGGTGTAGACTGCTGGGGAAGATCTGTTCTTTCTCCATAGTGAGGGGGGAGGAGTATCCAGGATGGGTTGCTTTTTTGTCTCTCTTGAGTGGTGTGTAAATGTGTTTAATGTGTCTGCTAATGACTAATTTGTCTGAATGGTATGTTTTCTTTTGCATTCTCCCTTGCATTTTTGGATTTGGGTTGGTTATGATGCTCAGTTTCCTGTTAATACTATGGATGAGTCTGTCCAAGTGTTGTGAGATTAAATTTTTATTGTGTCTTCTGACTCCTAGTTGCAGTTCATGGATGCAGTCTGCTGATCTTCTGCCTATCTCATCCTATATAGTGGCTGATACAGTCTTTACGCCCTATGTTTTAGATCAGGGGTCTCCAACCTTTCCAGCTTTGCGGCCCGGGGGGGGGGAGGATGATGCCACGTGAACCACAAATATAGCTGGATGCACTTGCCCACTGCTTCCACTGCCCAGTTCTGAAGGGGCTGTGGCCTGGGGGTTGGGGACACCTGTTTTAAATAATTCATTTTTTTCTTCTTGGGCTCCTTTCGGTTTCTTTAAGATGTTTTGGAGAGCTTTTGTTTGTATGATGTGTGGTAGTAATAGTCTGTTGGTTGTTTCGAGATGTTTTTGATCTTTGGCAGTGTTATCTTTTCCATAGCTTTTGTTGGTTGTGTTACAGTGTTTGAGTGGTCAGGCACTTTTTGATAAAGTTGTGTAGCCTTCCATTGTGTTGGAGATGTATTATAGGCAGTCTGTTTTATTTTTCTGGTGCCTTCGGTTGCTGCAGTGTGTTGATGATACTTAAATCTGAATAATGCTCTTACACAGCCTCTTGTGGGAGGTTGGGTTATTACTTTGGTAATGGAGCATTTGGTTAATGTGGGTTGCTTTTTGAAGGATTTGCATTTCTAATTTGCTGTCATTTCCTCTGCTGTGGAGGACACCCAAGAAGGGTTGTGTGTTGTTATCATCTTCCCTTGTAAATTTTATTCCTTTGAAGATGTTTTTGATTGTCTCATGCATCTTCTCTCTAGTAGCTGTTCCCTTTTCCATTTTTATGACAAAGGTGTCATCTACATACTGGTTTTATGCTTTTAGTTGTATGTGTGGGAATGCTGTAGTTACTGTGTGCCGCTTATGGTTTCTCCTAGGAGAACTTAACACGTTAATGCCATGGGTATATTCCTCTGATTTGTTCATATATTTGTCCAACAAAATAAAAGTTGGTAATAAAGCAGAGGTTCTTGAGATCTATGATTCTGGGCATCTAAATGTATTTGACTAGGTCAGGTGCATTGTCTTAGTATTGCTGCTTCAGATTCATTTGCTATTTCTGGATCTAAGAACTTAGCTTAGATTCTAATTCAATTCTAATTTAGATTCATAGTTCTAAGAAGATTCTGGGATCTAAAAATGCTAATTGAGCATCACATGATCCTGCACTTGGTAGGCCCTTCCGTGCCCAGCTGACCTTCACTATCTTTCCAGTATAGCCCAATAGCAGTTGCTATTGGCAGGCTGCCTTTCTGAGTCCCTGCTTCGGAAAGCGACCAGCTGAGACTGCTGAAGGCTTTAGGCCTTTACTTCAATCTCAACATCACACAGAGGAGTGCTGAAATGCAGGGCCGCCAAAATGGCAGAGATGTGGGGATAGACAGGTGGGGGGGAGGTTAAAGAGGAAGCAGGTCCAAGGCTGAGGTGGATCAAGATGGAAATGACAGTTGGTCTTACCTGGACTGTTATTTTAAGAGGCGTTTGCAGGATGGGCCAGTGATGGTATTCTCACAGCCAATTGGCCTCGAGACTGGGTTGAAGCTGAAGCCACGCCTCTGGGCTCCTCTCCTCTGACTCCAGTTTCAATGCAGTGTGTGCTTCCGAGATCCTGAAAACAAGTCTCAAAGGAGACATCTCCACCCCCAATACTGTCTATCTAACCTAGGGTGGGAACTGGCCCATCCTGCAAACACCTCTTAAAATAACAGTTCAGGTAAGACTAACTGTCATTTTCCAGAGTGGGTTTGCAGGATGGTCCAGTGATGGCACATACCCAGGTTACCGTCCCATAGGGTGTGCCCTCACTGATCCAACAGGACCTGTTACAGGACCCTGCGGCCAAACGCCGTGTCGGAAGATGCGAAGGCATCAAGCCTGTAGTGTCGCATAAAGGGCGACGGGGAGGCCCATGTTGCTGCCCTGCAGATGTCTTCTCCTAGGCGCTGCTTGGAGTGTCCAAGCATGGGTTAACTTCAGCTTGCTGCCCAAGGACTGAGTTCAAAGATTGTGTAGGATAACTCCTGAGTTATCCCAAGCAATGCAGGAGGTGGTTGCATGGGTGATATCACAGGGGATTGCAGATGGCATCCAACAGCTGGGTCTTACCTTGCCCCTCCAGAACAAGACCAAAGCTAGGGTGCAGACCACAGGAGCTCACATTCAATTCACCGGAGCCTCCCCTCCTGCTTTCTCAGCTGTCAGCGAGACGTCTGAAGAGGAGGATGGTGATCTATCAGAGGACGAGAATCCGGTCCCCGATGCCCCCACCTTCTCTGGCTTATTCAAGCCTTCAATGTTTAAGGCCATTCTGACCAAGGTTAGGGCTTCGTCCATTCACATGGGACTCCCCGCCCAATCCGACAACACTGCCATTGAACAGGGTAGCAAGGAAACGGTCGGATCAGGGGATCCAGGCGCAGGTCTCTGTAAGGAGACCACTCCCCCTCAGGAGTTGGTTCCAGCACCACAGCTGTTCCTGGATGTTATCCAGCGACAATGGGTACAGCCTGGGTCGATGGCTAATCCCAGTGGGGTAGATAAAAAGCTCTACTCTCTGGAGAACGGCATGGAGGATCTCCTGAAGCTTCCTCAAGTAGATGACCCCATAGTTACGCTAACCTCCAACTCGGTTCTCCCAGCTGACCTACTGGAGGGACTCAAAGCGGAAGACAAGAAGGTGGAGAAGGCCTGTCATAAGACTCACATGGCCACCGCGTGGGCCATGAAGGTCTCCTCCTCCTCTTCCTACTTCAGCAGGGCAGCCCTATTTTGGCTCCGCAAGCTGCTAGCCAACCTCCCTGCCGGAGACATTAGATCGTGCCAAGACGTGAGCAAAATTATTGCTGCAGTTGAATACTCGGCCGACGCTTCCCTTAATGCCACCAAATTTTCCTCTAGGGCTATGGCATCTAATGTGACCACACGCCGTCTGCTGTGGCTCCGCCAGTGGCAGGCGGACATGAAGGCGAAGTGGAAGTTGGCCTCGGCCCCTTTCAAGGATGGTAAGCTCTTTGGTGAGGCCTTGGACTCAGTCTTAATTTATTATTTATCGAATTTCTAGACTGCCCCCTCTCCCCGGAGGGACTCCAAGGACAAACACAAAATCTTACCAGCAGTCACCAAGAAACCGGGCCGCAAGGGTCTTTCCTTTTTTCGTAGGCAGCCCTTTCAGAACACTGACTCCCCCTCTACATCTGGGGGATTTACCAGATCCTATCCCCAAATGCAGGATAGGACATCCTTCAGGGACAAAACCAGACAACAGGGTAACCGCAGGTCCTTTCGAGGAGGGTTCCCCAACCGCTCCTTTCGCAGACCCAAGTGACCATCACCGGTCACCTCCCATTGGGGGTCGGCTACAGCTCTACACTGCCCAGTGGGAGGAGACAACAACGGATGCTTGGGTACTGAACACAATCCATCACGGCCTTACCTTAGACTTCCTTTCCTTTCCTACATGGACCTTCATCCGCTGCCCCCTCCCGAAATCGACCCACAAGCTACAATTGATGCAGGCAGAGATCTGGCATCTACTGGACATAGCGGTCATAGAGAGGTGCCCCGGGGTGAGGAGGGCAGAGGATTTTACTCGATCCTCTTTCTAGTCCCCAAAGCCACAGGAGGGGTGAGAGCCATACTGGATCTCAAGAAACTCAACATCCATATAGCGTAGAAGCGCTTCAAAATGCAATCACTCCAGACCATCTTGGGTTGCATCAGGAGGGTGACTTCTTGACATCAATTGACCTTAAGGAGGCGTACCTGTATGTTCTCATTCATCCAGCGCATCGCAAATTTCTGAAGTTCCAGTTTGCAAACCAGCATTATCAATAAAAGGCTCTTCCCTTCGGCCTATCATGGGCCCCCAGGACGTTCACCAAGCTTCAGGCTGCTGTCGCCGCACATCTCAGATCTCGTCCAGTAAGAATTGTTTGTTATCTGGATGACATCCTGTTGATGTCGTCGTCCAGGGAGTGGGCGTGTCAAGATCTCAACGTCACCATCCACGCATTACAGCAACATGGTTTCTCCGTCAATCTGGAGAAGAGTCACTTGGAGCCTACCTCCAGGATTCAACATCTGGGCACTGTGATCGACTCCAGAATTTGCAGGGTGTTCCTCACACAGGAGCGGAGGGACAGCATCACATCCCTTGTGCGTCAGATCAGGAGATCCAGGTCAGCACCTCTAGTGACTCTATCCCAGCTACTGGGGAAGCTGATCTCATGCATCGCTGTAGTTCCTTGGGTATGGCTGCATGCACGGGATCTTCAGTGGTTCCTTCGTCCAATTCAACAGTGCAAGGCCAGCAACTCCAAGAGGGTGGTCAGCGTTCCCCCAAAGATGCGCCGGTCGCTCGGGTGGTGGCAATCTTCAGCGCTGACAAGGGGTCCCTCTTCAAGGAACCAGAGCGCCTGGTCATCGTAACAGACACCAGCTTGTACGGCTGGGGCGCCCACCTACATACACACGTGACGCAGGGCAGATGGTCGCAGGCAGAGCTCGCCCACAACATAAATTGGCTGGAGCTCAGAGCCACCAGGCTAGCTCTGCACCACTTTCATCGAGGGTTCCCATGCCCTCATACTGGCGGACAACATCGCCACCAAGACCTACATCAATCACCAGGGCGGAACTCGATCAACGGCATTGATGTCGGAGGTGGAGGCCATAGAACGATGGGCGGAGCGCCACCTCGAGTCCTTGAGAGCGGGCCACATCTCAGGGGAGGACAATGTGACAGCAGACTGGCTGAGCAGAACAACCATCATCAACACAGAATGGCAACTTCATCCATCTCTGTTCTACCAGCTGACCCAGAGATTCGGTCTTCTGACAATAGACCTGTTTGCCAGTCCCGAGAACACTCATCTCCCTGGTTCTTTTCAAGATTCCAATGCTCCGGCGCGGAAGGGACGGACGTTCTTTGATGCCGCTGCCTCCCGGATTGTTATACGTGTTCCCGCCCCTCCCACTGATACCTAAGGTGATCAGGAAGATCTTACTGGAGGGCACCGAAGTACTGCTAGTCGACCCGCACTGGCCAAGGAGGTCCTGGTTCCCCGACCTTGTCAGCCTGTCAGTGACCAAGCACTGGTGCATACTTCAGGAGCAGGGGGCCGTACCTCACCTGGACCCTCAATGGCTTCAGTTAGCTGTTTGGCACTTGAGGGGGACCTCCTGAGGCAAGACAGTTTTTCTGACAAGGTCATTCAAACCATTCAGGCATCCAGGCGACCTTCCACCGTGCGGATCAATGATGCTACTTGGGCTATCTTCTCCTCTTGGTGTCAGTCCCATCACATTGATGCCATAGCAGCGATGATCCCACAAATCCTAGACTTCCAAAGGAGGAGTTGGACAAGGGCCTTGCCCCCGACACCCTTCGGAGATAGAAGCAGCCCTGACCACCATCTTGTCCAGAGACGATTCTCAACCGCTCAGCAGACACCCAAAGGTCTGCAGTTTCCTAAAGGGGGCTACCAACCTACGCCCTCCGACGGTACACCGTTACCCAACTTGGGACCTATCGATTGTCTTACAGGCCTTAACATTGCCGCCATTCAAACCAATTCGTTCTATTAGCCTACGACATTTGTCGTTCAAAACCACCTTTCTCGTAGCCATCACCTCAGTGCGCAGAATTTCGGAACTAGCCGCGCTATCAGTTAGGGAGGACCTTTGTATTATACAGAGTCATTCTGCGATTGGATCCAACATTTCTTCCAAAAATTAACAGCTTATTCCACAGAATGCAAGAGGTCATCCTCCTCGACTTCTGCCCGCACCCCAGTCATCCCAGGGAGCACATCTGGCACAAATTGGATGTGCGCTGCACTGTACGGGTATACAAAAAGAGGACAGCCTCTTTTCGCAAGTCAGAATTGTTCTTCATATCGTTCCAGTCCACCTCCATGGGCAGGAAGGTATCATCTTCCACCATAGGACATTGGCTGCACGCTTGCATTAAGCTGGCTTACGAGCAACAATCTGTTGTTCCTCTTCGTATCACAACACACTCCACGAGTGCCGCGACTACGGCCGCTTGGGCTACTCAAGCGCCTATTGAAGAGATCTGCAGGGCGGCTACCTGGTCCTCACCTCCTTCATTTGGAAGGAGGGTCTTACAGCATGTCCTTGCGGCTCCTGCTATCCAGGACATTCCTCCTTCCCACCCTGGGACTTATAGCTTGGGTATGTCCCATGCTTGGACACTCCAAGCAGTGCCTAGGAGAATGACCGTTGGCTTACCTGAATGGTCGTTCTCTAGGCGCTGCCAACCCCGCCCTAGAGTTGCCTGAGAGTGCGTGACGTATCACCTCTATGGCATAGACTTTTCTCCATACAGCATCCTTCTGGGTCTCATACCTTCGTTTTTTAAACTGAGCCTCTGAGGAGAGCAGGAGGTGTGGCTACACAATCTTTGAACTCAGTCCTTGGGCAGCAAGCTGAAGTTAACCCATGCTTGGACACTCCGGCAGCGCCTAGAGAACGACCATTCAGATAAGCCAACAGTCATTCTATAAGGGCCTGGGAGGCCCAGGCCACCGAGATCACTGCGCTGCTGGTGGAATTTGTCGTGATTCTGGCCGGAACCAGCAGGTTTTGCGCCTTGTAGGCAAGAGCAATGGCCAGACGAATCCACCAACTATTACTGGACAGGGAAACCCTCTTTCCTAGCGACGAGGGTTGGAACAATACAAACAGAGCCTCAGATCTCCGGAATTTCGCTGTCCGTCTTAAGTAGATCCGTAAGGCCCTTTTTACATCTAAGCAGTGCCACCTGTGCTCCTGCTCCGTGACCGGGTCCGTGTATAAGTCTGGGAGAACCAACTCCTGGGCACGGTGGAAGATCATGTTCACCTTGGGCAGGAATGCCGGGTCAAGGCGTAGCACTTCCCTGTTGTTGTGAACCTGCATGGATCCTCTCTGGAGGAGAGGGCCCCCAGCTCCGATACTCGCCTAGCCGAGGTGATAGCGACCAGGAACACAACCTTACAAGTGAGTCACTTCCGGCTGACTGTCTGGAGCGGTTCAAAAGGCTCAGCCATAAGGGCCTGTAGCACCGTGGGAAGATGCCACATAGGAAACCTATGGACTGGCGGTGGACGAAGGTGGCCCGCCCCCTTGAGGAACCTCTTAACTAAAGGCAAACGAGGCAGTGGAGTGGGGCCCTCCCCAGGAATCACCGTGGCTAGTGCTGCTAACTATCTCTTAACAGTAGCTAGGGACAGCCCTTGTCCAGACCTTCCTGGAGGAAATCCAGTACCTGAGGGACCGAGGCCTTGGAAGGAGTCACGTGAGCGGCCTGACACCAGGAAAAAAACGTCAACAAGGTGGCATTGTAAATCTGGTTGGTTGATTGTCTGCGGGAAGCCTTGATGGTTCTGATCACTTTCTGGGACAGGAAGGCGCCTCTTAGGCGCTCCTGCTCAATCTGCACATGGCCAGTTGGAGCCACTCTGGATCTGGATGGATCAACTTCCCGTGTAGTAATCTCACCTCCCGCCGGGGAATCCTCCACGGTCTCCCTGCCGACAAGCTCAGCAGGTCCACGAACCAGGCCCTCCTGGGCCAGTAGGGGACCACTAGAATTACTTACGCCTTCTCTTTGACTGCCTTCTGGATGACCCCAGGAAGGAGAGGCGGGGGGGAAGCGTACAGCAGCCCGACCGGCGACCCGGAGCGAAGGGCGTTGACCTCCGTTCTCTGAGCTGGGAACCGAGAGAAGAACCGTGGCAGTTGAGCATTGGACGGAGTGGTGAACAGGTCCACCACTGGTCTCCCGAACCTCTGGCAGATCCTCTGGAAGAGCTTCTTGGTCAGACTCCACTCTCTGTTGTCTACCGTCTCCCGGGTCAGCCAGTACGCCTGATGGTTGTTGACGCCGGTGATGTGTTCCGCTCGGATGGAGCGTAGGTGTTTCTTTGCCAGTATCCCAGCAACATCGCCTCGGTGTGCAACACTCTGGATCATGTGCCCCCCTGTCGATTGATGTGTACCTTTGCTGCAACATTGTCTGTCAAGACGAGGACGTGGTGACCTTCTACTGAGGCTTGGAACCGTCGTAGGGCGAGGTGGACTGCCTGGAGCTCCAGCCAATTTATGTTGTGTTGAAGGTCGTTCTTTGACCACTGGCCTGGTGCCAGCTGAGAGCCTAGGGTCGCCCCCCAACCGAACAGCCTAGCGTCCGTTGTCAATATGAGGCGCTCTTGTTCCCTGAATTCGCAGCCCTTGAGCAATGCCAGGGGCATCCACCACTTGAGAGACATCAGCACCTGCGGCGTCGCTGGTACCTTGAGCGTCAAGTTGCTGGAATCGGCCCTCTGATATGGCAGCAGCCTCCATTGGAGTGTCCTGGCATGTAGTCGCGCCCACGGGACCACCTTGATACATGAGATGAACTTCCCCAGCAGGCTGAAAGAAGGGCTACGGGGACACAACGATTCTTCTGGATCTGCTTAATTAACTTCAACAAGCTGGACCTGCGATCTGGGGAGAGAAAAACTTGACCCAACCGGAAATCAATAACCGCCCCCAGGTGGAGGATTTGAGTGGCTAGAAAGAAAGAGAGTACTTTCTTGAAGTTAATCGAGAACTCCAAGCCTTGGAGGGTGTCAATGACCTGTTGGAGATCTGACCTAGTCTGGGCAAGGTCATCCAGGTAACAAAAGAGCCTGATGGGAATCTCCCTCCCTCCCTCTCTCCCTCCCTCTCCCTCCCGCTAACAACTTGATAAAGGTTCTGGGGGCCAAAGCCAGCCCAAACGATAGCGCTCTGTACTGGTAGTGAGCCCCTAAGTAGGAGAAATGTAGGAAACACCTATGCTTGGGAAAAATTGGGATGTGCAGGTAGGCATCCTTGAGGTCGATGGATGCCATATAGCCCCCCTCCCGAATCCCTGCCAAGATGGACTTGAGAGAGGCCATTTTAAAACATCTGTATACCAAGAATTGGTTCAGGTGTTTTAGGTTTAAAATGGCTCTCCATCCCCCCCCCCCCCGATGATTTTGGCACTAGGAAAAGGTTAGAGTAGAACCCCTTTGCCCCAGGGACCACTTCTATGGCCGCAATGTTGAGCAACTGCTGGATTGCCTTTCGTATCTGCTGGCGCTTATCAACATTCTTGGTGGGGGTGGAACACCTGGAAACAATTGGGGGGAGAGGAAAGGAATTCCAGACGGAGACCATAGGTCACTGTACTGAGGACCCAGGCATCCGTGGAAATCTCCGCCCAGGCGTCTGTGAACAGAGCCGGGCGGCCGCCAATGAGTGGGGTCATAGACAACCTACTTGCCCTAGCGGTTTGTTCTGGGGTTGGAAGCGGGATCTGTCCCAATTGAATCCTTTGTCGGGTAGCCTATCCGACCTGCCGGGAGGATACCTGCTCTGGTGAGTTTCCTGCTCCTGTGGTCACTGTGCAGACCTGCGGTAGTAGGGCGTGGTCCTTTGCTCTGCCTTCTTGGTTGATGACAGTAGTACCTTCTTCTTGTTCTTGTCCTCCACCAGGATTGGGTCAAGGGAAGCCCCAAATAGGGAGCCCCCTGTATAGGTTGCTGAGGCCAGCTGCCACTTTGCCTTGTTGTCTGCCTGTGATCCCTGGAGCCACAGGAGGCGATGAGACCCGACGGACGATGCCATAGCCCTGGAAGAAAACTTCATAGCATTTAAGGTTGCGTCAGCCGAAAACTGAGCAACTGCCACTAATTTGTTTAGGTCCTGGTGTAGACAGACGTCCTCTGGTGGAATGCACGCCTGGATCTGCTCCATCCAAAGGATGGCTGTATGACTGAAGGACGACGCAGAGGCCGCCGCCTTAATGGCCCAAACCGACAACTGGAAGGTCTTCCTGAGGATCATCTCCGCCTTCCTGTCCTCTGCCTTCAGGTTGTCTGCCACATCCTTGGGTACCAGCAAGGCTGGGGCTGCCAAGGCCACCACAGGCGGATCCAGAGAGGGCATCTGCAATACTTGGGAGAAATCTGGTTCAATGTTATAGAACTGTCTGTCATTACTGCCTGGAGTAGGGAAAACCCCGGGTGTCTCCCACTGCCTCTTAACTTCTTCCAGGAATAAATCGGGAGCAGGGATCTCCTCCTTAGCAGTTTTGGGCTCGGAATAGACCGGGCTCTGGCGCTTCTTTGCTGGCTCCCCTTCTTTTGCCATCTGCCCTCCCCCAGCTGTGCAGTGGCACATGCTTTGCATAGGAGGGACCGGAATAGGGTAGGAGGGAACAACCCTTTGAAGGCGGGGGGGGGGGGGGTCAGGCTCCAGATCCTCCTCATCCTCAGAGAGATCTGGGTCTTGCTGCGCCTTGTCCCCCAAGACTGACCCCTCACTCGCCAAGGAAGAGGACCCAGGGGGACAGACTGGCTGGGTAGGGCCGCGTGGCTGGGATGATAAAGAACTGGGGACCGTGACCTCACCCTGAGGTACAGGCCGAGGCACCTGGCGCTGCATGCCTGCAGCCACACCTGAAGCAATGACTCTTTCGATGAGATTCTGGAGACCATCAGGCAGGTCCTCCATATCTAAGGAATACCAGCTGGGTCCCACTGGCACCTGACTATGGCTGGGGATAAGTGCCAGGGAAGGTCTGGATGGGTCTCTACCTCCCTGCTGTGTCTATTGAGAGAGAAACTCAGCCTGATTGTCTACCGGGTCAAGATCCTCCATGGAAACGGGGGGGGAATGGGCCCCACTGCACTCCCTCAAGGAATCTGGGGACCTAGGGGGAGAATCCTGCCTAGAAAGATCCCCTAAGGGTGACCTGGACCTGGACCTGGATCTGGAGGGGGAAGGAACTGATCCTACCCTGTAGAGCCCTCAACCCCTCTTCCTTAGAAAAGGTTCTTACTAAAGCCCTGTGCTTCCTTGCTTTGTCTCTCTGGCTGGCACGGGAAGGGCAAGTGTCAGCCAAGGCTTTAAGCCTCCTGGAAGAGGCAGTGGGACGCTGCCTGGAGGAAGTCCCCTCTCCAGGGGACATGGGGGGGAGGGGATCTATCTGCCATCACGCAGCTACTTAAGACCACTGCTCGTGCTTCCTGTGATCCGCTCCTCACTCCACCTCTGCAGCCAGAAGAAATTAGATCCTCACTCTCTTCGCCGCACGCCCCGATCTTTTAAACACCGCAAAAGGTGCGTTTTGGGGTTGCCGCAGCTTCTAAGGGAGGCTGCTGCCGCCATGCGCCTTCCCAGCCACTTCTGCAGCTCCTGGTGCTTCCTACTCTTCTGCGCCCTCTTCTAATCCCACAGCAGTGAGGCACGCTCTGTTCTAGGGCTTCTGGGGCTGTCGGGCTGGAAACCAGAGCCCCTTAGCCCCACTGGCGCTGATCTGCCCTCTCAAGGCTCCACGTGGTCGCCGGCTAAAATGACCACCAGAACAGCGACCCAGCCACCGGAGCCTCCAAGCCTTGAGCTTTAAACCCCCAGGTAGCTGGAAAAACCGCAGCTATCAGCAGGGACTTACTGGGAGGTGAAGGCAGGGTCTCCTTGTGAGATAGGAAGCAAGCTGAGTAGAGGATGGTCCAGAGAAGGTAAATCCGATCAGGAGTCAATAAATTTCAAACTCTCTTTGGCCAGACTGGATTGAAACTGGAGTCAGAGGAGAGGAGCCCAAAGGCGTGGCTTCAGCTTCAACCCAGTCTCGAGGCCAATTGGCTGTGAGAATACCATCACTGGACCATCCTGCAAACCCACTCTGGAAAATGTCTTGGATTTGTTGGGAGTAGAGCTAGCAGCAGATTCGGACAGTGAGGAGGTTGGGAAGGAACATGGGAAGTCCTGGAGTCGGGGGAAGGCTCTGGGGAGGGCTCTGTATCGGAGGTAGAGAGGGGGCCAGGGCTGTCTGACAGTTATCAGCTGCCTTCAGAGTCAGACATCAGTGGGGCAGAATAATAGCTGGAGCCTGTTCCTGGTGTGCACATGCGCAGAGTTGCCAGACGAAGGGAACAGCTAAAGAACAGGGGTCGACTTGAGAGTAAGGCCACAGGTGGACGATGAATGGCCCTCCCAGGAAATAAAAGAAGAGTGAAGGGGGGAGTGGAGTTTGCAGGAGACAATTAGTTCACATAATTGGTTTGTGACTCTGGGGGACTCCTTGCCAAGTTTTGCAGCTCTTGGCCTGGCAGCTCTCCAAGCCAGAGAAGGTCTGTGACCGTAAATTCTCCCCTGAAAGACTTTGCTGGATGTGAAGGAGCAGAATTCACAGTCAGTTAATAAAAGGGTTTTTTGTCGGGACAAGGAGTTTGCTTCATGCTCTCGGGAAGCCTCGGTCAGAACAGGATTGAGGTGAGTCCTCTTCTAATAGTTCTCTTTAACGATGGCAATGGGGACTAACAGGATTTGCATCACTAAGTGTTGCAGTTATGTGATGTCACTCTTTACAACTGTATCGCTTAACAGTGGAAGTTCTGTTCCCAATTACCATCATAACTGGAGGGCTACTTATTATTCCTTGTTTTTTATTCATCATCATTCTGATTTGACCTGAAAGAATTTCTCACATTTCCCAAGGACTCAGGATAGGCAGTCTGTGCTGTCCTCATATTTTTTGACTGGACTTTCTTACCAAGAGGCTTGTCATAAAATGTTTGGAAGGGAAGCTCCATCTCTATGTGTTAACTCTGCCAAGCCACGCGTGGAAAACTAGATTAATAACATGCTGTTCTTATTCATGGAAAACTCTCTCTTTGACTGAACACAACAACATTGTGTTGCTCTGCTTTTGTATTCAGTGGGAAAGTAGAATGAAGGCAATGACTTTATGGATGCTATAGGGATGATGAGCACTATCAAATTATAAACCTGGTCCTATTTCATAATTAGTCCTCCTTGAGGAGCTTGTTAAGGGGTTTACCTTTGGCACGAGACAAGGAATCTCTGAGAGGCACAATGCTCCTCCTTGCGTGTTTGCCTCTCAATTTCTAGACTTCAGCCTAGTCACTGAGATTAAGTGCATCCCGATTCTGAACTGGAGGTGCTGTGAAAGGCCCAATTTTTGGGTTGAATGGCAGCATCTCCTCTATTCCACCAGAAGGGAAGCGGGACCTCACTTACAAGTTCCTCCTTCCTGTCCAGAGGCACGTCAACATTCCACCTTGACATTGTGTGCAATATTCCGAAAAGCAGAAGGCGCACAGGACCATTGCTAGAGATTAGGATGCACAGTGAGCAGTAGCACCCCATCTTGCTGTCACCCCAACAAGAAAGGCCCTTTCCTTTCCTTCCCCATTAGCAGGAGTGGAACTCCTCAATCCTGCCTGCATTTTTGTACTAATAAGAATGTATTTAGCTATCATCTATCTATCAGCCATCCATCCATCCATCCATCCATCCATCCATCCATCCATCCATCCATCTATATCTATTGCAGGGGTTGGCAATTAATTTTCCCGAGGGGCCACATAAGAAGCTGTGACTGCTGTGGAGGACAAAACCAGTAGGGCTGGGGAAGCACATAGATGTGCACACATGCCCATGCGTAAAATTAAAAAAAATAGTGGCCTTCAAAATAAAAGCCATTTTTTGCAGGCTGGACAAGAACAGAAGTTGCCATGGGGCCATAAAATGCTCAAGTCTGATCTATAGGCTACCCAATTTCCAATGACTCCAGGCAATTTATAATTAAAAAGTCAGGAAAAAAAAATAAGCAGCCCAAAGGCAAGCTTATTAAAAAAAAAAACACCAACAAGAGAATGAAATGGAGACAGGAGCGAGCTCTATGCAATGGTCAGTGGTGAAGAGAAGTCCAGCAGCATCTGAGCAGCCATATGGCTTCTTCCATCAGGGCAGGCCTGGAAATGACCATACCAGTTTTCCTCCTTTTTTCTAGACACAAAGCAATTGGGGGAAGGGACATTGTTATGACTGCAGGGTATCAGATGCCTAATGTTGGGAGAAATGCCATTATTCTAGTTACACCAGACAGTATCATTTAATTCCATTAGGAGACTTTCCGGATTAAGTGAACGTATTCAGGGCAACGAATAAAGCAATAGCAGCTGCACCAAAATAGCACACTTTTTCCCTGGTAATGATACTATAATAATTCCTTTGCAGTCTCTCCTACATGGGACAAAGGCAGTATATTTCTGTCTCCAGATCTTGCCCGGGCCCTATAGTTGAAACTACAAGGCTAGCGTAGAAATCCTGCAGGATTTCTGTGGTCCATTTTGCCCTGACTGAACTCCTGTCTGTTGTTGAAACGTCATTCCAGATCCTTTCTGGGTGGAAATCGGATCTAACTTCCAATCTGTGTGGAAATGTATTTCCTGGGGGAAATAGAAAATCAATACAATTCCAGGGTAGAAATTTTCTTTGTGTTAGTCATTCTGAATTCAGGACCAACTGGCTGATTAAGAGCCCAGCACAGAGCCTCTCGCTCATTAGGTCTGTTAGCATACCTAATAAAGCACTAACTAGCTGCAGCGCAAATCTTATGCCCTTACATTCCTTCACTTTGCTCCACACCTGATTGGCCATATGTTGTGAAATAAACAAGTGATTAAACTTAAAGATCGTTTATCTAGATAGGGAATCATATCCAGTTCACACAAAACAGGATTGAATTAGATTTATTTGAGGTGGGTTTTTTTAAACATCCCACCTTATTTTTATAAAGAACTCAAGGCAGTGAACCTAGTTAATACTTTCTTCCTCCTGGTCAGTTAGGCTGAGAGAGGGTGGCCCAAAGTCACCTGTCAGGCTTTCATGCCTAAGACGGAACTGGAACTCACCATCTCCTGGTTTCTAGTCTGGCGCCTTAATTGCTAGACCAAAGTAGCTCTCTGGATATTCAAATTAGATACTTTAAATGTTGCCTTAAATGTTCAAGTCTATCAATTTAATCAGAAGATTCAGAAAATGTCCCTTGCGCCTTGGAACATTCAAGCTGCATTAACTTCCTCAACTAGTTATCCTTTCTAACAACAACAACAAAGGAAAAACAGTTAACCATCCTTGCCTTGCCTGAGTGAGACAAAAATGGATCTTTATTATTTGTCCATTGCCTGTGGGGCTGCAGTATTTGAGGATCTGCCTTACTTCCGTCATCTAGTGGGACCCAGGAAGTGTGCCTTTTCCATGGCTATGTCTTTATTTATTACATTTATAAATCGCTCCCTCTCCCCGAAGGGACTCTGTCCTCTGGAACACCATACCACTAAGATTTGGCTATTTGCTCATGTCGGAGGCCAGTAGAATAATTGTGTTGTGGCTCACCAGTGGAACTGGCAGCAGATTCAGACAGAGAGGAGGTTGGGGAGGAACCTGGGTAAGTCCTGGAGTCTGGGGAAGGCTCTGATAAGGGCCAGAGCTGTGTGACAGTTATCAGCTGCTTTCAGAGTCAGACATCAGTGAGGCAGAAGAACAGCTGGAGCCTGTTCCCAGTGTGCGCATGTGCAGAGTTGCCAGGAGAAGGGAAGAGCTAAAGAACAGGGGTCGACTTGGGAGTAAGAGTAAGGTGGACGATGAATGGCCCCTCCCAGAGGAAATAAAAGAGGAGCGAAAGGGGAGTGGAGTTTGCAGGAGACAATTAGTTCACTTAATTGATTGTGACTCTCCGAGACTCCTGGCCAAGTTCTGCAGATCTCGGCCTGTCAGCTCTCCAAGCCAGAGAAGGTCTGTGACTGTAAATCCTCCCTTGAAAGACTTTGCTGGATGTGAATGAGCAGAATTCACAGTCAGTTAATAAAAGGGGTTTTTAGTGGGACAAGGAGTTTGCTTCTTGCTCTTGGGAAGCCTCTGTCAGAACAGTATTGAGACAGGGATGGCTTCCCAGTTGCAAAGCAATCCTTGAGCAAATTATCTTGATTCATTTCAAATTAGTTTCAGTATAGACTCCTGAATTGAGACTGTTTTGGTTAGCCTTGGGAGATGACACTTTTTCTGAGATGTCCAAAAAATGTCACTCTACTTCTATTCGCCCTTTTAGGAACTTTCTGTACTATTGACCACAGACTCCTTCGGGATCACTGGAGATATTAAAGAATAGGAGGCAGGGATTTGCTCTTAACGAGCTTTCACTTGGTGCCATTTGGAGTAAACTACTATTTGAAGTAGGTGCTGTCATTTAGTAATCCTCAGACTCCATTATGCCTCCCTTGCTTTTCAATATCTGCATACATTCTGGAGGAGATCACCAGAAGGAGGAAAACAAATCTTAACTAAATGTTCCCTATTTATGGTGAATATTTTTGATACTCAAGGCTTCTTCAGTGGCTTTTTTTATTGGGATTATCTTATTAGTGCAACACGTGTACCCCTGTTTCTTTAAATTCAGACTCTTGCAAAAGGCCTATATGTGGTAAACAATTTGAGGGAACCAAATATTTCAGATCTTGGAATCTTGAAGTCTCTTGTTTACTTCTTATCTAGCTAAGAAATGCTTACTCTCTGTGAAAAGCAAACTTAACAATATTTCTGATGAATCTAGAATTCCTACTATGGAGGGCTCTCTGACAAATGCTATTATATATTAGATATTATAGTATTTCTCTTGTGTCCCAAAGGTGCTTTTCAAAAGGCAACTGGATTTCCTTCCTTCCTTCCTTCCTTCCTTCCTTCCTTCCTTCCTTCCTTCCTTCCTTCCTTCCTTCCTTCCTTCCTTTTTCCTTTCCTTTTCCTTTCCTTCTATCTCCATTTCTCTCCCCTTTCCTCCCATCTGCTCTCTTCCTTCTTTCCTTCCTCTCTCCTCCCCTCTCCCTCCCCTCCCCTTCTTTTTTCCTTGAAAACGTTTTGCTTCTCATCCAACAAGAAAATTCCTCAGATCTCACTTGCTTTCCAGAAGAAGGTGGGGGGGGGGGAACACACATATTGCTAAAATTGTTTTCTCTTTCTACATCTTTATAAAAGCAGGGTGACCTACTTTGTCCACACTATCCAATGGTTAAGGAGCTTGGAACATTGGCCTTGTGGAGGTATAACTATTGTAAACTGCAGTTTGGTTGCTCAGGATAATGCAAGCCTGCGGATGGCACCTTGCCTGATTATTCTTGTTTGACTGCTCCTGTTAGTAGGAGCAGCTAGACAAGTTTGAGCCAGAGTCCCTGGTTTGTTGCTTTTCAAAGTTGAAACAAGGGGTCCTTGATGTCTGCCAGGGTGGATAAAAATCAATGATTTTTAAAAAAAATAACATTAAAAAAATGATTTTTTAAAAAATTTAAATCGGATTTTTTTCATTTAAATCATTTTTTAAAATTTTATCCAATTTATTTTAATAAATGCTTTTGGAGTAAAAATCTATCTAATGATAGTTTTCTATTTAAGATACATTAACACTTTAGTTTATTCGGCATGAAATGGAGCTTAGTTATCTGGCACGAGGCTGTATATTCTGCAATATTTACGTTTTTTGTAAACTCATTCGATGCTCTGCAAGCTGAGATAACATGCACTACATTGATAGATTCACACAATTTCATAGTATTCATGAGACAAATCATTAAAAAAAAGTTCAGGAATATTCCTTTGTCCCATTGCTTTGCAAATCCATGTACACTACAAACTGTATGATTGTTTGAAGAGAAATTCATCTTTAGCACCAAGTACTTGAGAAGGAAGGGCAAGCAGTAAAAACGAAAAGTGAAACCTTCTAAGCAGCTTATAAATATAATATTAAAGAGCACCTGACATTTCAGATCCATCATGGCAGCGCCTGTTAGCGGGCATCCGCTCACCTGCTGCCCACCACGTCCCTCACCTTGTGTCTCTGCTGCATCACCAGCTGTCCCATTAAAACCAATGGGACTGTCGTTGGTAAAACAAAAAAAACTTAGGTCTATCTAAGACGGGGGTCTCCAAACTTGGCAACTTTAAGACTTGTGGACTTCAACTCCCAGAATTACCCCAGCCAGCAGAGCTGGCTGGGGAATTCTGGGAGTTGAAGTCCACAAGTCTTAAAGTTGCCAAGTTTGGACACCCCTGATCTAAGACTACCACAGTGGGGAAAAAACAATAAAAAAGCTACACTAATGCAATTAGGAGAAATCCAGTTTGCTCTTCAAGGACTGGAGATCTCAAACACATCCTTTTAGGGCAGTGTTTCTCAACCTTGTCAACTTGAAGCAGTCTGGACTTCAACTCCCAGAATTCTGGCTGGGGAATTCTGGGTGTTGAAGTCCAGACATCTTCAAGTTGACAAGGTTGAGAAACACTGTTTTAGGGCGACTGAGTTTTTCAAACTGACCTCTAAAGGGAGCAGGAGGCGTGGGTACACTAAAGATTTAAACTCAGTCCTTGGGCAGCAAGCTGAAGTTAACCCATGCTTGGACACTCCAAGCAGCGCCTAGGACAGGGGTGTCCAAACTTGGGAACTTTAAGACTTGTGGACTTCAACTTCCAGAATTCCCCAGCCAGCTATGCTGGCTGGGGAATTCTGGGAGTTGAAGTCCACAAGTCTTAAAGTTCTCAAGTTTGGAAGCCCCTGGCCTAGGAGAATGAACAGGGGGTCAGAGGAGGAGCCCCTGCGGGACAGAGATGACAGTTGCTCTTTAAAAACTATGATTTAAATGTAGTTGATTTAGAGCAAGCCTTTTTACTAAGGCTTTAAATCTCGAGTTAAATTGTGATTTAAATCGACTTGATTTAAATCAAATCCACCCTGATGTCTGTGGAGATTCTCCATCATCCAGACCACGGTGGTCCCAAAGATGCTTTTTCAAAAGGCAACCGGACTTTCTAATTTTTTTTTCTTTGAAGACGTTTTGCTTCTTGGATGATCTTCTTGGATGAGAAACGAAACGTCTTCAAAGAAAAACCAGAAAAACCAGTTGCCTCTTGGGAAAAAAGCACCTTTGGGGAGGGCCTTGATGCTCTCTGAGCTCGGCTGTTTTCCAGTAGAGTGGAGGGAGGGGTCACTGAAGGGTTATTACAGCCTGATTGGTCCATTTGACTGAGAGAAAACTTCTTAGCCTTCGGCTTCTCCCGTTGGCTCCCAGTTTCCTCTCAGTCAACAAGGTCCAAAAGACTCAAATTTGGTTCCCAGTGATTGTGAGTACTAAATTCAAAAAATTAATTGGTTCAATTGGACACTTTAAATCAAACAAATTACTTCGTAAAATAGAGCTGGCCCGATAGGACAAGCTATCGCAGTCCTAAATAGGCAGGGAAAGCAGCGCGGAGCAAAGCTCTTCCCACCTTACTCCCTGCGGGCTCTTTTCCCCCCCGACTGATTCCTGGTGACTCGGGCGTGCCGGGGGGCTTGCAGCTCATTTATCCTCCCCCGAGACGATCTCCTTGCCTTGAAGCCGCAGCGCCGGCGGCCCTTTGCCGCGCGTGAAGACCGGCAGTCATTAAACGAGACCGCGCCGTCTCTACCGAGTCGGCGGTGCCCTCGGCGGCGGCGCGTGAACGAGACCGGAGCGCCAGCGGCTCTTGCCGGGCGTGAAGACCGGCGGAAGTAGCTAAAGGGCCGAGATTACTTGCCTTTTTAAACGGCGAGCCCTACAAGGTGCGGGGGAGGCAAGCGGCAGGCTCGGGCGCCATTTTAAACGGCCGCTCGAGAAGAAGACCAGCAAGCCTCAGCGGCGGCCATTTTGAACACGTGTTGGGCCTAGCCCTTCCACCCTCTACCGAGCCTCCGCCATTATTCAAAGCTCAAGTTGAGAGTTTCTCCCAGCAAGAGGCTTCTAGCTGCGACTGCTTCTTCTTCTATAATCATCGGAGCACGTGAGTGGGGCGATGGCAGCGAGATCTGAGGCAGCTCAAACCGCAACTCCCCAGGCCCAGGAAGATAAGTCAGGCCCCACTGCCCCAGCCAGGCCTCGTGTTTCTAGGCCTTCTGCGGAGGATCGTCCCTCCAGAGCCCTACAAAGGGATGAGCTTAGGCGTTCCAGGGCAATCGAGAAAGCGATTGAGAGGGCAGAAAAGAAGAAGGTCAGGGATCCCAGACCTAGATCTAGATCCCCCAGACCTGAGGCTCATAGTCATTCCCCTTCTGTCAACAGGGGGTTCAGCCCTTCCTCTCCCTCTTCCTCTTCATCCAGATCTGTTAGGAGTAAAGAACGGGGGGCTTCTCCCCCTCCCCCATCTTCCCCTGGGACAGGGGGCTTGGATAGAAATGATCCTTTAGAGGGCCCCTCTGCAGGCCCCTCCCGTGGTAGGAGATCCCACAGGGATTCAATTCCTCATGACTATGATTCTGATTATGACGAGGAGGATCTAGAACACCTCCCTGAAAATCTAAAAAGATTAATTTCTGCAGCCATTTCCAGGGGAATAGCTCAAAGAGACAGACCTTCCCGGCATAATAGGATTACTCCGTTCAGCAGGGCCAGGTCTAGGAATTCTTCCCCCTCCCTCATGAGCGAGGTCTCTTCTAGGGGGGAGGCCGGTCGTCAAGACGACTGGGGTTTCTCTGAGGAAGAGGATGCGGCCACTGATCAGCCCACCTCTTCTAACTTATTCATTCAGGCCATGTTTAAACCCCTATTGAAGAAGGCTAGGAGAACCACCAAGGTGGGCACAGGGGACCCCACAGTGCCCCCGCCCAGGGATCCAGACATGGTGATGTTCTCAAACACGGCCACCAACAAGGAGGAGATCCCTGCTCCTCCTCTGTTCTTGGAGGTGGCCACCAGTCAGTGGGCCCGACCTTCGAATTTTTCCCCCCCTGGCAGCAATGATAGGCGGGCTTATAATATGGAGAAGGCCTTTTTACAGGCAATTCAACTTCCGGCTATAGACCAACCCATAGCTGCCCTGGTCTCATCCTCCCCGGTGGTCTCCGGGGATGCTGCGGACAAACTTAAGCCGGAGGATAAGAGGGCGGAGCTTACCCTGCGGAAAAATTATAAGGCTTCCGCTTGGGCAATGCGGGCAGCGGCTGCCGCCTCGTATTTTAATCGCACAACAGTGATGTGGCTCCGCCAACTCCAGGATCGTATCCCGATCCAGGATGATCGAATCCATCAAGACCTGACCAAAATTATGGCGGCCTGCCAGTATTCGGCCGACGCGACCTTGGATGCCATGCGTTTTGGCTCCAGCGCCTTGGCCACCTCTGTGGCCTCACGCCGGCTCCTTTGGCTTAGAAATTGGCAGATCGATAATAAAGCCAAATGGGATTTGATAGCTGCCCCCTTCACGGGTCCAAATTTGTTTGGGTCTGCCCTAGACCCAATTCTAGTGGAGAATAAGGACAAGAAAAAGGTAATGCCTACCTCCACTAAGAAATCCGAGACGCGCAGTCACCCATATCGCAGGCCTCCTTTCAGAAACTATGACAGGGACCAGGAGTCCCGTTTCCAACAGTACAGGCAGGATAGGCCATTCAATAGACAAGGCTTCCAAGACCGCTCCAGATACCAGTCTCAGTCCAAGCGGCCCTTTCGCGGGGGGGGGCAGCCGCCCCTTCCGCAGAGGGAAATGACTCAAATCCGAGTCATCCCATAGGCGGCCGCCTGGCGTTATATGCGGACAAGTGGGACCAGATTACAACAGACGGTTGGGTCCGGGCGACCATTCGCCACGGCCTAAGGCTAGAGTTCCTCTCCTATCCCCCGAGGCACTTCAAAGTCTTCTCCCCATCCCGGGATCCGGAACGCCGTCATCTCATGGACCTCGCCGTTTCACACCTTCTGGAAATCAGAGCGGTGGAGGTCGTTCCGGAAACGGAGAGGGGGCGGGGCTACTATTCAAATCTATTTGTAGTCCCGAAGGCCTCGGGGGGTTGGAGGGCTATTCTCGACCTGAAGCGCCTGAATCAGTATCTAGTTTACAGGCGCTTCAAGATGGCCTCCCTAAAATCAATCTTGCAGGGCATTCGAAAGGGGGATTACATGGCCTCGGTAGACCTGACGGAGGCCTACCTACACATCCCCATCCTTCGGTCTCACCGTCAATTTCTGAGATTTTCCCACAAAGGCAGACACTATCAGTACCGGGCCCTGCCATTCGGCCTGGCCTCGGCCCCTCGGACGTTCACCAAAGTCCTGGCGGCACTGGCCGCTTACCTGAGATCCATCCCAGTCAGGCTCCAGTGTTACCTGGACGACGTCTTAGTGCAAGCAGGGTCTCTTCCCAGGGCCAGGGCAGACCTCCAGCTGACCATCCAATGGCTCCAGACACTGGGCTTCTCAGTGAATTTCCCCAAGAGCCATCTATCCCCATCCAGACAGATTCTGCACCTAGGGACAGTGATAGATTCCCAGTCGGGGTGGGTCCGCCTGTCCCCAGACCGCTTAGACAGTCTGACGCAGTTGATCAGGTCAATCAGGACAAAAAGGTCCGTTTCCACCCTGACATTATCACGACTCCTGGGGAAGATGGTATCCTGCATAGGGATAGTTCCCTGGGCCCGCCTGCATCTGCGTCCCCTTCAGTGGGCCTTAATACCAGCCCAAAGGAGAATGTTGAGCAACTCTCTCCGACCGCTTCGCTTAACGTCGGAAGTGAGACGCTCGCTCAAGTGGTGGATGTCCCCAGCATTGCGACAGGGGGCCTCTATTTGGGAGCCGGAGAGAGTACAAGTCACGACGGACGCGAGCCTTTACGGCTGGGGGGCCGTGATGGGGTCCGAAATGGCCCAGGGACGTTGGACTGCCTCGGACCTCAGACACAATATAAATTGGCTCGAACTCAAGGCCGCAAGGCTGGCCCTCCGGACTTTCAACCGCCAGCTACAAGGGCGACATGTCCTACTACTTACGGACAATGTAGCGACGAAAGCTCATGTAAACCGGCAAGGCGGGACTCACTCCCGAGCCCTCTGGCGGGAGGCACAGACATTAGGCCTATGGGCGGAGAGACACTTGGCCTCCATTGCGGCAGAACATATTGCGGGGACGTCCAATCACCAGGCAGACTGGTTGAGCCGGGCGACTCTGGACAACGGCGAGTGGCAGCTAGATCCAGAGTTGTTTCGAAAGATCTGCCTCAGGTTCGGCAACCCCCTTGTGGACCTGTTTGCCTCCCCCAGCAACACGCAGCTGCCGAGATTTTTCACCAGATTCAAGACCCCAGCTGCGGAAGGAGCGGATGCTCTCAGGACCCGGTGGCCTCCGGGTCTCCTCTACGCCTTCCCTCCCCTTCCCCTCATTCCCAGAACCATTCGGAAGGTAGTCACAGAGAGGGCTTCCGTCATTCTGTTAGCCCCATATTGGCCGAGGAGACCATGGTTTGCGGACCTGGTCCAGCTCTCGGTCGTAGATCCCTGGAGAATTCCACCGGAAGAGGTAGTCTTGTATCAGGGGGTCTTAGTTCACCCAGAGCCGCAGTGGCTGCATCTGACCGCGTGGCTCTTGAGAGGGGATTGCTGAAACGGAGGAAGCTGTCATCGGGGGTCATAGCCACCTTAGAGGCAGCTAGGAAACCGTCCACAGTGAGGATCTATAACGCCACCTGGTCGGCCTTCGCGAAGTGGTGTAGCCCCAGGGGGGTGGATCCAGCCAGGGCCACGGTTCCAGACGTTCTAGAATTTCTTCAAAAAGGATTAGAGGATGGGTTGTCCCATAATACCCTCAGGCGACAGGTAGCGGCCCTATCCACTATATTGGGAGGGGAGGGTCCCTCTACCCTCTCTCGCTCTCCGTTGGTGAAGAGGTTCCTTAAAGGGGCGGCCAACATCCGTCCGCCTCCGGTCCATAGGTTCCCTACATGGGACCTTACCATCGTCCTGAAGGCACTGACGGGGTCTCCCTTTGAACCGCTCAGGTCGGTCCACATGCGCCTCCTATCACTGAAGGTAGTATTTTTAGTGGCCATTACATCGGCCAGGCGTATCTCTGAGCTGGGGGCCCTTTCTGTTAGAAGCGACCTTTGCATGATTCACCAGGACAGGGTGGTATTGCGTTTAGATCCTTCGTTCATACCGAAGGTCAATACTCTGTTTCATAGGGCCCAGGAAATTGTCCTACCAAATTTTTGCCCCAATCCAACAAGGGAGAGAGAACAGGCGTGGCATCGGTTGGATGTACGCAGGGCCCTCCGTATTTATCTGAAACGGACGGAGGGCATTCGTAAGACCGAGGCGTTGTTTGTCTCGTTTCACCCAGGTTCCCTAGGCAATAAGGTCTCGTCTTCAACTATTGGGAGGTGGATCAGGTTGGCCATCGTTGAGGCCTATGGAGCCTCAGGCAAATCTCCCCCGTCGGGGATTACGGCTCACTCTACTCGTAGTGCGGCCTCCTCAGCGGCCTGGGCCACAAGGGCGCCCTTCGAGGACATCTGTCGCGCGGCCACCTGGGCCTCCCCTACTCCTTTCATAAGACACTACCGCCTGGACGCTTATGCCTCGGCTGAGGCATCCTTTGGGCGGAGGGTTCTCCAGTGGGTGGCGGCCGATCCTCCCCCTGGGACCCAGTCTCCCCTCCCTGGGACGTAGCGTGGGTATGTCCCTTCAGTGACCCCTCCCTCCACTCTACTGGAAAAAGAACGTTGGTCTTACCTGAACGTTTTTTTCGGGAGAGTGGAGGGAGGGGTCACTCTCCCACCCTAGTTAGATAGACAGGGTCTGGGAGGGGTAGGATCGGGTGGCCCGGGGCGGCTTTCCCTTGTCTTCTTACACCATGCAGACGCTGACCTGACATCGCGGAAACTGGGAGCCAACGGGAGAAGCCGAAGGCTAAGAAGTTTTCTCTCAGTCAAATGGACCAATCAGGCTGTAATAACCCTTCAGTGACCCCTCCCTCCACTCTCCCGAAAAAAACGTTCAGGTAAGACCAACGTTCTTTTTCCTGCAGATGTTTCATTACTCAAACTAAGTAAACAGCATCAGTGCTGATGCTACCGAGTTTGGGTAATGAAACATCTGCAAGAAAACAGCCAAGCTTGGACAGCACCAAGAACCCCTCGTTCCAACCTTGAGCTGCAAATGTTCTCCTTTGTTGGCAAAGTTAAAACGTGGGTTTTTTTCTTGATTTCTGATTCTGCCTAGTTAAGAAACCAACTGGTTCCTTCTTCAGACAGAACACAACACAATGGTGCATTGATGTTTCCAAATCAGAGCAATGCATTCGTTCCTTCAGGTTACTTCCAGACTTGAGTTCGAGCAGTTTATGATAAAGCCAAACAGTTCGAAAATACAAGCTAAACAGGATTATGAAGAACAATTTTGAAAGCGAGGAGAGAACAAGATGGCGACATTCACGCATATAAAAATATTCAATAGGGATCCCAGCCATCCTACTCGGGCAGGGAATACGCAGTAGCATTTTGGCTCAGTCCCGATATCAAAACGGGAAAAATGTTCTTTCATTACACACAAATTGGTCCATTGACTGTGCTTTAATACAATACAATACAATAGCAGAGTTGGAAGGGACCTTGGAGGTCTTCTAGTCCAACCCCCTGCCTAGGCAGGAAACCCTATACCATTTCAGGCAAATGGCTATCCAACATCTTCTTAAAGACTTCCAGTGTTGGGGCATTCACAACTTCTGGAGGCAAGCTGTTTAGTTGGAATAGTTCTGCTCTTGTGCAAGTAAATAGGAGACCAGGCCTCGTCGCCTATCCCTTTGCTGCTCTTTCTGTTTTATACAGGGCAGAGTTGCTACAGTCCAAATATATTTTATAATTCATATATCTTTTATAGTTTATTGCTGTAATTCAGGCAGGTTTTAATCATTCATGCTGTCATGCAAGTGTCTCTTGCTGCCCTCTGGCGTTGGTTTGAAGTTCCTTTTTAACTTTGAAATTAAAACCCTGTTCTGTGCCAGAAGTGTCCTGTCCAATTTGTGGGAGAAGTGATTCTAGTCATGTGATTGCAAAGGGTCAACACTAACTTGATTTGTCAATGAATGGATGGGTTCTTTTTTTAAGTTGGTGTGCAGCGTTTAAAGTCCAGGGTGTCTTTTCTTTTTCCTCTAAATCAAGGGTGTCCAACCTTGGCAATTTCAAGACTTGTGGACTTCAACTCCATGCTGGCTGGGGAATTCTGGGAGTTGAAGTCCACGGGTCTTAAAAGTTGCCTTGCTCTAAATTCTCTGTTTTGCTAACTTATGTAATCTCTGTTTATTTAATAGTTATTGTTTTGTGTGGGGTTTTGTTTTGTTTTGTTTTGATGTTTGTAAACCACCCAGTCGCTTGACAATGAGATGGGCAGCCTATAAATTTAATAAATAAATGAAAACAGTGACTTGGGATGAATCCGGGTCTGTGGTTGTATTAGACACATATGTTTATTTTAATTGTCTAAACCAGGTGTGTCAAACTCGATTTGATTGAGCGCCGCATCAGGGTTGTGTTTGAACTCGGGGCCAGGGTGGGCGTGGCCAGTTCCATGTCACTTGTGTTGGGGAGGGCGCCTTTGGCAGCCTGAGCGCTTTGCAAGCCAAAACGGGCTCCCGAGCTCCGTTTTCATCCACGACAGCCTCCTGCAGCCCTCTGCCAGTGAAAATGGAGCTGGGAGGATGGCACATGGCCCTCCCAAACTCCGCTTTTGCTGGCAGCAGGACAGTGGGCCGATCCTTTACTGTTTCCAGGGCAGCCCCATGGGCCAGATCCAAGTACCCCGTGGGCTGGATCCAGCCCTGGGCCTTGAGTTTGACACCCCTTGTCTAAACCATGTTCAGGAGTTTAAAAGAAACCGATCGTTCACTTTTTCACAGCATTTTTGTGGCTGCCCAACTCAAACAACGCAACTCTGTGGGAGATATCAAAACCATTAAATCAAATCCCCCCTCCCCCCATTTCCAGCAAATGCAGATGAAACAAACAAAACCATTAGCTGGAAACGAGAGACTCCCAATTCGTTATATGACACCAGATGGGAAGTCTGCTCATCCTAATCCACACCCCTAAGGACCAAAGAAGCCAGGTCTTAACTGTCTTTCTAAAGGACTCTGCTGGGGGTTGGTCAGCTGTGTGTTTTTGGGGGGGAAGGGGGAATAATGGTTCCATAGAGCAGGCACCACCCTAGGGAAATCCTGGGGGCACTAAAAGTAACATGGCTTCAAGGAAGGGATCCATAGCATGACTTCCACCCTACAGCCCTTTCTGTCAATAACCATAGCAGCTGTTAAAATATAGGAGGAAGGTAGCCTATTAAAGTGTATTTATAATGGTAACCTAAAGAAAGGAACAAAACTGACTATGGAGAGTCCTCCAGTTACAACAGTTCGTTTAGGGACCGAAGTTACAAAGACATTGAAAAAAGTGACTTATCGTTTTTCCACACTTAACAACTGTGGCAGTAGCCCCGTGATCAAAATTTGGATGCTTGGTACCTGACTCACATTTACAACAGTTGCAGTGTCCTGGGGCCATGTGGTCCCCCTTTGTGACCTTCTTCCAAGCAAAGTTACAGGGAGGAAGCCAGATTCACTTAACAACCGTGTTACTAACTGAACAACTGCTGTGATTCGCTTATAACTGTGGCAGATAAGGTCGTAAAATGGGGCAAAATTCAATTAGAAGCTTCACTTAACAACAAAAATGTTGGGCTCAGTTGTGGTCATAAATTGTGGACTTATGGAAACTCATTTGATTTTATAATTGAAACATTCCTTATTGTTTTAATGATATGTATAGAAGACATACCCAACCATCACCCCATGCAGTCTGTTAAGTTGCTAAGCTGCTCTTACCGTTAGGAAATTTTCTGGCTTCCTTGGAATTTAAACCGTTGTTTTTGTCCTGTGTGATAGTTCTCAGACTGCAGGGCAGCCTTTCAGATCTTTGAAGACAGATCTGCCTTCTCTCAAGATACCTGAGGCCTCCTGTCATTTCTGCTAGGTCAGTGATGGCGAACCTTTTTTGGCTCGCGTGCCACAAGTGGGGGGAGCGCAGGGGGGTCGAGTGCGGGCGTGCCGCACCCATAATGCAACCCGCGACCCCCCCCAGTGCGCATGCGTGCACAATGCGCGACCCCCCCATTTTTACATGCTTTTTTCGCCCTCCCCAGGCTCCAGGGGCTTTATAGGAGCCTGGGGAGGGCGAAAGGAGCCTCCCCCGACCCCCCGGAGGCCCTCCGGAGGCTTCAGGGACTGTCTGGAGGCTTCCCTGAAGCCTTCGGAACGCTTAAAACCACCCTCCGAGCAAACCGGAAGTGACTTCCGGGTTGCTCGGAGGGTCGTTTTAAGCGCTCCGAAGGCATCAGGGAAGCCTCGGATGGTCCCTGAAGCCTCCCGGGGGGGTGGGGAAGGCTCTTTTCGCCCTCCGCAGGCTCCTATAAAGCCTCTGGAGCCTGGGGAAGGCGAAAAACAGCTTTTAAAAAGGTGAACTCAGCTGGCCAGCACGCGCATGCGCGCTGGCCAGCTGATAGGGCACGCGTGCCATAGGTTCGCCATCACTGTGCTAGGTTTTTCTTTCCTTAGCAGTTTGGTGCTTTCTTCTTCTAATGCAGGAAACTTCCCTGGAAACAGCGAAGGACTGGCCCGCGGTACCTCCCCCAGCGAAAGCGGAGGCGGCCCTTCCGAGCCCCATTTTCGCTGGCAGAGGTTTGCAGGAGGCCTCACAGCCAAAAACTGTGATGGGCTCAGGAGCCCATTTTCTCTGGCAGAGTGCTCGGGCCAACATACCTCCCCCCCCCAACCCCAACCCCCCCCGACACCAGAAATGTTGAGCTGGCCACGACCACCCTGGCCATTCCCACTTCAGCCCCCCCCCCCCCCCAGGTCAAACACAACCTTGATGTGGCCCTCAATGAAATCGAGTTTGACATCCCTTTTGTAATGCGTGTAGATGTCTTTTGGTTTATTTATTTATTAGATACTTATCCCACCTTTATTACTTTAGAACTAATTCAAAGCGACAAAGACACCCATTACTCTTTCTTTCTTCCTATTTTCCCCACAACAACAACCCTGTGAGGTGGGTTGCACTGAGAGGGTCTGGCCCAAAGTCACCCAGACAGCTTTCGTGCCTAAGGCAGGACTAGAATTCACTGGTTTCTAGCCTGAGCTTTAACCACTAGACCAACCTGGCTCCTAGTTTAGGGTTGTTTTTTAAAGTAGAGGTGCCTTAAAAATAAAACAAATGAGGTTTTCCACTAGCTTAGAAAGAGGTGGTCAAATCACGTACAGGTAGTCCTTGATTTACAACTGCTCATTTAGTGGACCATTTGAAGTTACAACATCACTGAAAAAGTGACTTAGGACTGTTTTTCACACTTAACAACCATTGCAGCTTGTAATGGTCATGTGTTCAAAATTCAGATGCTTGGCAAGATGCTTGCTGATGATAGTATCCAAGGTCAGTAAATTTGGAAAGAATTCAGTGTTGACTTGACTTAAAATAAATGTTATTGTTGAATAAGTCAGAACGGCTGGGTTCACATAGCAGTAAGCCAAACAAATTACTTTGTCTTTGGGCAGTGAGTATAATGAATGTGGGAGTATGGTGTCTTATAATACCCTCCCATAAAACTAATGATGAAGAAATATACCATTTCTAGTTATTAAATGTTATGCTTATCAGTAAAATCATAAAAACAACCACGTTTAAAACTGTATTTTTAATAGGTCGGACAAACTCGCCTACTTGTGCATAATTCCTGAAGCTGCTCTCATTTCTTGCTCCCTTTTTATTTTGGGTCAATAGTTCTTTATAACAGCAACTACAATAACGGTAGTCCTCGACTTACAGCCAAAACGGAGCTCAAAATTTCTGTTGTTAAGTGAGGCCTTTCTGAACTGGATTTTGCCCCGTTTTATGACTTTTCTAGACCCAGTTATTAAGTGAGTCACTGCAGTTCATAAGTTAGGAACTTGGATTGTTAAAAGAATCCGGCTTCCCCATTGACTTTGCCTGTCAGAAGGTCACAAAAGGGATCATACGACCCTGGGACACAGCAATGGTCATAAGTATGAACCAAGCACCTGGATTTTGATCACATATTCGTGGGGGGTGCTCCAAAGGTTGTACGTCAGGCCCAGGGTGAGTCCCGGCAGTTGCTACTGCTGCTTTGCTTGTGTGCGTGCTGTGCAATAAAAATTGCTCTGCGCCTGCGCAGGAACAAAAAACAAGAGTGGCTCTTATGGCGCCGCCCAGAAAACCGGTTCGGGGTTATGGCAGGCCTGGGTCGCTGCTGGTTCCAACAACCCAGGCCGGTAAACCACTGCCGGTTCGGCTGAACCGGTCCAAACCGGTAGGAACCCACCACTGTTGTAAGTGTGAAAAACAGTCATAGGCCACTTTTTTCAGTGCCATTGTAACTTTGAATGGCCACTAAATGAACTGTTGTAAGTTGAGGACTAGCTGTATAACTCTTTTTTTTTAATCGTACACAGTCCAGAGTTGCTCTGCGAGTGAGATGGGCAGTCTCTAAATTTGATACAAAAAATAAATATAAATATATAGAAATTTTTAAAAATAATTTGCTTGCTCTATTAAGAAATATATGCTAAAAGTGTGGGTTGGGTATTTCACATAGTGATCGTGATTCCCATAATTATCAATGTGATTTTTACATCACGATTATACTAATTGACTGTAGAAATATTACAAGTACTAAAATTAAAGTTAGCCAATTAAGCTGGTCCTCGGTCTTAACAGTCGTGTGTGTTTGTGTGTAGTATCAAAGTGTTTCCGTGGCAAAAGGATTTGCTGATGATATCCCCTTTGCCTCTGGGATGCCCAATTGGGAGCTCCTTTTGTATCTCTGTGAAGTTGCTCACTCAAGGTGGCACCCATCAATCTACTCGCGGTCACCCTTTTTTGAACTGCTGGGATGGCAGGAGCTGGAGTGTGTGATGGGAGCTCATACCCAGTTCGCGCTAGCAATGGATCTCAAATGACCGGCAGCCCAGGGTTCTAACCTCACAAGCCACAGCGCTCCCAACAGTACTTTAGTGTCCTAACTTGTATTAATCCGAAGATACAATGATATATTTTAATGCTTGTTCTTCTCTCTCTTCTTTTTTGTTCCCTTTCTGTCTGTTTCTTTTGCAGCGTAAGTGCTAAGCCATCTTCACCAATATGGGGTCAGAAAACCCAAGCCCGCAAAATCCCAGCTGCAAAATTATGACGTTCCATCCAACACTAGAAGAATTCCAGGATTTTGGGAAGTACATTGCTTACATCGAATCACAAGGGGCTCATCGGGCAGGGCTTGCTAAGGTGAGTGTGCTGTGGGTTCCACTTCTTAGTGGTTTAGGTAGTAACCTCTGCTAACCCCCCCAAAAGCACCATCATCTTTTAAAGACCCTGTAATCCCTTGTGGGGTAGAATCTTGGGCAACTGAATGGAGCTGTCCGATGCCCTTCCTGTCACCAATGCAGAGTTATACGCAGCAGATATATTCTCATTGTGCTCAGAGAGAGAAATATCTGCCTCTACCTAAGATTGAACTCACAGCCTCCTGATTGTGAGATGAGAGCTCCATCTCTAGGCCATTTTACCACTCACTCAAAAAAAAAAAAAAAGAGCCTTAAAAGCTATAAGTTCTTCAGTGATCCCATTTTTATGTACACAAATCCCTCAAAACTGTCAGGGGGCAATGTGAATTCTTCAGTCAGGTCTGGACTTTAAAATACAGACAATTAATGTCCCATGCTAAATTTCCACTGTTAGTTTTAAGATTCTGGTGGAAATCTGCATTGTGGATTTTCTCACAAAAAAAAAAAACCCCAAAAAAGATCGCTTTAGAATATCAAGCCCACTTACGGGTAATCTTTGATTTATGTCTACAAGTGGGACCTGCACTTTCATTACTTAAGCAATGCAATTGTTTGCCACGGTGGTGAAGCAACTCATGTGGTCCTTAAGCGAATCTGGCTTTCCCCTTTGACTTTTACCTGTTGAAAACCTCATGGGAAGGTCATATAGAGTGAACAGATGACCCCAGCAACTGCATCTGTCATAAATTCCTGCTGGTTGCCAGGCAACTGAATTACGACCCAGAGATCCTGTTGATCGTCATAAGTGTGAGAACTGATCATAGTCAATTTCCAGTGCTGTTGTAACTGGTCGTTAAAAAAGTGGTTGTACATCAAGGACTACTTGTATAAAGCATCAGTTTATAAAAATGCTATTTGGTATCCTATCTGACACCTTCCCCCCACAAGTACAAGTAGTCCTCGACTTACGACCACAACTGAGCCCAAAACGTCTGTTGCAAGGTGAAACATTTGTTCAGTGAGTTTTGCCTCATTTTATGATTTTTCTTGCCATAGTTATTAAGTGTATCCCTGCCATTCTTAAGTTAATAACACGGTTGTTAAGTGAATCCCTATGGACTTTGATTGTTGGAAGGTTGCAAAAGGATGCTTCAACTGTCATAAATGTGAGTCAGTTGCCAAGTATCTGAATTCTGATTACATGACCATAGAGATGCTGCAATGGTGGTAAGTGTGAAAAACGGTCATAAGTCCCTTTTTTCGGTGTCGTCCTAACTTCAAAGGGTCAAGGACTACCTATATACACTTCTGCCTTTGTTGCATTTGTTTTTGCAGCGCAAAGGAGTGCCATTCTGAGTAAAATGCTTGACTACACTGTCTCTTTAAAGCTTTTTTTAAAGTACAAAATCAAGTGAGAGAGACAAACAAGGGATGGTCTCTGGTTACACCCTGGGAGGGTCAAATTGAAGGTTCTAGCAGTAGCTCATATTTTGTTTTCAACATAGTTTAATAAACAAATCACAGTTCACCCGTTTCACATAATTACCATTAATTCTCCTTTTTAAAAAACCCAAGCTTAAATGAACCACATGATGCCTCTGCGTAATGCGTCGGTGTAAAATGTGTGTGCGTAGATGTAATCTTTCCTGGGTACTTATAAATTCTAGTAATAAATTTTTGTCTAGATTTATTATAAAGATGTTAGATAACTACAATAATAATAATGAAATGTTAATGGATAATGTTTAATGATTTTACATGGGTTGGCATTGGTGAAAGCAATTGGATATAAGCCTGAAATTTATAGAAATAGCTAACGAATGCCAGTATGTGGTTGTGTCCTTAAATGCAAATGATTCTAGAAACGTGCTTCAAATGAAGCACGTTTAAACAAATATAGTTAAATGAGAGTGATGGTACATTGATGGTATATAAAGATTTTTCATTTAAAATATAAAATCCAATATGAATGAAGTATAAAGAATGATTGTGGTAATAACGCACAAAATTTATTTGTAACCAATCGACATGCTTTCTGGAAGATGTAATGAAGAATGTTTTGTGTGTGTGTGTGTGTGTGTGTGTGTGTGTGTGTTTAATTAAAACAATAAAAAAACATTTAATTTAAATAAAATAAAATGTGTGTGCATGCATGCCTTGCTTTGAATACATTGAGTTCAAGTGCACTGGAACACATCTGTCAGGTTTTTCTGTTTTCTGTCCGTCCCCCCCCCAAAATTGTTTTTGGTTTGCCAATTAGGGCTGCTTTGGCACAGCTTGATATCCAAACATTTACAGAGAACAAAATTGAGCACAGCTTTAAGAAAAAGGGAGGGCTTGGCTCTTCGTTAAAACGGGTCAAATAACTCATTTCAGTACATTTTCACAGGGGATTTGGGTATTGATAAAAGCTTTTGAGGATATGTTTCCTTGTCCACTCATGTGTACTAATTAATTTTCCTATAGGTAAGGTGACAAGAGAAGGTTTTAATTAGCTCCCAGACAGTTTTAGACAGCAGATGCAGTCAAACCTGCCCCTTCTGGGGCTTTTAATGCTGCTAAATTTTTTGGGACAAACAAGAATTCCCCTTCCTACAGAGAAAATCTTTTGTAGGTGAGTAGAAAATAAAAATGGGAAAAAGTCCTTGGATTTCATGCTACAGGTAACTACCACCACAGTTGAGTTCGAAATTTCTGTTGCTAAGCAAGACAGTTTGTTTAAGTGAATTTTATCCCATTTTGCGACCTTTTTTGCCACGGTTGTTAAGTTAGAAGCCTGATGGTGAAGTGAATCTGGCTTCCCAATTGAGATGGTTAGACATTATAAGACATGAATAAAGTTAGGGAGAAAGATTCTAAGAGGAAGAAGGCAGCAAAGGCATTCAAAAGCCCAACCCAAAGAGGAAAACATCAGAGGCCACAGCAGAGATCCCAAAGCGATCTTATTCCTCAAACAGATTGAGTTTCTGGCTAAGAATCTAGAGTGACACACACTTGGGTGCTAGAAACAGGAAGTCGAGGAGATGTGCTAAGAATCCTTCCCTTTAGTTCATTGGTCCTCATGAAACGTGATCTAGTCAAGAAAAAAAATTGTTCCCCACCTTTACAGGTGATCCCTCCCAAGGAATGGAAGCCCCGGAAGACTTATGATGACATCGATAGCATGGTGATCCCTGCTCCCATTCAGCAGGTGGTGACTGGCCAGTCTGGTCTCTTTACCCAGTACAATATTCAGAAGAAACCCATGGTGGTTGGAGAGTATCGGCGCGTGGCTAATAGTGAGAAGTACGTACATCTACGGTTAAGACTGTCTTGGCTTTTAATTAAACCAGGGGTGTCCAAACTTGAGAACTTTAAGACTTGTGGACTTCAACTCACAGAATTCCCCAGCCAGCCTGGCTGGGGAATTCTGGGAGTTGAAGTCCACAAGTCTTAAAGTTCTCAAGTTTGGACACCCCTGAATTAAACAAAGCATGGGGACTCTTTTTATTTTTGTAGTAAAAGTATACAGAAAAACACAGGCTTTGTTTCTCACGTTAAAGACTTTGTTTCTTACACACACACACACACACACACACACACACACACAGAGGGTCGCATTGAGCTGCCTCTGTGTCACATTCTCCGGTGCTTTTATTGACTACCCGTCAACATCATTTTATAGACTAGAGTTGGCAAGGCGGTGTTTTTCTGCGCTCTGAGTGAACTAAATAAATTGTCCTACATTTATTAGGGTATTAAATGATGTGGCCCGCAGCCCCATTTCATCAGAAGAGAGCTCAACTCTGGTTTACCAAAAATAAAAAATAAAAAAAATGGTATTGCCAGTTCTTAATTTTGCTTTTCCTTACCAGGTACTGCACTCCGCGTCATCAGGATTTTGATGATCTGGAACGCAAATACTGGAAGAATTTGACTTTTGTCTCCCCTATATATGGGGCGGATATCAGTGGTTCACTCTATGATTCGGTAAGTCCCTGTGAAATAAAATTGGAGCATATGTACAATGCCGATTTACCATATTTTTCAGAGTATAAGATCAGCTGTTCTAGAATGGGCTGCGGAAGCCGCAGCAAATGGGCGTCTTCAAATGGGCCATGCTGAACTGGCAGCGAAATGGGGCCACGGTGAATGGGCGGCAGTGGCTGCGAACGTGCCGCAGCAAGGAACGGATGGCGGCAAACAGGCTGGATGAATACCGGATGGATGCTGGGAGATAAGAGGCAGTTTCCCCAGAGGTTTTCCTCCCCAAAAGCTAGGTGCATCTTATAGTCCAGAACATCTTCTAGTCCGAAAAATATGGTAGATAACATTGGAACAGGTTAAATTATATTGGAATTATAAATTAATGGGAATGTTAAGGACTACTGGTCTCACTATGTATAATTTCTTCCAACAAAATTGGAGCTATTGTAATTGTCTCTGGAGATTCTCAGTCCTCCAGGTCCTGGTTGCCCCAAAGGTGCTTTTTTTCAAGAGGCAACTGGACTTTCTGGTTTTTCTTGGAAGATGTTTCGCTTCTCATCCAAGAAGCTTCTTCAGCTCTGACTGGATGGGGAGGAACGGAAGGATTTATATTCCCTGCAGACAGCTGGTCATTTGCGTTCTTGGAGAGAGTCAGGAATATGAATGGATTTTCCAGAAAAATTGCAGACTACAGGAACCATTTGCGCTTCAGTTTGAGATGCAACCAACACAGACACAACCCCAACAGCCTGCGCCTGTGTTCAACAGTGAAGGGACACAGGGCAAAAAAACATCCAGCAGCCAAGAAGGCTCCATACCTATTTACACAATTCAGGTGATCCTGAGGACACACACAACCCTCCAAGAGGCCTCAACGACCTTCTCAAAGGATGCAAATGACCAGCTGTCTGCAAGGAATATAAATCCTCCCATTCCCCGCCATCCAGTCAGAGCTGAAGAAGCTTCTTGGAGGAAAAGTGAAATGTCTTCACAAGAAAAAACATCCAGTTGCCTCCTGGGGAAAAAAAAAAAGCACTTTTGGGGCTGTGGTGATTAATTATGTTTGAAAGTTTCAAAGTGTCCTTGCCCTATAAGCCCAATTAGAATCAGAATTTCCATTGCTAAGCAAAGTGGGGGTCACCCGATTTTATGGCCATTCTAGCCACGGTTGTTAAACAGATCCCTGCCCTTGTTAGGCAAATCCAGCTCCCCCCGTCGACTTTGAAGTCACATTTGGGGTGCTGCAACTATCGTAAATACCTGCTGGTTGCCAAGCTTGATCATGTGACCGGGGATCCTGTGACAGCCATAAGCGTGAGGACTGGGTAGAGATCACTTTTTCCTGTTCTTTTGTAACTTGGAAGAGTTGCTAAACAAATAGCTGTAATTTGAGGACTACCTGTCAATATCTCTGAAAGGGATTTTAGATTTCTAGGGATTTCATGGCCGGGGCCTTTGAAGGCAAACCCTTGTTGGTAACCATGTCTGCATTACAGGTAGTCCTCGACTTCAAAACAGTTCATTTAGTGGCTGTTCAAAGTTACAACAATGCTGAAGAAAAGTGACGCAACGACCGTTTTTTACACTTGCGAACTCTAGCAAGCCTCCTCGTGGCCAATTGACAACTTGGCCATTGGCTCATATTTAGGATGGTTGCAGTGTCCTGGGGTCATGTGATCCCTCTTTTGCATTGTTCCGACAAGCAAAGTCATTTGGGAAGCCAGATCCACGTAACAACCAGGTTGCTGGCTTTACAACTGCGGGGATTCACTGAACGATGGTGGCGAGAAAGGTCGCAAAATGGGGCAAAACCATAGATTTTGGGCTCAATTGCGGTCGGGAACCACCCGTATTCTTAGCGTAAACTGTGCTGGCTGGCTTTCAGTCAGAACCTTTCTCTTCTCTCTCTCCTCCTCCTTGTACCAATTTCTCTGCGTTATTTTTAGAAAAGCGCTTTTCATTTTTGTTCCATCTGTGAATTGAATCTTAAAAGTTGTGGTAAACAGGTTTTAGACAGCCGGCGGGAAGCCCGTGTAATAGCGGGCGTTTGAGTTTGTTTTGTTCTCAAGAGCTGCTCCGTGGGCTTTGAGATGTCTGGTACCCTGCTGTTTTGCAAGAGCTGCTCCTGCCAGATGTTTTTCCTTCTGAGGCCGCCTGCAAAAAGTGACCGCCAGTGCCCCCTTCCTGTGTGGGGATGGAAGAAGGAGCACTGGCTTCTCCTTTGACTGTCTAGATTTATTTTCTCTCCCCCCCACCCCCTCTCAGGATGTGGACGAGTGGAATATTGGGAATCTGAACACTCTCCTTGATATGGTGGAACATCAGTGTGGGATTATCATAGAAGGCGTGAACACCCCCTACCTCTACTTTGGGATGTGGAAGACCACGTTTGCGTGGCATACGGAGGACATGGATCTCTACAGCATCAACTACCTGCATTTTGGAGAGCCTAAATCATGGTAAGTGTGTGACGATGGATATTTAACAGGGATGGGACGAATGATAGAAGAGAATATTTGTAACCCAGGGTTGAATTGTGAGGTCCTTGGTGCTCTCTGTGCTTGCTTGTTTTCTTGCAGTCGTTTCATTACCATGCTAGGTAATGTCATCAGTGCTAGAAGGGAGGGGGGGGGGTTGTTGAGTAGAATAAGACGGTGACTGTGAATAGATGGCGACTGTGGACTCCTTGGTGCTCTCTGAACTTGGTTGTTTGCTTACAGATATTTCATGACGCAATTAAGTAACATCATAGCCATTGGTCTGAAACGGTATAGCATTTCCTGCCTAGGCAGGGGGTTGGACTAGAAGACCTCCAAGGTCCCTTCCAACTCTACTATTGTATTGTATCATCAGTGCTAGAAAGGGAGTAGGATTGAGGAGAGGAGCGGAAGGAGGAAGAAATGGAAAAGGGAAGGAGAAGGAGGAGCAGGAGAAGAGGGTGGAGGAGGAGGAGGAGGATAACTGTGGAGTTCTTGCTTCTCTCTGAACTTGGTTGTTTCATTGCAGACGTTTCATTACCACGCTAAGTAACCTCATCAGTGCTAGAAGGCAGAAGGGTTTGTGAAGTGGAGGAGGATGGCAACTGCGGTGTTCCTGGTGCTCTCTGAACTTTTCTTGCAGGCGTTTCATGACCCAACTAGGTAACATCAATGCTAGAAAGGGAGTAAGGACTGCTTTCTCTGTTTATGTACTAGTGCAGGGGTGTCCAAACTTGGGAACTTTAAGACTTGTGGACTTCAACTCCCAGAATTCCCCAGCCTGCTCTGCTGGCTGGGGAATTCTGGGAGTTGAAGTCCACAAGTCTTAAAGTTCCCAAGTTTGGACACCCCTGTACTAGTGGCTTCCTCCGTCAGGGTTGGTGGAGGGTCTTCTTGCTAGTTCCTTGATGAGCAGGGCAGCCTAACAGGGCAAACCACGACATAGAAGCAAAGACCAAGCCCCCACTCCCTTTTAGCACCCATGATGTTACCTAGTTTGCGTCACGAACCCCCTACAAGAATGCCACCAGGCTCAGAGAACACCAGGTGAAAAATGCATAAACTCTTCTGTCCACCCAAGTGCTAATTTTGCTTTTCTCTCTCTGCCTGAATCGAAACCTTTTAAGTGTTTTGTTTCTTAAGGGAATGGGGGCTGTTTCCTTCTGTGAGTGAGATGGGCAGTTTTCTGTCCTGTGCACCAAACAAAACAGGGCTACTTTTGAGGGTGGTGGGGGGGTGGGATCCTACCGGTTTAACAACCAGTTTGCTGAGCGCACGCGCGCAGTTGACAGAGAAATCACCTACCACATTACTGCCAGGGACGGCAATTCACTCTGCCACGCCTATCGGCTGGGCTTTAGAAAAGGGAATATAGGTGAGTATAGCGCAGGGGAGGATGGGCAAGAGTCGGACTTACCTGTTCGCCCAAACCAGTTTGAACTGGTAGAACCCCACCTCTGGCTACTTTTGCCTGGCAGTGGAGTGGCTTGGGATCAAGGAAACAACAGGAACACCGGGAATAGAGAAGAAGGAGAGGAAAAAAGACCATGGATTTGGTCAGTGGGATGAGTGAAGATATTCTCAGTGGCAGCTGCTAACAGGAAGAAAAATGGGACCAGGCGGGACATCTGATTTGGCTGCATTGGGAATTGTGGAAGGGAAAAGGGCCCAGCGAGACCCAACCTCATCTTACTGGTCCTGTCCGGGGTTTATTTTGCCTTATCTGAAACCCAAAACAACCACAAGGTTTCTGTTACTTTTCATTTCTGTTGAACCATCAACATCTGAAAATAGTTGGTCAGATCCTCGCCAGGTCATGGTTCCGAGTAATGCTCCCAACCAATTCAAGGCTCTGAGGCCTCTGAGGCTTCCTCAAAAATCCTGTTTATTGGGTACATCATATCGGTACGGTTAGATGTGGCCAATAAACAGGATTTTTGAGGAAGCCAAGGCCTCAAGAGTGTTAAATTGGTTGGGACATTACTCGGAACCATGACAGCTGTTGGTTTTTTGTTTGTTTGCTTGTTTGTTTCATGCATATCACTCATATTTAATCTTTGAAAGAAACCAAACAGACAATCACAAGACTGATGTGTTGGCAGTTGCTAGATTTTTCCCGTACTAAGAAAGAAAGAAAATTCACACACCTATTAAAATTGGTGGGCTCCACAGCACAAGTGTGCCCAGTCTTTTGTCAGAGGGAGGAAAAGAGGCTTAGGCCCTGGGGCAACTGAAATGCCAGGGAAACCTTCCCAAATTCAGTGTGTTTGGAAAAGGATTGCCCTGAAGCCAAGGTTTCAGAAGAGATTCCTTCACTTCAACTGCTTGAACCAGCCCTGTGTTCTAATCCCCCCTTTGCATAGCTTTTGTTCTGAATTGTCAAAGTACCTTCAGGGCAAGCCAGGGACATAAAAGGAAGTAAAATGTTATCTGTTAGCACTTAACAGTTGTGCTAAAAAAAAAAGGGGGGGGCGTTTAAAAAGCCTTCCGACTTGTTTCATAAACTGAAAGTATGCATGCAAATAGGAGATAAATTTGGCTCTTGATAAACTTCCTTTCTTCTGCTCTAAGCAATCTTTATCGGAGGCTGTTCTGGGTGACTGATAACAAGGGGCCTCTGCAGAAGGTTGGTGTCCCAGGGGTCTTCCAGTAAGGGTCTGAGTCCTTACTTTGCTTTCTCCCATTTCCCTTTTTTGTTCACCCCATAGACCAGGGGTGTCCAAACTTGGGAACTTTAAGACTTGTGGACTTCAACTCTCAGAATTCCCCAGCCAGCTATGCTGGCTGGGGAATTTGGGGAGTTGAAGTCCACAAGTCTTAAAGTTCTCAAGTTTGGACACCCCTGGCCTAGGAGAATCAACAGGAGGTCAGAGGTGGAGCTATGCTGGCTGGGGAATTCTGGGAGTTGAAGTCCACAAGTCTTAAAGTTCTCAAGTTTGGACACCCCTGCCATAGACATAACTAATTTTGACCTATGAACCTTGGTGGGAAGATAAAAGAGGGCAAGCCATGCTGGGAGAGCCACTAATCCAGTCAACATTTCCTTTTTTGGAGATTCCGAAACTCAGAGTCTCCTTAAAAAGGGTCACAAGTGCAAAAAAAAATGGTCCTAAGTCCCCCTTTTCAGCTCCCTTGTAACTTTGAACCGGAGTGAACCAGATTTCTCCTGCATTGCCCGATCACATCGTTTCATCACGAAGCACCGCTATCCAGCTACTTACTTGATAAATAACTCAAGATGGTGAGCATCCCTAATATTCCCTCCTCCTCTTCCCCCCCCCCCACAACAACAACAACCTTGTGAGGTGGGTTAGACTGAGACAGAGTGACCGGCCCAAAGTCACCCAGCCAGTTTTTGGTACCTAAGGCAGGACTAGAACTCACAGCCTCCTGGTTTCTAGGCCACAACCTTAATCCCTAGACCAGCGCCCCCCGAACTTTTTGGGCACCAGGGACCAGCTCCATGGAGAGAGAGATTTCTGCAGACCGGAGGGGGCTGGGGTTTCATGTATTGCCTGCATCCCGTGGATGGGGCTTCGCTTGTTTGGTGGCCTGGTTTCTGGCATGCCGTGGACCGGTGCCGGACCACGGAACCAGGTTGGGAGCCCTTGCAGTAGGTGGACCAAAGTGACTCTGCTTGAAACAGCTGGGCAGTTGGAAGTCTGGAAATGCGTTTTGCAGTTTGTCCAAACGGCTTCATTGGTTTATTTATTTTATTTGATTTCTAGACCGCCCCCTCTCCCCGAAAGGGACTCGGGGTGGTGTACAGGTACCAAATTAAAAACCATACAAATAGTAATAAATAGAATTAAAATCGGATTAAACTTTAAACCCCTGTACAAATTTATAAAAATTAAAAACTCAGCCTAAGACCACCCACGAAATTTAAAAATACAGACTGAGGTGGGAGAGCTGGAATTAGGCCAAGCCGGCTAGATTAAACAGGTGGGTTTTGAGCTTCTTACGGAAGGAGCGGAGGTCCGTGGTTGTTCTGATATCCGGGGGGAGGTCATTCCAGAGGGTCGGGCCCATCACAGAGAAGGCCCTTCCCCTGGGCGCCGCCCACTGGCACAGCCTAGTGGACGGCACCCGGAGGAGTCCCTCTCTGTGTGAGCGAATCGGCCGAAGGGATGTATGGGGCAGGATACGGTTGCAATCAATAATGAATAGGTTGTAATTCATAAATACTGCATGCTTACACCTTGTGGCCGTGGGAAGAGCAAGCACTTGTTTTGATTTGCCCTCACGCCATCCTGGGTGGAGGTGCTTGGGGCCTCTGGTCAGCTTTTGACATTAAGAGATTTTGAAGTTTAAATCTCGCCAGGACGCTTTTTCGTGTGCGTGTCGGGGCGCTGTGATCGGATTCCTTCGGCAGCCTAGTTTCCCAGCGGTGCGATCGAACTTCAGAAAGGCAGAGGGAGTGGGACGTTGGATTCCTCTGAACTGGTTTTAAACTGGTGTGACATAATAGGTGAAGGAACTGTGGGGTCTTTGGGGCTCTCTGAGCTGGGTGGTTGTACATGAAGGCCACGTGAAATGGTTGGTGGCTCTCAGACCGGGAGGGTTGCTGCCATTCCAAAAACCTCCTTCCATTTGTGTTGCTCGGTGTGAGGAGGCAGTTGGCTATTTCCACTCTTAGCATTTGGGCCCCCGGGGACTTCCCACACAGAGATCCTGAGGACACGTTTTACAATCACAACAGAATAAAGCACTTGCCATAGGTATCGATTTTCCTAGATGGGTGGTCTTGTCATTCTGGAACTTTCCTTTTCCCTTCCCTTCCTTTCCTGTCTCTTCCCCCTCCCCTGCCCTTCCCTCCCTCCCTCCTTCCCTTCCTGTCTCTTCCCCCCCTTCACCTTCCCTGCCCTTCCTCCTTCCCTCCCTTTCTCCTTCCCTTCCCTGCCCTTCCCCCTTCCCTTCCTGTCTCTTCCCCCTCCCCTGCCCTTCCTCCTTCCCTCCCTTTCTCCTTCCCTTCCCTCCCTCCTTCCCTTCCCTTCCCCCTTCCCTTCCTGTCTCTTCCCCATCCCCTGCCCTTCCCTCCCTCCCTCCTTCCCTTCCTGTCTCTTCCCTTCCTTCCCCTTCCCTGCCCTTCCTCCTTCCCTCCCTTTCTCCTTCCCTTCCCTTCCTGTCCCCTTCCCCTGTCCCTTCTCTCACTTCCTCCTTCCTTTCCTGTTCCTTTTCTCTCCATTCTCTTCCCCCTGCCCTTCCTGTCTCTTCCCCCTGCCCTTCCCTTCCCCTGTTCCCTCCCTTCCTCCTTCCCTTTCCTTCCCCCTTCCCTTCCTGTCCCCTCCTCTTCCCCTGTCCCTTCCCTCACTTCCTCCTTCCCTTCCTTTTCTCTCCATTCCCTTCCCCCTTCCCTTCCCGTCCCTTCCCCCTGCCCTCCCACCTTCCCTTCCTGTTCCGTTCCCCTTACTTCTTCCCTTCTTCCTTCCCTTCCCCCTTCCCTTCCTCTTCCTCCTCTTCCCCACCCCTGCCCTTCTCTTCCACTTGTTTTTTTCCAATGCTTGCTGTCAACCACTTTATTTTGGAAGCTTCAAAAGTCCTTGAAATGTATTTCCTTTTCTCCACTAGGTGACGCTAGTTGCATAGCTAGAAAATCTTCTGGCTGCACAGCTCTTTGATTAGCCTTTGGGATTAGCACAACAAGGGAGCCGGGAAGCTGCATTGGCCCTTTATTGTGTATGCATTCCGAAAGTTACATTTTGTCTGGTTTGGTATTCCAACATTTCAGTAGACCAGCCCTGGTTCCAGCAAAATCCTGACTCCTAACTAAACCATTGCTAGTGAAACGGGGGCTTTTTATTCGCCTAGGTATTTTGCCAAACTGAAAGTCGGCTAAATGAGAACACTGTGCCTAGATTCTGTTTGAAACGAACACCGTTTGGAATTGCAGCCAGTTAAACAGCCTTGTTTGTTTTCTCGGCTGTAAACATCCAGGAATTAATTCACTCCCCCCACCCTTTTGTATAAGTGATATTTTTGAGGGAGAAAAGGAAACGATAGAATATAGGTCTAACCTAAAACCAGACTTCAAAATCAGACTTTTGACAAACCCCTTGGTTTGCAAGCAGGAAGGATCAAATAACTGGGTGAAAAAAAAGGAATCTTCTCGATTTAAATCCTTGGAGATTCAATCCATTCCGGTCAGAGGAGATCAAGTGCTACCTAATTAGATCAGCCATAAGCAAGATGTTTGCACTAAAGGCACAGTTTCGCAACCTTGTCAATTGTAAGATTGTGGAAACTTCCATTCCCAGAATTCCCAAGCCAGCATTGCTCGAATTCTGCAAGTTGGAAGTCCAGACGTCTTAACGTTGGCAAAGTTGGGAAATCCTGACTTAAGGGCTTTTATTCAACAGGAATTCCAGTTGGCTTAAATCTTAAATTGTGACTTTCCTTGCCTGAAATTTTAAAATTGTAATTTTGTGAATGATGTTGAAAAATGAGCCACGGTGGCGCAGTGGTTAGAGTGCAGTACTGCAGGCTACTTCTGCTGCCTGTCGGCTGCCTGCAATTTGACAGTTCAAATCTCACCAGGCGCAAGGTTGACTCAGCCTTCCTTCCTTCCAAGGTGGGTGAAATGAGGGTCCAGATTGTTGAGGGCAAGAGGCTGACTCCGTAGACCTCTTAGAGAGGGCTTTAAAAGCACTACGAAATGGTATGGAAGTCTCCTTCCTTCCTTCCTCCCTCCCTCCCTCCCTCTTTCTCTCTCAAGAGCCCTGGTGACACATTGGTAAGAACGCAGCATTGAAGGCTGACTCTGCTCACTGCCAGCAATTCGATCCTGACTGGCTCATGGTTGACTCAGCCTTCCATCCTTCAAGAGGGCTGTAAAGCTCTGTGAAGCGGTATTGCTAAGTGCTAAAAGGGTTTGGCTATCTTAGAGCTCCATAACTGGTAATGTTGACCTGAGACTCAACATTGATTCCAGCATCGGGTTTCTCATAATAGCCGGGTGAGATTCTCCTAGGACTGTGATGGCGAACCTGTGGCACGTATGCCACAGATGGCACGCATAGCCATTTGTCAGGGCATGTGAAGCGTTGTCCTGTCAGCTGGCCAGCGCGCATGCACGCGCTGGCCAGCTGACTTTCGCCTTCTTTTGAGGCAGTTTTTCGTCTGGCAAAAAATGGACCTACGGGGAACCCGGACGATCAGGAATGGCCTTCTGGTTTGGTCGTAGGGCCGTTTTTCGCCCTCTAGAGCCTTCAGGAGACTTCCCTGAAGGCTCCGGAGGGGGGGGAAATGTACCTACGGAGAAACTGGAAGTCCATTCCCGAACTTCTGGGTTCCCTGTAGGTCTGTTTTTTGCCTTCCGGAGGCTTCAGGGAAGCTCCTGAGGTCTCTGGAGGGCATCCAGGGTGAGCGTGGGAGGCTGTTTTCGTCCTCCCCAGGCTCCTAGAAAGCCTCTGGAGCATGGAGAAGGCGAAAAATCCATGCCAAAAGTGGGGGTGGTGGTGGTGGTGTCGTGTGTATACCATTGTGGGTGTAGCATGCCCGCGCACGACCCCCTCTGTGCTCCCCCCGCTTTTGTCACGGGAGCCAAAAAAGGTTCACCATCACTGTCCTAGAGCGTTCACAGTCATGTGCTTTGCTTGTGAGATGAGGGGATATTGACGCTGATGTTGTTTTTAAGGGCCATCCTTCCGTCCAACACCCAGAAGCTGTTTGTTCTTCTCACCAGCCCCTTTAAGCAGCTTCGATTTTCCCAACCCCTACAAAACGCCAGTCCCATTACGTTTCATTCTCCGCCGTTGTTAACCAGAATTAACCAGCTTTCATAGGCAAAATCTGGTTTAATCGAACATACCGCCGTTCCGTTTGGCGATCATCTGCTGTGTTTAGCGGGACGGACCAGGATTAACGGTTTCCATCCCAAACGGTGAGATAGCAGAACAGAAGTTGGTGTATGGAAAGTTGCATTTGATTGGCTTCCGCTCCGCTAAGTCCATTATTAAAGGGATACTCCAGGATGCCTCTGACTAAGCCCCAAAACCTGATAAGAGAAGAAGATCAATTGCCACCTCCTGATGGGGGTGAATCTGTCATCAGAAGGACCACTCCAGCAGATGTTGCTTTTGTACCCAGGCCAAAAGCAGCCTTGAGAAAGATAGAGTCACAGATTAATTGAAATCGGCCCTGGCCACTGGTAGACAGCTGGGGATTTCTGCTTTGAAATTCTCTCCTCCAGATTTCCCCCCCCCCTCCAGGGACGGGCAGGGAGGGGAGAGGTTGGAAAAATTAAACAGCTTCCTCGCCAAGGGCAGCTGACTTTAAGCTCCGAAGCCCATTCATTAAGGATAAGGTGAGCTGGTCTGTGCTGGTGATGATAGAAGTGGGGCTTGATGAAGGGCGAGGGGAGTTTTAGAATAAAACAGCATAAAGAATTTTCTTTATTGCCCATGTGTGATTGGACATACAGGGAATTCGTCTCTAGTGGATAAGCTCTCAGTATACAGGCCTGGGGAGCCCAGAGCCCATTAAATGACTGGTACGAATGTGTGTTGTCGATGGAGTGTGTGTGTGGGTTATTATTTTATCACTTTTCTTTTATTATTATTTTTTCTTCTTATTTCTTTTATATTGTGTATTTATGTCCTTGCAAGCTGCCTTGATTGCATAGTTGATTGCAACTCTGTCCCAGTTAAGAGAGTGATGCAGTGCCTCAGTGGCTAAGACGCTGAGCTTGTGGATCAGAAAAGTCAGCAGTTAGGCGGTTCGAATCCCTAGCGCTGCGTAACCGAGTGAGCTCCCGTGACTTGTCCAGCTTCTGCCAACCTAGCAGTTCAACCGCACATAAAAAATGCAAGTAGAAAAATAGGCACCACCTTTGGTGGGAAGGGAACAGGGTTCTGTGCGCCTTCAACGTTTAGTCATGCCGGCCAAATGACCACAGAGACGTCTTCGGACAGCGTTGGCTCTTAGGCTTTGAAACAGAGATGAGCACCGTCTCCTAGAGTCGGGAATGAGTAGCCTATATGTACGAGGTGAACTTTTACCTTTTTTAAGCTGCCTTGAGTCGCCATGTCCGAGTCGGCAATATAAAATTTCCAAATAAATACAGATAGACAGACAAAGCAACAAACTGATAAATCGCAAATCATAAGATACAATCAATGGAGGAGCCACCAAATAAATAGCAAAATCATAGGGTGAGCAATCGAACATCATAAGGATTTCTGGGGACCCTGGCAACATGATCATTTCTTGTCCCCTTTCCCAAATAATCACATTTTGTTCCTGAATTCTTTGAGGGAGGCCATGATTTTCCTTGGTCTTTCTTACATCTTAGAGTCAGACTGTATTTTCTCTTCGATCTTCGATTCACCATGGACTCCACAAGATTTAACCCCAGATTTCAATCCTAATGTTTTTTCCAAGCCGCTTCAGTCCCTTAATAATACTGTATATGAGGTTTTGTATAGACCAGCAGGGGGAGCTGTTGGATTTCTAGAAATATACAGCCTAGGAGCCAGTTGGGGCTGGCTTGCCTTGTCTCTGATGTGGCTGTTAATGACGCTTGTGTCATTTTTCTTTTGCCTGCTTCTGCCCCTGTGGAATAGTCTCCATTCCCCTCATCCTTTTTATAGAGTCTTCAACCCTGATAATGATAATCTTGGAGGATGCCTCTGGGGGGGTTACTAGCGCTAGGAACGCCACACGTCTGGAGGCCCTGCTCGGTAATAACAAAGGCAGGGCTGAGATGGTAATTTTAGATAATGGGTTCTTTCCCACCAACGCTTCTCTTCCCAAGGTTTAAGGTAGCTCCTTCTCAGCAAAACCTCTTCAGCAGGAGCTGCTCCGCCTGGCGGACCCCGGAAAATAGTCCACGCTCTGTAGAGGAAGAGTTTCAAACCCCAACCTCAAGGATGGGGAAGGAAGGAAGTGTGTTTTGAAGGCATCTGAAATTGGCTGGCAGATCCCAATGTCAATCCAGAACGGTCAGGAGAGAGATCCTCAGAGCTACCTTGAGGACGTAGGCCCAAAGGGCAGACATTTTTAGAATACAGGTAGTCCTCAATATAGGACACAGTGGCTAAGACACTGAGCTCGTCGATCAGAAGATCGGCAGTTCAGCGCTTCGAATCCCTAGCGCCGCGTAACAGAGTGAGCTCCCGTGACTTGTCCCAGCTTCTGCCAAACTAGCAATTCGAAAGCATGTAAAAAAAATGCAAGTAGAAAAATAGGAACCACCTTTGGTGGGAAGGAAACAGTGTTCCGTGTGCCTTCGGCATTGAGTCATGCCGGCCACATGACCAGGGAGACGTCTTCGGACAGTGCTGGCTCTTCAGCTTTGAAACAGAGATGAGCACCGCCCGCTAGAGTCGGGAACGACTAGCACATATATGCGAGGGGAACCTTTGCCTTTTAGTCCTCAACGTATGACCACAATTGAGCCCACAATTTATTTTGCTAAGTGAGATGGTTTTGTTATGTGAGTTTTGCCCCATTTTACGACCTTTCTTGCCGCAGTTGTTAAGTGAAGCACTGCAGTTGATAAGTTATTAACCCGATTGTTAAGTGAATCCGGCTTCCCCATTGACTTGACTTGTGAGAAGGTCACAAAAGGGGATCTCGTGACTCCGGGACACGGCAACAATCATAAATATGAGTCAGTGGCCAAGCGTCTGAATTTTGTTCTGGTGACCATGGGGAGGCTGCAACGGTCGTAAGTCTGAATGTCACTTTTTTCAGTGCCGTTGTAACCTTGAACTGTCACTAAACGAGCTGTTGTAAGCCGAGGACTACCTGTAGTGGTGGGGTTTTTTTGTTTTTAACTGGGGGATTGAAGATACACTGATTTCCGACTCCATACATGCAGTTCCCCAGCCATTGTGTTAAGGGTTAGGCTTAGCATGCTGGCTGAGGAATTCTGGGAGTTGAAGTCCACATCTTTTCAAGTTGCCAAGGTTGAAAAACACTGCTTTAAATCAAGGAAAGAAGTGATGAGAAGGATGCTACAAGCCAAGTATGGGAGACGAATCGTGTGTTTACAAAGCTCCGTGGAAGAAATGATTGTTATAAAACAAACACAAGAAAAGCCCAGACACACACAAGGACCTTTTAGATCACATGATTTGCTCAATTACATTTCAAGGAAACTGACGGCTATAAAAAGTCTAACAGGTCCTTTTCAAGATACAGGAAATGTGAAGTTATGTACAACTCGTCTTAAAATTGTCACACGCAGATTAACAATTAAAAAAAATGAGATGATCTATTAAGAGTAGCACACAGTATTGTCTTTTAATAAACACGGTCTTCAGAGGTCCACTAAATTCAATTAGTTCCCATCAATTAGCAACTCAAGATTTCATTCTTTAAGTCATTGATCCTTCCAGGGTGGAAGGAACCCTGTGGGAATCCTGAAACCATTCAGGTAAATGGGTGCACTAATATGGATGTGGGTCCAGGAATGGATGGAGGAGAAACGTTGCACTCAGGAGTTACCATAGAAGAGAATATTTGTAGCTTGTGGTTGAAATGTGGAGTCCTGGTGCTCTTTGAGCTTGGTTCTTTCTTGCAGACCTTTCATGACCCAACTAAGTAACATCATCCATGCTAGAAGGAAATGTGGGGCTTCCTCTCTGTTTATATACTAGTGCAGCGATGGCTAACCTTTATTGGCTCACGTGCCACAAGTGGGGGGAGCGCAGGGTGGTCGTGTGCGGGCGTGCTGTACCCATAATGCAATGTGTGACCCCCCAGTGCGCATATGCGCACAACAGGTGCAACCCCCCCATTTTTACATGCTTTTTTCACCCTCCCTCCCCAGGCTCCAGAGGCTTTATAGGAGCCTGGGGAGGACGAAAAGAGCTTCCCCTGCCCCCCCCCCCCGGAGGCCCTCCGGAGGCTTCAGGGACCGTCCAGAGGCTTTCCCTGAAGCCTTTGGAATGCTTGAAATGACCCTCGGAGCAAACCGGAAGTGACTTCCGGTTTGCTCGGAGGGTCTTTTTTTTTTTTTTTTTTTTTTTTTATTAAAAGAGTTTTGTACAAACAAATTTTCCCCCTTTTCACCCCCCCCCCTCCATACAATATAAATCTCATACAAATGCTATACCCCCCCCGCAAAAATTCACATTCAAATATTATACCAAACACTTTACCCCCTCCCCACCCCCCATCTTAAAATAGATTACTCATAACCCCTCTCCTCCCAACAAAAACTATAGAGATTAGTCTTAAATTAATAATAACACATTGATCATTTTCTAAGCTAATTTAACATCTATAACTCTTAATATAAATTTCTCCTAGCCTAACAATGTTTCATTAGTCCCATCTTCTAATTTATTCATACATATATATTGCCCCACCCTCCACCCTAACCCTCCCCCACCTCCCACACAAACCCACCCCCCTGACTTCCGCTGTATACCACTCTAATAATTCCAAACATCCCATATACTATTTACTCTGATCATCTATCGGTCTAAACATTCTTACCTAAAGGCTAGATAATAACTCCTAGTCTGGTATTTATTCTGTATATAATCAATCCATTTTGCCCATTCCTGTGTGTAATCCTCCTGTTTCTGAGCTTTTAAGAAAGCTGAAATTTTTGCCATTTCAGCGAACCCCGCCACCTTCTGAATCCATTGATCAATTGTTGGCAAAAAATCTTTTTTCCAATGTTGCGCAATCAACAACCTAGCTGCTGTAACCATATACAAGGCCAATTTTGTTTCCCCTTTGGTAAAATCCTTAACTATACCCAATAAAAACATTTGTGGAGTGAATTGTATTCTTTTCTTAAATACATTCTGCATAACCCACCATATTTTTATCCAAAAAGCTTTAACCTTGTTGCAAGTCCACCATACATGAAAAAAGGTAGCATCTAGACACCCGCATCTCCAACATTTTGGTTGAACATTTGGGTACATGCATGATAATTTTTTAGGATCTAAATACCATCTGTAAAACATTTTATAAAAATTCTCCCTTAAATTCTGTGACTGTGTAAATTTAACATTCTGAACCCATATTTTTTCCCACGTTTCCAACATAACCACTTCCCCAAAATTCTGAGCCCATTTAATCATACAATCCTTAACCAATTCACTTTCTGAGTCTCTTTCTAACAGTACATTATATATTCTTTTAACTTGTTTTGGACCAGTCTCTTTTATCTGCTTAATCAGTTCCACTTCTTTATCCATAAAGCCGACCCTGCGATCTTCTTCCCATCTCTTCTGAAGCTGTATGTAATGTAACCAATTTAAAGTAATTCCTTCTTCCAACAGCTGTTCCAAAGTTTTTAACTTCCTTTCGCCCCCATCAGCAATAAGCACATCTTTATATAAACAACCCCCGAGTGACTTAATATTCATAATCCCCATGGTGTCTGCAAGATCCAACCAAAGCGGTATTTTATAATCCCAATTGGGCCGGTGCTTCTTCCATATTCTCATCAAGGCACTACGGAGAACATGGTTGTTGAACACTTTATCCACCCTGTCTTCATAAAAAAGATATGCATGCCATCCCAGAACAAGATCATGGCCTTCTATATTGAGCAATTCCATTTTTGTTTTCCCAAACCAATCTGCTACATGCGTTAATACCGCAGCTTCATAATACAATCGAAGGTTTGGGAGTCTGAGGCCACCTCTTTCACGTGTATCTTGCATAATCTTCATCTTTACTCTCGGTTTTTTCTCCTTCCAAACAAATTTATTTAATGTTGTTTGCCAATTTAACAAGGTTTTATCTGACTTGAGCACCGGAATCATCTGGAATAGAAAGATAAATCTAGGTAGAATGTTCATTTTAATTGCTGAGATCCTTCCAAGCAAAGACAATTGTAACTTTTTCCACGCTTCAAGATCTTTCTGTATCTTTTGCCACAACACTTCATAGTTATTTGAGAAAAGTTTTGTGTTTGATTCTGAAATTTGTATTCCTAAATATTTAACTTTAGAAACTATTTCAAAACCTGCTAAACTTACAAGTCTCTTTCTTTGAGTCTCTGTCATGTTTTTAACCATCATTTTCGTTTTGTTTTGATTTAGTCTAAACCCAGACACCATGCCAAATTCTATTATGATATTTTTCATCTGGATTATTGATTTCAAAGGATGTGAAAGGGTAACAACCAGATCATCGGCGAATGCTCTAGTTCTGTATTCCTTTTGCCTGATAGCTATGCCATCTAAGGATTTTGAGTCCCGAATTGCGTTCAACAAGACTTCCAAAGTTAAAATAAATAACAATGGGGATAGTGGGCAACCTTGTCTTGTGCCTTTTTGTATCTCGAAAGTTGTTGACAAATTTCCATTAATAATAAGTTGTGCATTTTGTTGCTGATAAATTGCTCCAATCGCCTGCCGCAATCGTGGTCCCATATCCATCTTTTCCAAAGTCTTGGTTAGAAAGTTCCAATTCACTCGATCGAAGGCCTTCTCTGCATCCAAGAAAACCAGCACTGCAGAGATCTGCTTATTCTTATCAAGATAGTCAATTAAATCTATGAGTTGCCTTACATTCTCCTTCATATGTCTGCCTTCAATAAATCCTGCTTGATCATGATGAATAATCTCTTGAATAACCGGCATCAATCTGTTGGCTAATACTTTAGCAAATATTTTATAATCTGTGTTCAGAAGAGATATCGGCCTGTAATCCTCTGGTTTCTTAGGGCCCTCTTTATCTTTAGGTATCAATGAGATAAAAGCCGCTTTCCATGAGAGAGGTATTTTACCTCCTTGTTGTATATTACAAAATAGTTGTGTGAGATATTCAATCATTTCCAGTTGTAAAGTTTTATAATACATTGCAGTCAAACCATCAGTCCCTGGAGCCTTAGCTAATTTAAGTTGGTTTATAACTAAAGTGATCTCATCAGCGGTTATAAGACGTTCCAAATTTGCCTTTTGAAGCACAGAAATTTTTGCAACCCTTTTTCCTTCCAAAAAATCATCTATTAACTTGTTCTGTATATTATCCTGTACATATAGCTTAGTATAATAGTCCACAAATGATTTTTTAATCAACTCTTGTTGATATACCATCTTCCCTCGAAACTCAATTTTATCAATAATTCTATCATTCATATTCCTTCTCAAAGTATATGCTAACCATCTACCAGGTTTATTAGCGTTGGCAAAGGTGTTATGTTTAGCAAATTGCAAATTGGTTGCTGTTTGTTCTGCTATAAGCATCTGAAATTGATCTTTCAACAGCTTTAGCGCCATCTGGAGCGCCTGGTCATTCGGGTTTATTATAAGCAGCTGTTCTTTACGTTTTATTTCATCTTCCAATTCCATTCTCCTTTTCTGTCTAATTTGTTTGTGTTTAAAGTTCATATGTATCAGGACCCCACGCATATAAGCTTTACTTGCATCCCAAACTATTTCAATGGGAGTGCCCTTATTCATATTAAAACTAAAAAATTCCTTCATGTGTTTTTTAAGTTCATCAACATTTTTTTCATATCTAAATAAATTTTCATTTACTCTCCAAGACCTTCTTGGCCTCATCCCTAATTCAATTTGTAACCACACCGGACTATGATCGCTAAGTGACCTGGGGAAAATCTTGGATTTCTTGGCTTTAGGAAGTAGATCCGGTGTTAACAAAAAGAAATCAATCCTTGAAAAGGATTTATGTCTATCTGAGTAGAAAGAAAAATCCATCTCATTTAGATGTTGTGTCCTCCAAACATCTTTTAATTTCAAATCGTCTTGTAAATCAAAAAAAGCCTTTGGTAATTTGGTAGTGAATTTCGTCTTTGTACTCTTGTCTATCTTTGGAGAAATCACTCCATTCCAGTCTCCCATTATTAGAATACTCTTAAAGTTCCAGTCTAAAATTTTTAAATGGAGCATCTTATAAAAACTTTCTTGGCATTGGTTAGGAGCATATATTCCTAGCACCAAAATGGAACCGAAGTCTGTATCAAATTGAATTGCTATATATCTACCAGCGTCATCTGCCTCTATAACTTTAGTTGAAAATCTTTTATTTATATATATCACCACACCATTTTTCTTTACCAAATCAGAGGCAGCATAAAATGTTCCCAGTTTTGAATTCACTAAGTACTTCTGGTCTTGCAGCCTAATATGAGTCTCTTGAAGGCAAACAACATCATTATTAAATTGCTTCAAATAATAAAATATTTTTTTCCTTTTTTGTGGAGAGTTCATTCCATTCACGTTCCAAGATAATAGCTTAAGCATCTTTAGATCTGGTCTGAAGCGCTGAAAGCATTTGCTGAAGATCTCTCTCCACAAAACCAATCTCCAGCCCTGCTCCTCCCATGGCTCCGGTTTGCTTCTTAGCTTCTTTCTTAGCACATTGTATTTGAGGGTCGACGCGCTTATGAGATTCTAACATTTGTCTAGTCGTGGATCTGGTAATACGTTGTTCGACAGGTTTAAATATCGGCATTTCAGTGAGAGACTTAGAAGGTCCTTCTTCCAAGAAGGAGCACAACAGAGATCCAGAGGGGTCGACTCCACCTACAGCACCCTGCCCCTCCTCCTCTTTTTGTGTCTGCATTCTTTGCTCTTCTGTCTCTTTCTCAAACATCCTCTGCTCTAAGACATCCAAATCTACTGGTGTTGGTGTAGATGTACGTGGGGGGGTTGCATTTTTCTTGAGTATTCCATGATAAAAGTCTCTGGCTTTATCTATTGTATTC